>NC_068979.1:30258375-30858375 GCF_016808095.1 Vigna angularis
TGTGGGTGTGTGTCTGTGTGGGTGTGTGAGTGTATTCATGTCTGTGTGGGTGTGTGAATGTGTTTGTGTGTGTGCGCATGTGTTTGTGTGTGTGTGTGTGTGTGATGTGTGTGCGTGTAAGGGTGTGTGTGTGTGTGCATATGTGTGTATGTATGTGTGTGTTTATTTGTAAGGGTACCATGGTAGGTGAATGATTATTATTAAATTGTGCTTATTTGCCATGTACATGTTATATAGCTATTGGTTATGTTATGGTAGCTTACTTATATTTGTTTGTGTTTGTGATTGTGTGTGTCCTGCGATGATGGTATGATCCTTGATTATACGGGAGCAGGAGATGTTGCAGATGCTCTAGAGACATGATAGAGATGCGAGAGTGGGGAGCAACTTTGGTTTATTTAAAGTTACATTTTAGAAATAATGTAAATGGACTAATTTTATTTCTTGGTTGTTTTAGTAATTTCACAACTTTGTAATTAGACTATATTTTTTATAAAGTCAAGACTTGGTTTTAATTTCGCACGTTTAAAATGTCAAAATTTTTAATTAATATTGTTTTTCGCATTAAGATGATATTGAAATAATTTACCTTGGTCTAGAAATAATAAATTAAATGACAAATACCTTGTGAAAAATAAAATCTCTTATTTATTTTTAATATCTCTCATACATCTTGGTCTAAAAATTAAAAAAAAAAATACTTTTAACATCACTTACTAAAAGTCATTCCAAGCCAAGCCCTTCCCACCATAATAGATATATCATTATTTCATCACCAATCAAAGTTTTATTTAATCAGCTGTGTTGAGACTATTCATAGTAGGTATGATAATTTTGAAAATTCTTGAAGGTGATGAAATTCATTTTGTAATCTTAAATACGTGTAAAATTAAACTATGTTTGTTAAACAAGTTTTCTCTCAAATATTTCATTTTCTAACACTTTGTGTTTCATTTTTTGTAGGTTGCTCTTTGACAACTCATAGATATAAATACATATAATTTTCTCTATAATGGTGGAAGAAATTGGACTAGTATAAATGAAAATGAAATTAGTTGCAAATATTTTTTATCACAAGACACAGTGCTCTTGGACTTAAAAAGATATTAAAATTATAGGACTAAGTAAAATTATTTGCTTTAATACTTTGTTAGCAAGTTAACATGAACTAATAACAAATAGGTTTAATATTATTTTTGGTCCCTATATTTGTCAACGACTTTCAATGTGAGACTTATTTTTTTCGAATGTTCAATGTAGTCTCTAATTTCGTAATTTATGTTCAATTTGGTCATTTTCGCTGACGATGTCTAAATCGTTAACAACGTAGATTCCACGTAAGAAAAAACGAAATGAGTTGTTACACAATAATGCTCATAGTGCCTGACTCACATCATCATCATCTTCCCCAAATCAAAAACCCTAATTTCTGTAGGTTTTTGTGATTTAATGGAAAGCGATTTTGGGGTTTCGTTCCTTGCAGATGGTTTGCGTCATCAATGGAGGTTGAACAAGTTCAATGGTGGTACGATTTGGGATTTTACAGGTTTTCACAGAAGAGGCGCGATTTCGTGAATTGGGGGTTCATCGTGAATTGGGTTTTTGCGATTTGGGTTCTGGGATTTTTGGGTTTTCTGTAATTGTTTTGTGATTTTTGGAATTTCACTTTACAGGTTCTCGTGAAGTTGGAATTCCTTAGTTCACGGTGGAGAAAATCAAGATGGCGAGATGTTGATGGTGGTTCTCATGGTGCATAGTGATTTGGACTCGCGATTTAGGTCTGATTCGTTGTAGTGAAAGGTTTCTTTTGCAGATTGGGTTTCTTGGTTGATTCGTGGTGGCTTGTGCAGTTGCTACCGGCGAAGCTCATGGTGGTCCGACGACGTGGAGAAGATGATGGCCTGAGTGTAGTGCACGACGACCCACTGCTAGAAGGAAAATTATGGTTTCTAATTTGGGGAAGATGGTGATGATGTGGTGAGATGCGTGACAAGTCAATCTATTTTTTTTACGTGGAATCTACGTCGTTAGCAATTTAAATTGTGTCAACGTAAAGGATTAAATTCAACATAAATTACGAAATTATAAACTACATTGAACATTCAGGAAAAAAATGAGTCTCACATTAAACAAAGTTAACGAATATAAAGACCAAAAATGATATTAACCCTAATAAATATTTTAACTCTTAAATCTAAACAGTTGAATTATTTATAATAAATCCAATGGGTAGTTTATAAAATCTTAATTAAAAATTTAAATTATATAATTCAAAATTTACATTTTAAAAAGATTAATTTAAAACAATAAAAAGTTCCCATTTCAAAAATAGTATAATCCAGGATAGTTTAGAAGAAATAAGTAGAAATAGAAGTTATGCTCTTCCAAATGATCAACAATGCTAATAGATGATAATTAATGTTTTAAATAATCCTCTTGTACTATATTATATCTTTTCAGCAACTAAAATGGTGGTTAGAATGAACTTTCAAAGTTGCAGTTGGCCATACCTAATCTAGTCTCAATCCATGTCATCCACACACAAATTAATCAAACTTTTATATCATAATTGTGAATTATACTATGAATCTCCAAAATATTATTCATTTGATTAAGTTCAATGGATGACACCTGCCCCATAAACTAAGGGTTGTCAGTTGAAAATTCACCAATAAAAAAATAATAGAATTTCAAGCCAACGACAAAGAAGTATAAAAAAAGGTGAATCTTGGAATGAAAATTTTGTGGGTAAACTAATTTTATAAGGAAAAGGAGATAAGCTATTAACTGTCCCTTTCAAGGGCTAGTTTATAATTCTCGAAGAAAAATAAAAAGGACACAAATTTCACTTTATTGAGTTTCGTAGATAATGTTACTTTACACACTATACATAGTCAGAATTGAAGTGTGTCTTCAAAGTAAAAGACAGTTACTTCAAAGTAAAAGACAATTGGGAAGTGCACTTTATGTTCTAAAAAATGTCGTATGAGGAAAATTTGTTTATCGGGAGTGGTTGGATTAGGTCCTCCACTTCCAATTTGTATTCTCCCATTACATGTAACTTTTACAAAATAATAATTTATGTATGATTAATTTTAACTTATATAGAAGTTTTCTTCTCTCCCTTATGCTTATAGAAAATATCTATCAATCATATCTTATATATTTTATTATTTTAAAACGTATAAAGTGTGATTATTGTTGTTTTTTAATAGAGGAAATAGTATTTGTTGATGTGATAGTGAGTTTTACGCCATCAATCACTTAAGAAATTATGTATAATATATTTTTTATTTTTTTATAATGGGTGCTTTTAGAAGTTATTAGAATGAATTTGTGATAAGAAATTTAGATAATGTGCATGAAATAATATAACCTTTTACTTTAGTGGTATTATTGTATATAACAAAGTTTTGTTAACAACCTTTTCTAAAATCTAATTTAGTAATTTATCTGTTAAATGTCTAAATTAACTATTTTAATAAAATAAAATAAATATGTATAACACATAGTCTATCATGTATTTTCTTGTACCATGAAGCCTAACTTTTATTTCCATAATTTCCTGAATGTATAAATCTTGATTCAACAGAATGTATTATCTAATTACTAAAAAAATGTCAACATATGGTTATTTTTTCTTGTTATTGCAACAATTTTTAAAGTTTATAATTAAAGACTATTATGAGTATTTTATGTAAATAAATAATTAATAATGTTATTCTTTATGGGCGTGTTAATATTTTTCATTAAAAATTAAGAAAATGTATTGCCAGTAAATAGAGATTATTTAATTTTAGAAGAAATAGAAAACTAAATGTATAATTAAATTGGTATGATGATCTTGCACATTTATGAAAATACAAAGATCAAAATTAGATTTAACTTCTTTCCTTATTAGTTAAAATTTATATAATTATATAAATTCCATTTTATATTTAATTAACTTAACTCATTATTGTACAATTTTAATAAGTTATAATTGAAACAATATATAGACCAAAATATAATATAAAAAATTACAAGCATCTTCAACTTATTGTAGAAATTCATTGATAATCCATAAAACTATTTTTATAATTTTAATATAATAAAATTTTAAATAGATTACATTAAACTATTAATTATTAAACTAATTAATAATTTAAGTTTATGATATAATTGTATTTCTAGAATGTTCATCATGTATATTGTTATGTTATTCCTTTTGTGTACGGCTACATAAGGATTACAGACTTGTTAATCATAAGGATTATAGTAAGCAATCCTTTTGCTGAGTTAACCGTTCAATTAGATAATAGTTTAGTTTATAAAAACATAATAAATATATTAAATTATTAAAACACTATAGATATACCAAAATATATATATATATATATATATATATATGTATATGTATATATTCCATTTTAAAAGAATCAAACGAAACTAAAATTCATAAAAAAGAAACATTTGAAGTTTTATATTATAATTTTTTTTCTTCACTACATTAGAATAATACTTTCATTTATGTTTGATGAATTAAATTAAAATGGAAACAAGAAATTCATTAACAATGATTATAACACAACTTTTAATTAAAGAAAACTTTACAGGTTTGAGTGTTTTTTTTCTTATATATTATTTTTCTTGCTTAACCTATCTTAACTCACTTGGTTTCAACACAAGAGACATAAAACAAAATCCTTTTAGATTCGTTTTTTTAAATGACATAATTTCACATTTCTAAAATTATGTTGAGAGTAAATGATTTAGATTAAGGAAAAGTGACTTAAAAAATTGTTTGAAGTGAATTAGAAATTTGTGATTGATTTAATTGATGTGAAAAAGGAAAAAAATAAGAATTATGTTAAGACAAAATTGTCAACACAATGTTGTTATCTTTTGAAGTTTAACCAAATAATATTAAACGAAATAAGAATCTAAAAATAACATAGATAGAAACATAAGCATTAGGTTCAAAATTTCAAACAATACAAAAGTCTTAGGAAAACACTTTGGATGGTAGAAAACATAGAAACACCTAAGTTAAAGTACCCAAAGGCAATGCTAAACGACTAATAAGTCAAAGTGTCTAAGAGAGTTATGTTAAATGCGTAAGCTATACTATACTCAAGGGGTATTCAGTTGAATTCTACAGAAAATAAAAAAGTGTTAAGACTATATCTTTGACAAAAACACCGTAAAAAAACTTAAACCTACAACGTAAAAGAAAACTTAACCTATTAAACGCTCTTGCTCTAAAATGCAAAATCACGAAAAGTATTTACATTAGTCTAGATGATAGCATGAGCTAAAATGTTACTTCGTCCAAGGATGAAGTTCTTTCTCAACGCTTGGTATCTTTTAGAGCTGTCAAAATGGGCCACCCGGCCCGACCCGACCCGACCCACCACGGGTTGATGGGTAAACGGGTTGGCTCACTGGCTCATTTAATTATATTTTTTTTAAATAATTTTTTTTTACAAACTTTCTATAATTCAAATCTAAACAAATTTCACTCCCAAATTTTACTCCCAACACGGGTGTTTAATTAGTTTTGAAAATAAGGAATTTAAATAATTTTTTCAAGCAAAAAATAATAATAAATATTTTTTTATAAAATTAAATTTTAATAAAATAAAATTAGGTAGGTGGGTTGATGGGCCAACCTGACCCACCACGGGTTCAACCCGCATGAGCCGGATTTAAATCTGACCCGCATAAAAAAATACAATTTTTTCAAACCCAACCCGGCTTGAACCCGTGGTGGGTCGGGTTGGCCCGCGGATTATGACCTATTTTGACAGCTCTAGTATCTTTAGAAGAAAGGTTTAATTGTCAAATGTTACATCAAGGGTAAAAAATGAAAAGCACCTTGTTCTGAGCAAACATTAAATGACATTAAAAACAACAACAACAAGTGATAAGAGATAAGAGATATTATTAGTGAACTGAGTCTTTGCATGTTATTTCTTAATTATAAATAAAGATGTTATTATTTCTCCTATTTTTATACATAAATTAAAAAAAATATGAAAGTTTTGAAGTTACTTGAGAGAAAATGACACACATAATTAACAAAATTAGGTGGTTGGAATTTTCATGTGTATCTTGATTGGAGTTTAAATGATAAATATAATTAGTGAAATGAGCATTCACATGGTTATTTAATAAATAAAAATTCTATTGTTCATATATTTTTAACAAAAAATAAAATAATTAAAAGAAGTTAGGAGTGAGGTTATTGAAAAACGACATGCATAATTAATGAAAACACATGCTTCAAATATTCATGTATATATGGAATGAAGAGCGAATGACAGAGGTAATTAGTGAATGAGTCTTTTCACTGTTATTTGTTAATTATAAAAAAAATATTGTTATTTATCTATTTGTAATAGCAAAATAAAAACAATAAGAGAAGTTGGAAGTTAAATAAGAGAAAATGACATGCATAATTAATAAAAGCATGTGATAGGGATGTACATGTATATCATGAATGAAGTGTGAGTGGTAAATGTTATTAGTCAATTGAGTACTCACATGGTTTTTCCTTAATAATAAATAAAAATAATTATTAGTTCTCTATTATTAATAAAGGAATAAAAATATCAAAAGAAGTTTGGAGTTAGATTAAGGGAAAACAACACACATGATTGATGAAATGCATGGTTGGAATGTACATTTATATGTGAATGAAAAGTAAATGATAGATGTAACTATTGAAAGGAGTCTTCACATTGTTATTTCTTAATTATAAATAAAATTATTATTATATCTCAATTTTTAAAAGAATAAAACAAATTAAGGGAAGTTGGAAGTTAGGTATATAGTTAATGAAAGCATGTGGTTAGGATATATATATATATATATATATATATATATATATATATATATATATATATATATATATATATGAAGTAGGAAAGGTAGATGTAATTAGTTAAAGGCTAAAATCCTCATTTCGTTTTAAATTTCATTTTAATTATTTAATTTGGTCATGTTTTGTTTGGTTCAGTTAAGTCCTAAATTTTGTTAAAACAATTCAATTAAGTCATTTTTGTTAAATTGATATTAACACCATCTTTGTACATGTCACATGCGAGGGTGTGGTATTTTTAATTTTTTTTTGTGATTTGTTTAATTCTTTTGGTTTTTGTTTAATTTTATTTTTGTCACGTATTAAGTTTATCATGTCACACAATGTAAGTGTCACATGTGGCTAGTTACACATCTTAATGTCAGTGTCATGTGTCAATGTCAATTTCACATAGTAGTGTCTTGAATTTAATACAGTCCCTATATTTGAAATTTTGACTCATGAGCCTCATGTTTTTTTAAATGGACTAAATTTCTCCCTCTCTACAATTGGATAAAATAGCAATTAAGCCTAATTACAACTTATATATATATTTAAATTTCAAAATACCTATTTTAAATTTATAATGTTTTCAAATATTCAGTGTAAATTTAAAATGAGACTTGTAATTTTTAATTTTTAATATTTGAAATAACTAAAACATAGTATTTTTCTTTGTTTAAAAAAGTGCGTTTTCCTTTGTTTAAAAACTGTATTTTCCATTGTTTAAAATTTTTTATTTCACATATTAAAATTAAAAAAAAAGTGTCACTTTACATTTATATTTTTTAATATTTGAAATAAAATTGTAAGTTTAAAATATGGATTGAATATCTAGATGAAGTGATTTGATGTATTTTTTTAATATTTGAATATTTTTTAATATTTGAAATATTTTTTACATTTATATTTGAAATATTTTTTTATTGAAATTTAAAATGTTAAAAATAAAATAAGTTTGAATATCTAGATGAAGTGATTTGATGTATAAATTCTAAAAAAATATTTTATAATGAATACATAAGTTGTAATTATGTTTAATTACTAATTTTGTTTTGTTTTGCAGTGAGACAATATAACTCCATTTAAAAATTAACTACACTAAATTCAAGAAATTATCATGTAGAACTAAGATTTACACGTGTCAGCAACACTTTTACATGACACTGATATTGTTACGAGGAAAGACAAAAACCATGTGACAAGAAAAACTTTAAAAAATTGAAAAAGAATTAAAAAAATAAAGAATAAATAAATTAAAAAATATCACGAACTAACATGTGACATATATAAAGATGATGTTAAAGTCAATTTCATGAAAATTATGTAATTGAATCATTTTAATAAAAAATTAAGACTTATTAGTAAAAAGAGAAACAAATTGAATAATTGAAACAAAAATTAGGACAAAGTGAGGATTTTAGCTTTAGTTAAATTCATATCAATAATATTACTTCTTAATATTAATAAAAAATATTATTATTTTTCTATTTTATATCTTGAATGAAAAAGTGTTGCTGAGATATATATTTATATCTTGAATGAAGTGTTAATGATAAATGTAATTAGTGAACTGACTAATCAACAAGCATATTTAATGAAAGCACGTGATTGAGATATAGATGTATATATTGAATGAAGTATGAATGATAGATGTAATTAGTTAAATGATATATATTGAATGTATATATAAGTTCTAATTAGACTTAATTACTAATTTGGTTCCATTTTGGAGAAAGAGAACATAACTCCATTTTAAAAAAAATGGAACTAGACTAAATCAAAAGTTCAAATAATATAAGGATTACACTAAATTTAAGACATATGTAGAACAATCATTTACATGTGTCACTCACACTTACCGGTGTTAGCAAAATTTTCATATGACATTGATATTTTTACATGGAATGACATGAATCTAATATGTGACAAAAAGAACTTTAAGAAATTGAAAACAAATTAAAAAAATAAAAAGAATAAAAAATAAATAAATCAAAAAAGTGACAGGTGGTAAAGTCAATCTAATGAAAATTACCTGATTGAATCATTTTAACAAAAATTAAGACTTAATTAATAAAAAAAAGAACAAAATTGAATAAGTGAAGAAAAAATAGGACCAAATGAGGATGTTAGCCCTACTTAAATGCATATTTGTAATATTACTTCTTAATATTAATTAAAAATAATATTATTTTTCAATTTTAATAGAGAATTAAAAAAAATAAAAATAGAGTTAGGAGTTACGTTAAAAGAAAACGACACTCATAATTAAGGAAAGCGCGTGGCTGAGATATTCATTTATATTTTAAATTAAGTGTCAATACCATTATTTCTTAATTATTAATAAAAGTACAATTATTTCTCCATTTTTAATAAAGAAATAAAAAAAACTTAGAGAATTGAAAGGTACTCAAGAGCAATTGACGTGCATAATTAATGAAAGCACGTACATGTATATATTGAATGAAGTGTGAATAATAGATGTAATTAGTTAAATGATATATATGAAATTTATATATAAATTGTAATTAAGCTTAATTATTAATTTGGTTCCATTTTGGGGGAAGACAACATAACTGTATTTAAAAAAAAAACTGGAAGTTGACTTAGTCAAAAGTTCAGATATAAGAACTACACTAAATTTAAGACACGGTCATGTAGAACAAGCATTTACGCGTGTCACTCACACTTACACGCGTCACCAACATTTTCATATGATATTGATATTGTTACATGGAATGACATGAACCTAACATGTGACAAAAAGAACTTTAAAAAGTTGAAAACAAATTAAAAAAATAAAAAAATATCAGACAAGTGACATATACAAGTGACATGAAAATGATGTAATTATGCATGTATATATATGGAATTTATATACAACTTATATATATTTCATTAATTATGCATGTCAATGATAAATGTAATTAGTGAAATGAGTCTTTGCACCATTATTTTTTAATTATTAATAAAAGTATAATTATTTCTCCATTTTTAATAAAAAAAACTAAGGGAATTGAAAACTACTCAAGAGCAATTGACATGCATAATTAATGAAAAGCAAGTGATTGATATATACATGTATATATTTAATGATAGATGTAACTAGCTAAATGATATATGTGAAATTTATATATAAGTTGTAATTAAGCTTAATTATTAATTTGGTTCCATTTTTGAGGAGGACAACGTAACTATATTAAAAAAAATTGAAACTTGACTTAGTCAAAATTTAAAGTATAAGGATTGCAATAAATTCAAGACATTGTCATGTAAAACTAACATTTACACGTGTCAGCAACATTGTCACATAACACTAATATTGGTATATCGAATAACAAGAACACAACATGTGACAAAAAGAAATTTAAAAAATTCAAAATGGATTAAGAAAAAAGTAAAAAGTTAAGAATAAGTAAATTAAAAATATCATGAACTCACAGGTGACATATAAAAAAATGACCTAATTTTAGGTGACATATAAAAAAATGACCTAATTTTAGGATACGTGTAAAATCAATCTAATGAAAATTATAAAATTGAATCGTTTTTTAAAAAATAAAACTTAATTAATAAAAAAAGAACAAAATTGAAATGAAGAAAGAATTAGGACAAAAGAGAATTTTAACCTTAATTAAATGCGTATACATAATATTACTTCTTAATATTAATTAAAAATATTATTATTTTTCTATTTTAATAGAGAAATAAAAAAGAGTTAGAAGTTACATTAAGAGAAAATGACACACATGGTTAATAAAAGTTTGTGGTTAAGATGTTGATTTATATCTTGAACGAAATTTCAATGGTAGATGTAATTAATAAATGTGTCTTCGCACCATTATTTCTTAATTGTAAATAAAATTATCATTTTGTCTCCAATTTTAGTAAAGAAAAAAAATAAGAAAATTGAAAGTTACTCAAGAGTAATCGACACACATAATTAATTAAAACACGTGGTTGATATATACATGTATATATTGAATGAAGTGTGAATGATAAATTAAATTAGTTAAATGAAATATATCTGGTGTATATATAAGTTGTAATTAGGCTTACTAATTAATTTGTTTCCATTTTGGAGAAAGACAACATAACTCTATTTAAAAAAAATGGAACTAAACTTCGTCAAAATTTCAAATATAAATACCGCACTAAATTCAAGACATTGTCATGTAAAACTAACATTTACACGTGTCAATAATAATTACACGTGTTACAAACATTGTCATATGACACTAATATTGTTATGTGAATAATAAGAACCTCACGTGACAAAAAGGCTTAAAAACATTAAAAATAGATGAAACAATAAAAATAAATAAATTAATAAATATCACGAACTGATATGTTATATATACAAAAATTACCTAAGTTTAGGACATGTGTAAAGTCAATCTAATGGAAATTACCTAATTGAATTGTTTTAACAAAAATTAAGACTTAATTAATAAAAAAATACAAATTCAATAATTGAAAAAAAAAATTAGAAAACCTGAGGATTTTAACCTTAGTTAACTGCATATTCATAATACTACTTCTTAATATTAATTAAAATATATTTTTTTCTATTTTAATAGAGAAATAAAAAAAAATTGGAAGTTAAGTTAAGAGAAAACGACAAACATAATTAATGAAAACGCGTGACTCTTAGATGTATATTTATATCTTGAAAGAAGTGTTAATGGTAGATATAATTAGTGAAATCAGTCTTGGCACCATTATTTCTTAATTATAAATAAAAGTATCATTATTTTTCCTTTTTTAATAAAGAAATAAAAAAAATTAAAAAAATTAAAAGTTACTTCGAGAGTAATCCACAATCATAATTAATGAAAGCACATGATTGAGATATACATGTATATATTGAATGAACTGTGAATGATAGATGTAGTTAGTTAAATATATTGAATTTATATATAAGTGTTATTAGGCTTTATTATTTTGGTTCCATTTTGGAAGAAGAAAAACATAACTCTATTTTAAAAAAATTGAAACTTGACTTAGTCAAAATTTTAAATATAAGGAGTACACTAAATTCAAGACATTGTCATGTAGAACTAACATTTACACGTGTCACTAAAACTTTCACATGTCAAAAACATTGTCACATTACACTCATTTTGTTAAGTAGAATGACAAGAACCTGACAAGTGTCAAAAAGAACTTTAAAAAATTAAAAATAGACTAAAAAAAATTAAGAACAAAATAAATAAAAAAAGTATCAGAAACAAACACGTGACATATAAAAATTTACCTAATTTTAGGACACGTAATATATGGAAAATTACCTAATTGAATCGTTTTAACAAAAATTTGATTTCAATAATAAAAAAAGAGAACAAAATTCAATAATTGAAGCAAAATTTTTGATAAAATAAGAATTTTAACCTTAGTTAAATGAACATTCATAATACTATTCCTTAATATTAATTAAAAATATTATTATTTTTCTATTTTAACAGAGACAAAAAAAGTTAGAAGTTAGTTAAGAGAAAACGACACACATAATTAATGAAAACGCGTGGTTGAGATGTACATTTATATCTTGAAAGAAGTGTTAATGGTAGATGTAATAGTGACATGAGTCTTAGCACCATTATTTCTTAATTATAAATAAAAGTATCATTATTTCTCCATTTTTAATAAAGAAATAAAAAAAAATAAGAGAATTAAAAGTTACTCCAAAGTAATCGACGTACATAATTAATGAAAGTACGTGATTGATATATATATATATATATATATATATATATATATATATATATATATATATATTGAATGAAGTGTGAATGATAGATGTAATTAGTTAAATGATATATATTGAATGCATATATAGGTTGTAATTAGGCTTAATTATTAATTTGTTTCCATTTTGAAAGAAGACAACATAACTCTATTTACAAAAACTTCAACTTAACTTAGTCAAAATTTTAAATATAAGGACTGCACTAAATTCAAGACGATGTCATGTAAAACTTTTACTTACATGTGTCACTAAAACTTACACGTATTAGCAACATTGTTGCATAACATTGATATTGTTAAGTGGAATGACAAGAACCTAACATGTGACAAAAAGAAATTTAAAAAATTGAGAATAGACTAAACAAAAATAAAGAATAAATAAAATAAAAAATATCACGAACTGACATGTAACATATATAAAAAGTTACCTAATTTTAGGACACTTGTAAATTCAATCTAATTGAAATTACCTTATTGAATCGTTTTAAGAAAAAATAAGACTTAATAAAAAAACAAAATTGAATAATTCAAGAAAAAATTAGGACTAAACGAGGATTTTAACTTTAGTTAAAGACATATTCATAATATTACTTCTTAATATTAATTAAAAATATTATAATTTTATTATTTTAATAGAGAGAAAAAAGTTCGTTAAGAGAAAATGACACACATAATGAATGAAAACGCGTGGCTGAGATGTACATTTATATCTTAAATGAAGTGTTAAGTGTAGATGTGATTAGTGAAATTTGTCTTGGCACCATTATTTATTAATTATAAATAAATGTATCATTATTTCTTCATTTTTAATAAATAAATAAATAAATTGAGAGAGTGTAAAGTTACAGGAGAATAATTTTTAATAAATAAATAAATAAATTGAGAGAGTGTAAAGTTACAGGAGAGTAATTGACACGCATAATTAATGAAACCACATGATTGAGATATACAAGTATATATTGAATGAAGTGTGAATGATAGATGTAATTAGTTAAATGATATATATTGAATGTATATATAAGTTGTAATTAGGCTTAATTATTCATTTGGTTCAATTTTAGAGGAAGACAACATAACTCTATTTAAATAAAACTGAAACTTCACTTAGTCAAAATTTCAAATATAAGGACTACAATAAATTCAAGAGATTGTCATATAGAACTAAGATTTACACATGTCACTAACACTTACACGTGTCAAAAACATTGTCACATGATACTGATACTATTACGTTGAATGATAGGGACCTGGCATTTGAAAAAAAGACCTTTAAAAATTGAAAAGAATTAAAAAAGATAAAAATAATATGAATTGATATGTGACATATACAAAAGTAAAATAATTTTAGGACACGTATAAAATCAATCTAATGGAAATTACCTAATTGAATTGTTTTAACAAAAATTAAGACTTCAATAGTAATAAAAATGAACAAAATTGAATAATTTAAGCAAAAATTAGAACAAAATGAGGATTTTAACCTTTGTTAAATGCATATTTATGATACTACTTAATATCAATTAAAAATATTATTATTATTTTACTATTTTAATATGAAAATTAAAAAAATTTGGCAGTTAAGTGAAGAGAAAACGACACACATAATTAATGAAAACGCGTGGCTAAGATGTATATTTATAGCTTGAATTAAGAGTTAACAGTAGATGTGATTAGTGAAATGTGTCATGACACCATTATTTCTTAATTATAAATAAATGTATCATTATTTCTCCATTTTTAATAAATAAAAAAAATTGAGAGTTGAATGTTACTGGAGAGTAATCGACAAGCATAGTTGATGAAAGTTATGGTTGAGATATACAGGTATATATTGAATGAAGTGTGAATGATAGATGTAATTAGTTAAATGACATATATTGAATGTATATATAAGGTATATATTGAATGCATACATAACTCTATTTAAAAAATGAAACTTGACTTAGTCAAAGTTTCAAATATAGGGACTAAACTAAATTCAAGAGATTGTCACGTAGGACTAAGATTTACATGTGTCACTAACATTTATACATGTCAACAACATTTTTATATGATACTGATATTGCTATGTTAAATGATAAGAACCTTACATGTGAAAAAAAAACTTTAAAAATTTGAAAAAAGATTAAAAAAATAAAAATAAATAAAGAATAAATAAATTTAAAAATATCACAAAATGATATGTGACGTATACAAAAGTTACCTAATCTTAAGAAACATATAAAATCAATATAATGAAAATTACCTATTTTTTAGTTACAAGTGAAAATAATTTTATCATGTTAAGAATAAAATAGTAACTTTTTTTATAATATATTTTTCTATTTTTATTAAACCGATAGTATATTTCAATTTTTGCTTTATATATTTTTTAATAGAGAAAAAATCGAAAGTTTGGTTAAAAGAATTGTGTCACATAATTAAGAAAAACATTTGATGGAAAAAATAAAAAATAAAATTATTAAAATAAGTGAAAAAAATGAAACAAATTTCACTCAATTTTTTAAAACTATCCCTCTCCTTTCTATTCTGGCCAATAACCCAAATTATTTTCATCTTCTAATATCCTCTTAATTGATTTCGTGACACCCAAAACACCATTCACCTTTTGGGTGTGCTAGATTAATATATTTTAAGATAAAAAAAAAAAGCTTAAGGGAAAAAATTAATGGTGTAAAAAATAATGATGGATAATAATTTGTAGTATTATTGGGTGTCCCTCCCTGATGTGACTTTGGGATAGTAGCAGCCAGGCATTGCATTGCATCATTGCATGCAACCCAAGGCAGCTAAACACAGCAAAGGTGGGTTCAGAAACCTTTTATGCCCTTTCCATGTCAATGTCCCTAAACGGTAATGACACAGTACACTCTGCCCCTACTGAATTTCAGACAACAGTCCCTTCCCCAATCACTCCTCAGGTGCTTTTCACTTCCATTCAACTTTTCTTTATAAAATATACTATTTTCTTTTTTCCTCTTCATTTTAATCAAATCTGTAAAAATACTTCAACTGTCACAAGTTTTCACTTTTTCACACAGCATTCAACCCTTAAGAACTTATTACTGCTACAGCTTTTTTTACTTTAGAAACCTATTTTTAAAGATTAAAGATTAATCACTGTTCCCCTTCAAGATAAAGGGGTGAGTAAAGTTATCAACTTTTTAAACTTTGATTCTGTCACTTCAAAGGTGGTAACTTCCATCGTTTTACATATACGGTTTATGGAGCAATTTATGTATAATACACACACACACACGCGGTTTCAGTTCATCACCTTTTTATTTGTTTTTGCTTATGAATTTTTGTGGGGCCCAGTGGGGCTTGGTGATTAGTGAAAGTTTGTCTGGGAGTGAGTCAGAATATGCGAAATAAGAGAGAGAAAGAGAGAGCATAGCTGTTTCATTTCATGTTGCTTACACCCATTTCATGTCGTTATGTGTCTATGGATTGGGTCCACAGTGCCGTAGGCCTTTCTCTCTCTCACACATCAATTTTCCAATTTGTGGAATTTCATTAAATGCTGAAAAAAAGCATTCAGCAAAATCTGGAAAAGAGTTTCAAGAGAGAAAAATAAAAATTAAATGAGAAAAAGAAACGATTGAGCAAAATGGGGTGTGTGTGCATATGTGTTGGTGTATCTGCATGACACCAAATCACTGGAAGAGATTCAGAAAACCTCTACCTCAAAATTTCTCATTTAAATACAAACCCAAGTTGGGAGAAAATATTCATATCAAGTGGCCATGGGGTTGGATTGAATTTCCCTTTTTCTTCCTCTCCTATCTCTGCTTCAAAACTTTCTTTTTCATGGAAGTTTTCACCTTTCAGCATCTCTTCTCTATTTCTCTCTAGAGAATTCAACTTCCCTTGCCTTTGAGTTTTGAGATTGGGGACAAGAATTCAAGGACTCAAATTGCATGTGGGTTTTCCAGAATTCTGATGTTGTTGTAAGGTTTTTGAGTCAAGAAAGAAAAGGAAAAAATCACTAGAAACGTTTTGCTATAAGACATGGCAGCACCTTTTTCTTCAGCATCTCTCTTTGGAATCAGAGAAGAGGATCAGAATCAGATGAAGCAGCAGCATTCCTCCACAACAACACCATCTTCCTCATCAACTCCAGCTGCACCACCACCCCAGAAGAAAAGAAGAAACCAACCTGGAACACCAAGCAAGTATCTTAACAATTTTACACATAAAAAAAATTAAGAAAATCTACTCTTCGGTTTATTTCTCATCAATTAAATGAATTGGTTTTTCTCACTTTCTGGTTTCATCTCTGCAAAAGGTTTAATTTTCACACCACCCACCATCACAATTTTTTGTTTTCTTCCAATGGGCAATTCCTGTGTGGGGTGGTGAACCCTAATCAATTCCTAACTTTGGAACATAAATGAGGAATGGAATGTGGAGATTAAATGGCGGTGTGTTTTGGAAACCTTTGGCTTGTCTTCAAGCTTTCAGAAAAATCAATTGCTGGTTTCCTTTTTAATCCTGTGAATTTTCTAAGTATTGGTTGTTTTTGGCTTTATTTAATAAAGTTTTTTTTGATTTATTTATTTTGGTGGTTGGAATGGGAAGAAGAAAATGATGCATGTGTGTGTGTGTGCAGATCCAGATGCTGAGGTGATAGCACTGTCTCCGAAGACTCTAATGGCAACAAACAGGTTTATATGCGAAGTGTGCAATAAAGGGTTTCAAAGGGAGCAAAATCTACAGCTTCACAGAAGAGGACACAATCTGCCATGGAAGCTGAAGCAGAAGAGTAACAAAGAGCCAAAGAGAAAGGTTTATCTGTGTCCTGAGCCCACATGTGTTCATCATGACCCTTCGAGGGCTCTTGGAGACCTCACTGGCATTAAGAAACACTACTCTCGCAAACATGGTGAGAAGAAATGGAAGTGTGACAAATGCTCCAAAAAATATGCTGTTCAATCAGATTGGAAGGCTCACTCCAAAACCTGTGGCACCAGAGAGTATAGATGTGACTGTGGCACCCTCTTCTCCAGGTATATCCACACCAATCCACAACTCAATCATCTTCCAAAATCGACAAATCATTTCCAAAACTAAAGTTTCTTTCACATGGCTTTTTCATTGATGCAACATTCTAGTCATGCAGCAGAGAATTGGGTGATGACAGATTACATGTTAAAATTAAGTACTGGTGTTTGGTTTGATTTAGGCTAGTTTGGTCTGGTTTAAGGCTTATTATTAGATTCTTCAAGTGACTATAGTTGGGAAAATGGCTTAGATGCTTTCTTCTTTTTCTATTTCAGTTTGGCTTCCTTCCAATTCATTCAGATTCTGTCCTCTCTTTCCCTCTCTCGTATGCTTTCCTTTGTCATCTTTCTCTTATATTTGGTACGTTGCCCAAGTGAACTGCAAGGAAACATCCCCCCACGTGAATAATCTCTGAAAATCATAAAAAAAGCATTACCAAGAACAGTTTCCGGCACAATAAATTATTATATCATCCCAAACTACCTAATCTCCTTCAACCCACATTTACTTTTTCTTTTACTTTTTAATTTCCATAAAGAGTTTCTGATATAAACAAAACATCCTCTTCTTCCTCTCTTTGATAGACAGAAAACAACATTAAACTTGACAAACTCCATTTCTGTTACCTTGTCTTAAAATTACAGTTGTTTTTGCCGTATTTTTATGGATTTTTTTCAGAGCTTTTTCAAAGTTTTACTCGTGCACTTATCTATATCTATGTTTGGTGAGGAATTAATTTCTCTCTCCTTGCATACATGCATTAGTGTGGGGGTAGGAAATGTTTTCCTTAATTTATTTTCCTATTCACGTGCTGTTTTTTGTGTGTAGAAGAAGGGGGTCCTAGTGCAGTGTGGTGTTGTTAGGGTTTTTGTTCTCTTGTGAATTGGCTAGATGTGTTCAGTACTGTGTTCTCTCTTGCAGGTGCTCCTTTCCATTTCATAACGTCAGGGCCTAACAAACTCTCTCATTTTCTGCTTCCACTTTTTCACTCTTTTCTTTGACATTATTTCATGTTAAACTTGAACAACCTAGTGCTCATGCTTGGTTCAGAACTGCAGTCAAAATAAGTACACTTCAATACATATACAAACCAGTATATATATTTCACAAATTTGGTAGATTTTTGGAATTATTATAAACACTAAACAGATAAGAACCACAGAAAATTATTATATATATTTATATATGTATGTATATATAATATATATTGACGTTTTGACACACGTGTCTGTGAATTTATGTATATGTATTCCCAGACACATATGGGAAAAATTTGAACCCGTTTGAACCGAAGCCTTAAATATTTGATCTTGATTGATTGATAACTTGACTTTAGCAAAAGTTATAGACATTCTTCAGTTCCATTCATTTTTGAAAGAGCACATCTTAGTTAAATTTTTGTGTAGTCTTTTAGTCAAGTTTTGGTTAAGTTATTACACCTACATCGTTTCTATCTAAGTTGTCCTTTTCTCAATTTCTACACATTTTCTTAATCACTTGAAGTGTCATTCACATTGTTCTTTTCTTTAACTACTCGTTTCATAAGTACACGCAAAAATTTATCCTCGAGCTCATTATGATTTATTATTGTCCTTTATGTTGACATTTTCCTTTAAGTGATTTTGTTGTCTTTTACTAAGAAGGCCAAGTTCTCCAGCTTCTTGCAATCTGTGACTGTTTTTATAGACAACTTTTTCTTGTGGAAGATTTTTCTCAAGTTGATGATTTCATGATATGCTTATTTGTTTATTTCTTAAGATTAATTATAGTAAAACCCTTCTAAATTTCTTCCAGGAGTTCAACTATACATATATAATAAAGTTTAACCAAAATTGCTACAACTGTGATATTTTTAAACAGTTTCTTATTCCAATTTCTATTTATGATAAAAGGAAAGGATAGAGAAACTTAGCTTCTATTGAATTTTCCTCTTCTCTATCTATTTTACCATAAATGAGAGTGTGGAGATAAGTACAAAAAAAGTTGAGTGTGATACAAACATGATTCAAACTCAATTATAACAATTTATTATAAAATGACAATTATATGAATACACCGACAATGTATAAAATAATACTTTTACAATGCATAAGGTCATCCGTTTCTGCATTCTCTAGTCAATTATTCATCTTTCTAAAATTTGTTTTATTCAATATGCATTTTAATATAATTTTTCGATGTTTTCTATGAACGTCGGAAACCCACTTTATTATTTTCCTTTCAGAATATACATATATACGTATATATACATATACCAATTTTCCAAGTGCTACTTCAAATAATAATATATAGTACCAAAAGTTTTAGATTTATTTTGAATATCATATACAGCAAGTCTCGTTTTTGTTTATTATTTGATTTGAGATATAATACATGCATTATTATATTTAGTTTATTTACAAGATATATAAGCGAAATCACAAATGATTAATTGTTTGAGATACACATTGATTGCAGACGTGACAGTTTCATCACTCACAGAGCCTTTTGTGATGCTTTGGCACAAGAAAGTGCAAGAGAGCCACCCAATTTGAGCAGTGCCATTGGCAACCAGCTATTTGGAAACAGTAACAACATGTCCTTAGGCTTATCTCAGAATTTGGGTGCTCAGATTCCTTCAATCCATGACCAAAACTCCCAACCCAGTGACCTATTGCGTTTCTGTGGTGCACCAAGGACTGGTCCATTTGACCACATTCTCCCACCAAACATAGCCTCACCCTTCAGACCCTCCTCACACCAAACCATGCAACTTCAAAACCCTCCATTCTTCATGCCAGAATCAAACCAAAACCAAAACCAAAACCAGAACTACCATGATCACCAACAAGCTTTAATCTCAAACAAGCCTTTTCAAGGAATGATACAACTATCTGACCTCAACAACACCAACACCCCTTCTGCCTCCAACCTCTTCAATCTTCCTTTTCTATCCAACCGAGGCCACCACACCCCCAACTACTCCGAGGAACACCACTTCAACCCCACAGAAGCCTCAAATTTCTTCACAGAAGGCACCATAATCGGCATCGATCACCAAACAAGCTCCGCCACTGCCCCTTCGCTTTTCAGCACCACTCTCCAAAACACCACCAACTTGTCTCACATGTCAGCAACTGCACTGCTCCAAAAAGCTGCTCAAATGGGTGCTGCAAGTTCCAGCACCAACAACAGTGCCTCCTCTCTTCTAAGAAGCTTGGCATCCAAATCTGATCACAGACCACTCATCAGTGCTGCAAACTACAGCAACATCTTGAACTCCAGCGTGCAAGAGATGATGAACCTTCCCGGCTTCGAAGCATATGATCATGGCATCACCAACAAGGAGCCAAAACTCAGCGTTGGAGGCTCTGATAGACTCACCCGGGATTTTCTTGGAGTTGCACAGCAACAACAACAACAACAACGTGGGTTTAACTTGAGCTCTTTGGAAGCAGAGACAAACAATGCGGCGGCGTCAGGTCAATCTTTCGGAGGTGGAGCAAACTTTCAGTGAACAAGTACAATAAGGTACGTCGAAACATAAAGTTTCTCACCTTTCACAAATTCTTATCGTTCCCTGCATGATTACGCATAAAATGTTATACATATTTATCGTTTTCATTAATCTTTACAAATATATACACTTAAAATTGAAACAGTGTTTCTTATCATTCTATTTTGACATTTATAAAACATTTTTTTCAAACACCTGTTGTCGACTTCACAATCGCCTACAACTTTTGACTATGTAACATGTGAAAATATACTGAAATCAGTAGATTCCCTTTCCAAAGTGTCTTTCCTTTTCTCTGAAAATATTCCTTATATATAAATATATATATTTATATTTTAACATTTTTTCTGCTTTTTTTTTTTCTTATCTACGTATTCCAATCTACTCCATTTTGGGGTGCAGAGAGAGATTTAAAAGTCTTACTTTACACCTCTTTACCGTTTCTCTCTCTGTTAGTTTTTTTTTCTTTCTATGGTGGTGGAGTCGTTAGCATAGTCATCATGAAACGGTGAAAGAATAAGTTTGTTTCGAAAAAGAAAATGATGTTTGAGATTTTGAATATTTTGTTTGAGAGAAAGGGGCTGTGTTCTGATCCTGACATGTTGTCTTGCATGGGGTGGACAGCGATGTGGTGCAGAACTTTGTTTCTTCTATTGTCTTCTCCTTTTCATTTGGTTTCATTTTTGGATATTTTAGTATATAGGGTTGGCAGAGTCACGAGTGTCCTTCAACCTAATTGGAAGGGCATGGCTGAACATATCCATGCTCCTATCAACTTTCATGCTATTATTTTTCCCTCTCTCTCTCTCTTCTGTCTCATTTTCTCTCTTTTAATGAGCAAAATCAAAACCATTTAATTATATCAATAAAATAGTAAAAAATAAGATTTTTTAATTATATTTAATATTTTTCTGTCAGTTTATTAAATTAATTATACTGAATAGTTCTGAATTTTAAATTTCAGCAATTTAACTAATTATTTTGTTCATTACTATTTAAATTAATTTATTGAAAAGTGATGTTGTTAAAATGGATTAATGCTATTTTATCAATTAAATAAAGCAGATTTGTCAATTTGGTTTTAGTTTAGTAAATGATGGTTGTATTAGCAAATCATAATTCGAGTATTGACATTTAGCATTAACTAAGATTACCCCCATGTAGAAGATATGTGTAAAACAAATGATCTCATGAAAGAAATTTAAAACGAACTTGGATGTCCTAATTAGGATTAGGTTTAATAGGGTTAAATTAAGTAAGAAGAGAAAAAGCTATAGATAGTTACTACATAGTGAAATTTGCCCCTTAAAATAAAAATATATATTACATATATAATTTTATTATTAGCAAAGATATATATTACATATAGTTGCATTAGGCATTATTTTAAAAAAAATAAAATTCATAATGTTAGGGGTTCTTGTCATATAGCTATCTTTCCTTAGGAACTATTTAATGGAAAAAAATATATTTTATGTTTAATTCTATACTTTTTTGAAACTAAGATGTGAAATGTATGTGTGTTTTTGCAACTGACCACATTTTGTTATAAATATTCATTTTATTCCATTGGAGGGGAAAGAATGGGCAATGAAGAGTACAGATTTATCTCTCCCTCTCTAAATCTAAAGAGGAGGACAAGGACCTTTAGTATCAGTAAATATGTTTTGCTTTTCATGTCTTTTTTGGTTTACACATGTTTCCATATTTAGGTATTTTACATGTTCCAAACATCTACTTAGTAAATTATCTTAACAAACCATTTTATTTTTAGATTATTTGTGTTAAAGATTATTTATTTTAGTTATATTTGATCTTATGCAAGTTCATTGAATTAGACCATCTCATATTATTGATATAAACATTGTTCTTAATCAACTTTCGTCATCTCATCTTAATATTACAAGTTGCATGAACTTAAGCAGATTGCTCCAAGTTACTATGTTTTTTGTGGGTGACGTGGGTAAGAAACAAAGCTTTCTTGGTTTTCCTTTTTTCTTGGAACGGTGGAGACTAAAAATTAGGTTATGTGAAGTCTAATATCTTAGTATTTGCTATATATAACAATGTTTTTTTTAGTGTGTGTTTATTATCCGACACTATCCTAAATCTAACAGTTACAGTTTTTGGACTTTGGTTGCAGGAATGTGAGCTTGATCCATTCATAAATGTGCATCTATTTGGATCTTCGGGAGCAGCATATTTGGAGTTTCTGTATAGAACGAGCTAGTTTCAAGATTTTCAAACAGTTGAAAATTGACTTCTTCTTCACATCATCGTACTTTGGAAAAGCATAAACAAATTGGTATTAGGATATTTCAGACAAAACTTGTTTCAAAATTTTCATGGTTAACTTAATTAGTAGATTTTTCTATATATTAGACAATGCTTTTTATATGAATAATAGTCATATAGTTATATATATTATTTATAGTTTTAGTATCATCTACTCTTTTAGACAGAAAAAAAGAAGAAAAAGTTATTGTTTTAAAGCCTCTCGATTCAGCAAAATTAATCTAGTGATCAGTCTCTTATCTATAAAAACTTGAACATCTAAGTCAACCAATTTGAATTTTTAAAATTTTTAATTTTGTAAAGAATAGTTTTAAAATATATAAATATTTAAATGTTTAACATAACTGTCTCATTTCGCAAAGTTTTGCATTTTTTTTATTTTGCTTAAAATGTTATATAACATTAAGAATATATATTTTATTACTACCTTAGATTATTGAACCTCAAATGTCATTGTTTTTACTTATTATAAAAAGCACAAGGAAAAAAACCAAAACATATAATCAACTTTATGAACAGTTCTCATCGTTTTTAAAATGGTATAACCATTAATAATTAAATAACTTAATTTTTTCTCTGTTTTTATAAACCTCCTATAATATCTTCTAGAAAGTAATCGTTCTTAGCCTAATCAAACCAGAAAAAAATAGGCTTAGATTAGCTTATTATATGGAACAATGGAAGGAAGAAATTATTATTAAAATGAAAACAAATGTATTCAATATTGCATGATGGCTGTTTTTTCTTTCCTATTTTTCTATTCGAAATTAAAACCTCGAGTTTTGTTTTTCAGAATTTTATTTGGTACATATTTTAGTAGTTTAATTATTCGGAATTCAATAATTGAAGGCAGACATACAAAATTTATGCAAGAATAGAATAGCATATTCAAAGACAAAGTTCTTAAATAAATAATGTAAATCAAAAAGTTGTCCAATGCAAACGGAAACTACAAAATAAAGAATATATGTATGCATAGTTTCGTATTAAATCTCTATTAAAAGATTCTTTCGGATTTTAAATGTGGATATATGATACATATACTAACCTAACTCATGGAGATTAGGCCGTCTATTAATATATAAATTTTATACTTGAGTTCTATTGTTTCTTTTTGTCTTGTATATAATAAATTTGTTTATAACTACTATATATACCACATTTGTGAATCATTTGGCAAAGTTTTGGTGAAAACATGTTACTTGCTTTATTGTGGGTTATCTATTAACAATATTTTCTTACTTTATTCAACTCCTTACGTAAAGCTACAAAATTTTCTTTTATGAAATTTTCTTTGCCTCTCATTTATGCCGAGCATCTAGCTTTTCACTTAGAAAAAATAGAATCTAGAAAACCATTCTAACAATGTATTATTTGCCACGGAAGATATATGAATGGTGTTAGGTTATATTTCAAATCATTTCTACTTATAGATCTAAAAATATTCATGCATGCACCCAAAATCTACCTACACTCAGAAAAGATAAAAGAACAGCAATTGTGGAAACGTAATTGATAGGATAGTATATGTTGGAAATTTTATATTATTATAGATGAGATCAATTATATATATATATATATATATATATATATATATATATATATATATATATATATATATATATATATATATATAATTCATTAAATGTTAATATTGCTTTATAAATGGATTTTATAAAATTAGATTAGACTTAAAATTTAATTTTTAATGAAAATAAGAAAAAAAATAAAAAGTACATGTTCTGTATAAATGTTTATAAATTATTATTCTATCAATTTTTTTATTGAATAGAGAGAAACCATGTATTTGGACAAGAAGATAAAGAGGAATGATGGGTTGAGGATATATAGTCAAACAATGAGAATAAATAAGGCCATTCTAGGAAAAAGGGTAAGAAGATACTCTTCAAAGTCATCATAAAAAATAAACTTTTAAGACTAATTTTGTTTTATGAAATCACTTTGTAAATTATAGTATTTATATATATATATATATATATTATAATTTATAATTTAATTACTGCCTATGTTAATAAGAAAGTAGTAAACATTAAAAGATTGGTGAAATAAAAGGAGGGAAATATGCATGTGATAATAGTCCTAGGGGTATCATGGCTTCCTGGCCCATCATAGAGAACCTTTGGATTTTACGACAAAAACATGGTTATATTATACTACTGAAACCACCACAATTTTCACTTATCCAACCTTACATGTTATAAAGCAAAATTGAGAATATAATACCATAATCACAAAAAAGAGAAATTGAGAAGTGAATAGAAAATCATTAACTCAATTCAAGCTACTATCAATTAAATAAAAAACACAAATAAGTTGAAAAATTACTATTAAAGTTGTTTATTTATATCTCATCGCTACCGGTTGTTCTAAGCCCTCATTTTTGCAGTAGGAAATAGGATACGGTTTAGGAAACTAAATTTTATATTAGATAAAGATATCAAAGTTACATGATATATAAAATATATGTTTTTATGTTGGACTAAAGTATATATATACTAAAAATATAAAAAAATATTAAAAATATATAAATAATTAACTTCTGAATATATAATAATTTTTTTGTTGACAAATGTGAATTGTTAGATTTATTACTAGAGAGAGTTGATCTTATAATTTTTTTTATCTCCCTTCAAACTAACTTTATAAAATTTAAATATGGTAAATTTTTTCATTCTGACGCTAAAATAAAAAAAAATAATAACTACAAATAAATAATATTCGGTATAATAAATTCTTGATTTTTAACATTAATTTAACTTTGGTTTGTAAGTTGACATTAATTTAATTATTTTTTATATTTATTTAAATCAAGCAAACTTCTTGATCATTGACATCTCCTAGACTATCATTCTTGGTATCGTGACTTATAGATATGAGACTTTTTTCATTATGGATTTTATGTCTAGGAGGACACCCATGTTTCCTATAGTAGACTTCAATGGTATGGCCAGTTTTGCCACAATGGGAGTAAACTTTTTTTTCCAATGGGATTCTTGTTGGCATGGAATTCATGTTTCTTGAAGTAAACCGATTTGTTGTGATTATTCTTGCCACAATAGGAACATATGACAATACCCACAACAACAACATATTTAATTTCCAACCCATTGAGAAAATTATTGCTTGTAACTTATCTTTCTTGTTGTACAACATAAGGAAAAAAATTTTGAAATGGGAGGCACATGATCCATTAATAGAACATGAGACTGAATGTTATCATATTGTTTATTCAATCCATGAAGAAACTGTAGGATTCTACTCATGCTTTCTTTGAACAATTGTTGAAATTAGTTTGCAAGAACACTTGATTTCATATGAACAGGTTGGCTTAGGATGAAAGTTGTCAAACTCATCCCATATTATAAAAGCTTGGTAAAATACTCAGTCACGGTTCTATCTACATGCTTTAGAGAAGCGACTTCATTTTGTAACTCATAGATGCGTAGGAGAGCTCCTTGGAAGAATCTTGATTTCAAGTCCTCTCATATGGCCTAGGCGATATCCATCTAGAGGATGTTGCGACGTATGTTAGGAGAAACATAATGCATGAGCTAGAAGACCACTATGTTGTTGCATCTTGTCCAAGCACGGTAAGAATCAACTTCCTTTTGTGGCTGAATAGTAATACCATCAATAAATTGAACCTTGTTCTTGGCGCTCAAGGTTGTGTACATGGATTTACTCCAGGCATAGTAATTATTAGATTCAAGAAGAGGGGAAACAAGAGAGACCGTAGGGATTTTGCTAGGATGAAAGTACAAGAGGCTAGAAGAATGATTATCTTCTCCGTCATCGTGCAAGATCCTGTAAAAGAATAAACAAAGAAAAAAAAAGAAACAAAGAAAAGAAAAAAAGGTCAGAGGTGCAAAAGTGCTCTTCAAAAGAAGAGCTCTAATATCATCTTAGAAAAACTACAATGAGGACTCTTTATAGATTGTGTTCGTGCAATGTGTAATCTGTGTGTAGGTTCATATTGGTTCTCTCAATCCCTTAATACACTTTGAAAGGAACACAATAGATTTTTCTAAATTATATTGTGGACTAGGGGTTTTTCCATTGAAAAGGAACCGAAAAGAAAGAGAAAGAATTTGAATAAAACTTTAAAGAATTGTACAATAATCTTAAGCGCAATAACAAATTTGGAAAAGAATAGATTTCACTAAATTTTGTTAACATCCTATTAGATATTATAAAATATTGTCCAGTTATTATTTTATTTGTTTTGTACAAGATATTTATCTCCCAAAGAAACCATACAAAAAATTATCATTTTAATTTTTGAGTTTCTTTTCCTCTCAACCTTCCACTGAAACCTATATAAGTTACCTCGATCAATCCCTAGAAGTAGTGAATAGCCGTAGGAGAATGTCCTAGAGTGGTGAAACCCTTTTGTTTAACACTGAATGAATTATTCGAGAATATCCAAAAATAAAAAGGGTGAAAGGAAAGGAAAAAACCTAGTAAACTATTTTAAAGGCGAGGTAACATTACTGAGTTTTCTTGGTCACGGACTAAATGATTCCCATATGAGGTATCAGATGGCATCACATGCGACAAAAGTGTCACATAATGCTTACCTATAATTGCTCTAACGAACATTGCAGGCTACTTTTTCTGCAGGATACAGTACGGTCAGCCAGCACCCTCATTAACTTCCTAAAAATCATTCAGAACTTGAATAAATGATGTGAAAGCTAACCCTTACGACTAAGGAAGTACGCTACAGTGCATGCATCATGCAAGTTGCAAAAAGAGAGAGAGAGAGAGAGAGAGAGAGAGTATCAATTTCAAAGGTAGTCAACTTGGTGAAGAATGTTTATATGAAAAAATGCTACTGTCTAGTGAGCGTGAGTCCTTGTTAAGCAAAGGAATGTCAACACAATTAATAGCTCAAATTAATGTCATGCTTAGTCTTTTTCTATGGCAGGTCTTAGGTTGTCAAGAATATAAAAAAAACTTGTTAATTGGCTATGTTTTGAAGGTTTTGAAACCCTTTTAATTAGTCAATATAATAGTTAAAATGAAATAAAATCTGCAGCTAGCATTTGTCGCTTCTCTTGGTATATAGCCAACATGTGAAGATTCTCAGAAAGTGAGAGCCAGCTTCCTCGTTTGGTGAGTATTGTACAGAGCCTGGTCTTTACAACGTGCTTTTACTGTTAGTAACTAGTTTAATTTACCTCAGGGTCGTAAAATTCAATGCAACAGTAAATTTATTAGATATCTATCACTGTCAAAGAGAATGAAATTTCCACAGTGAAAGTGAGTGAAAGGGGAAAAGGGACCCACATATGTTTCAAGAAAAATACATGGATATAGCATACTTTAGAAACGAAACCCTAACTTAGCAATTGCCACTGGAACTTTCTTCAAAAGGGAAAACTTAAGAACTCCAACATATATCTAAAACAATAAACATTTTTTCTGCCTAACAAATTGTGTTTTTTTTTTTGAGTGTGCATTCGGAATACTTCTTGTTGACGGGAAGAAACTAATCCCTTTGAAGGTTTTTCTCACCAACTTTTTAGAGTGTCGAGGCTCCGAAATGTTGGTTTGCTTGTGCTGATTCCAATTTAGGATCCAAGGGGCTCATAGTTCCCATGGAGTGTTGTTGCTCTCGTTGTGAAAATCCACCACTGTTCATGTTTCTGACCATTCCTCCAACCCCCAAAAAGTCCAAGGTCAACTTATCAGACCCTCCAAAGCACAAACCAAGGTTTTGTGACATCTTCTTAGGCTCCTCCGAAACGTTGTGAAACTGGCCAAGGTTGTTTTCATTCCCTTTCACGTTGCCAAACATGGAAGCGTTTCCATTGGCAAAGGAGTTCATCAATCCGCGCAGATGGTTACTGTGCTCACTCTCCATCCTTGACCTTATACCTAATTCTTCCGTTCCTCTCAGAAGAGAGCAGTGACCATTAGTGGTGGTGGTTGAACCCATTTGAGCTGCTTTCTGAAGCAATGCAGTGGCTGACATGTGAGGGGACATGCTATCTTGTTGCAAAGAAGAATTACCAAAGACTGAAGACAAGCCTGAACCAACTTGGTTACTTACAGGGCTACTAGAATTATAGAGTGTTGTTGTTCCTTGGTCATTGCCTCCACTTATGTTGCTGAATTGGTCGTTGATTATGCTGCCACGGGTATTGGTATTAGGAAAGAAGCTGAGGTTGACGAGATTGGCGTTGTTAGCTGAAGCAGATAATGATGAGGCAGAGGTGGAGTTGTTGGTGGTGGTTCCTTGAAGATCAGGGAGTTGCATAAGACCGTGGAGTTGCTTGGTTGAGAATAAGGGTCCTTGTTGCTGAGACTGATGAAGGTCTTGAAATGCTTGGTTTGGGTCAGTCATGAAGAATGATGAATGGGATGGTGACTGCACTCCAAATGAAGAGGAGTGGTGCAGATTAGGAGAGATTAAGTGCTCAAACTTTTGTGCACTTCCAAGGCTCAATAAGCTGTTAGCAGAAGCTGCTTGGTTCTGCAGTTGGGCCCCTAGGCCTAGGCTCATGTGGTTTGTGCCATACAGATGATGAGCTCCCAAAGGGTTCAGGTTTGAAGGGTGTCTTGCATTCTCATGTGCTAAAGCATCACAAAAGGCCCTATGAGTGATAAAACTGTCACGCCTGCAACAAGTTAATAACATGTTATTGAATTGAAGAACACAAATGATGTTTTATATACACATAACTAGCACTGGGGAAACAATCCAAACTAAATTTCTCCAACTATACATCTTGATTCATGACCTATCTTATTGCAAGTATATTATAGGTTAAAGGGTTAGAAGAGAACAATTAATATATACAACCCACCTTAAGAACAATTCACATGATTGGACTTAAGAACAAGAAGAGAAATTTTCTATTTAATTACCAATGCAGCCACAACCAGTCACAAACAATTTCACACTTGCCAAAAATGAAATATAAAATAGGAAAGTAAGATCTTTAATTTTGTGGTAATGAAAAACAGTCGTTACACATAGTCAATGAAAAGCATGAAATAGAAAATTAAGTATTGAATTTGGAAAATAATATTTTTTGTTGAAATTGGATCTTCTGGTTTGAAATTAATAGAAGTATGACAGGAAGAGAGAGCTAGGGCCCAGAGGATTATGCCAAAATGTGATACACACCAACAACTCCTTATCGAACTACCACTTTGAGTCCTCTCTTTGATCACTGAGAAGAAAGAATTATTTACACATTAGATGAAAGTCAATTATAATAAACTCAGCATGGGTCCAGCCTCAATAAATGCAAACTGCCCCATGAGTTGTCCATTTTCTAGCCTGAGAAAAATTCTTGTGAAAACGATCGTACCAGCAAAAGAGTAGCTAAATTCTCGGAAATTCTCAGTGAGAGAAAAAACATGAAACTATGTATGAAAAATTAATGCAGAGGGTTCAATTTGTTGCAGAAATGAATTCAAGAAACAAAGGGCGAGTGTGACAATAAATAAGAGCATGAATGAACTGTACCATGGGAAGAAAAACTGTACCTGATGAAGCATATTTGAAAGCACGTAAACGTATATGAATTATATAAGTATCCAAGACGAAACAAAACAAAACAATGCAACTCCAAGTCATGTGAGAACAAACCCAGTATCACTGTGCCTGAGCCTGTGCCCCCTCTTACATTGTTGCTTATAACTACACGTGAATGGGAATAAGGATAAGGAGCGTTGTTCCCGAGAAACAAAGTTGAGCTTTGCCTTGTTTTTTCTTCTAAAACATTTCAAATTTTTCAAACACTTTTCTATACTGTGCTCACGTGCGAGCAGTCTTCTGCCTCTTCCACGTCCCTCCACTAACACCCACACATAAACTAACACAACAAAAAGTAGAACGGTCTTGCTCAATTTTACGTTTTAAAAACATTGCAAAAACACATTTCTTTTATTTTTACATTCACCACAGTTTACAGTTTACATCAGAACAGCATTTGTTAGAGAAATTTCCTTTCAGCTTTTATTATTTTCGCAACCCTTTTTCTTATCATGAAATTAATTTAACTGTCCTCAAAAGATTTTCTTGCGTAGAGCTCTGACACTCAGTTTGCATTACACCCTTTTCACACCTGGACTATCAGATTCGAAAGATAACAATGGGAGATGAGATGTAATAATTAATTAAGAGAAAAGGCAGAGACAAAACAAAAGAGTACATAGAATAATAGAAAATGAATATGAAAAAACTAATTGTTTTCCTCGGTACCAAGAAAACATTTTTTTTTTCTTTCCTTTACATTATAACTTACCCAAATCTACTAGTCCAATAGTATCCATAAGAAGCTGATTTTTCTTAGAAGAGTTAGGTGAAAAGGGTGTATGTAATGTATGATACATGTCCGTTTATCTTTTTCCCTGTCAAATTGCGGTTAGAATGGCTTTAACTGAAAAGTTGTTTTGTATGATGATGTTTTAGCTACACCAAACATTCAATATTAGAAGCAAAGGTAATTTTGGATTGGTGTGGATATACCTGGAGAAGAGGGTGCCACAGTCACATCTATACTCTCTGGTGCCACAGGTTTTGGAGTGAGCCTTCCAATCTGATTGAACAGCATATTTTTTGGAGCATTTGTCACACTTCCATTTCTTCTCACCATGTTTGCGAGAGTAGTGTTTCTTAATGCCAGTGAGGTCTCCAAGAGCCCTCGAAGGGTCATGATGAACACATGTGGGCTCAGGACACAGATAAACCTTTCTCTTTGGCTCTTTGTTACTCTTCTGCTTCAGCTTCCATGGCAGATTGTGTCCTCTTCTGTGAAGCTGTAGATTTTGCTCCCTTTGAAACCCTTTATTGCACACTTCGCATATAAACCTGTTTGTTGCCATTAGAGTCTTCGGAGACAGTGCTATCACCTCAGCATCTGGATCTGCACACACACACACATACATCATTTTCTTCTTCCCATTCCAACCACCAAAATAAATAAATCAAAAAAAAACTTTATTAAATAAAGCCAACTTAGAAAATTCAAGAAAAACTTTATTGAATAAAGCCAAACAACTAATAGTTAGAAAATTTAATGCTTCAAGTATACATACTGAGAGTGAAAAACCAAGATTTAAAAAATTTTAATGTAGAGATAAGCATAGAAGAAATTAAGAATCATTGCCATTGTAATCAGCCTTTACTGAGTTAAAGAAACTCCTAGTCCTATATGTAATAGCAGGATTTAGGGTTTCCTTGACATGATTGTTTGTCAGGAGAGAAAAAGAAAATCTAGAAACAAAATCAGACAGAAGGGGTATTTAACATGAACATGGAAATGCTTTTTTAAGTAATAATGGAATCTAATGAAGAATGCATAGAGCTACTTGCATGGTGTTCCTGGTTGATTCCTTCTTTTCTTCTGAGGCATTGTGGTTGGAGTGGTAGTAGTAGAAGTAGTAGTAGTAGTAGATGAGGAAGCAGCTGTGGAGGATTGGTGCTGTTGTGAAACCTGAGTTTGATTTTCTTGTCTGATTCCCAAAAAGGGTGTGGATGAGGAACCAGAAGCCATGTTGTTTTCCAAAGTTGAGAGCAAATCTGGAAGTTCTCAAAGAAAAGTAAAAAACTTGTCTGTTGGAAATAATATAAGCAGAATAGAAGAAGAAGAAGGGAAACAAAAGACATATAAATAAAAAAGGAGAAAGAACAAGGACCTGAGTGAGGCTATATATGTATGTTTGATTTTTGTTGTCTGTTGAAAAAGGTTTCAGATTAAACCCAGAAAACACCAAGAAGAATTTTATCAAAAAGAGACAGCAAGAATTCTGAGAGGAAGAGAGGAAGAAAACAACATCACTCTGAAAACCTACTCATATCTCTCTCTTTTTTCACTCTATCTCTCTCTAGCTAGCTAGCTATTGTTTTGTTATGCATAAAATTTTGGTTCTTGAGTAACTAGCCGCTTCTTCTTGTTCTTCTTCTTCCCTTATTTCTCAATCATTTGATGCGTTCTACATAAATAATAGTAAGCATACTTGTCCACCCCATACGCATACCCATATCTCATTTTTTTCTCTCTCTCTTTCTCTCTTTTGTCCGTTTGTTTGGCTTATACATTTTCCTGATATCCTTGTTAAGTGTGCATTCTGTGAGGGGAAATAATTTAGTGTAATGAAGTAGCAAAACGAAAAATGGAGGGTAATTTATGTCCCTATTATGCAGCCCTTACACAGCACAGTCTAGTGTGTCCCTTAGCAGAGGATGGTTTGGGGCCACCGACCCTTAGGCCTTACAGTCTCCTTATCTCTCTCTCTCTCTCTTCTTCTTTCGTTTCTTATTGCCAACAAACACAACTTGTTCTTTCCTCCTTTCCTTTCCTACACGCCAATTCTCAATTATTATTATTCTCATTATCCTTAAATCTATTGAAAATAAGATATTTTCACATCTATATTCTTCAAATCTTTTATCATCAAATTTCAAGACTAATTCCACGTTACCAAACTCAGTAAGTAATGTCAGGTTTCACTTCACTTATATGTACTGTGTTTATCCCCATGACATGTGAAAAACTTATTATAGGTCAGATAAATTTAATTTATTTCCTTTTAATCAGTCTACGATATTAAAATAATAAGATTTTGTCGGGCTTTCAGTGAATGTTTATCAAAGGAGTAATATAAAAAAAAAAGTAGCAAAGTATTACAAAAGTTTTTTTTTTATTTGTCTCCACAATTAAGTGAATGAGATGTTAGGTAATTGTAAATGTCAATTCACATTAAATTTTGTATTCACTTTTATTTATATTTTCGTTCTTATTTATAAGTATTATCTTGAAAAATATTATTTTCTCATTATATAAATTTAAATTTAAGTATATCTGATAAACCAATTCCATAAAATAAGACTTGTTTTTATTTATATTTCAAATTGGTCAAATTATGGTACCACAACCCCAGCTAAATCAATCACACATTTATCTAAAATTCTATTTTAAAACAGAATAGGAAGTTTTCATATAATTATGTATTTAAAATATAGATAATGACATCTTTTGTAATAATTTGTTTAAATTAACTTACTGATAATATATATAAAATTTTATGTATTTAAACCTTCAGACTGTATAACTGTGTTGATTTAATATTACAAAAATTTGTATAATTTTATTAATTCGGTTCTGATACATGCATGATGATGCAAACAAATAATAATCATCTCCATATTTAGAATCCAAATTTAAAATTCATAATTAGGTTGAACATGTGGTGATGTCTTTTCACCATTTAATTGTATATAAATCTAATTATATTACCTCAACTGTTATCATGAGTATGAGTATAATTTCTTATTTATCAACAATAGTTGTAAGTATATTTAGTAAGTACAAATTTATAACTTGCTTTATTGACTTCAAAGTCTGTTTCAATTATGTTAGTCATTTTGGATAAATAAATTTATTTTAACAGTATATAGCATATTGTATTCAAGGTTTGACTAATATTTTATTTTCTAATTTTATTATTATTTTTATTTTATTTTAAAAAATATTTATTAAATTTTGTTTTTACCTTTTTATTTTAATTATCGTTCTATTTTTATTGTTTATTTCATTATTTTAAGGTATTATGACGATACTAATAATAACAATGGTATCTAAAATATTGAAAGAGTTAGATTGTCCTTAAATGTATGTTATGTTATTGTGTGGATAAAAATATGTCAGGTCTAGCAAAATGTATATTATATTTATTTTATTTTCGACTTAACTGAGATGTTTTAACTTAAATTACAAGTTAAACTTAAATAAAAAAATTTAAGCCTATACTTCTATATTTGTCCTTACAAATAAATTAGCATATCACAACTTAATATATTAAATATTAAATTAACATCCACAACATTCTATAAAACATATAATCATACAATAACTGACTCTAGACTTAATTATCCGAATACGATACTTTGACATAGACCTTAACGAAGGTGTGCACCTATAGTAATATTCCGAAAATTTATAAATAAGGGTAACTCGACCTACTACATATGAGGTTAATCTTCCACTCCTAAGACTCAAAAAGTCAAGGGTAAAGATCTCATGTCATTCTCTCTGCCACCTCATTCATCTCTATATGAGTTGAATGATTGGTAGAATATCAGGATACCTCCTTTCAGAAATCTCACTGTCAAACATTTTCACCACAACTTACTTAAATATAGAATATCTCCTTGTGATTCTTCTCACAACACGTATCTTTCATTCTCACAACATAACTCTACCATTCCAAAATCATTAATAAATATAAAAATATATACGCACCTTAAACCAATTCAAACAATACATCCATAAAAAAGCTTTCAAAATGAAATGACAAACTAGAAAATGTCAACGCCAGGTTTAGGTACCCAATGGTCAGCTATAGTGGAAAAGTGGCGCTCAGCGCGAAATTCCATTGCTTAGGGCCCACAAGTTAGAGAGCTTTCTAACTTCTGGCTCTCAATGCCCAAAGTGGTGTTCAATGTCCTAAAACTCAATATCTCTTGGGTTTTTTAGTGCTCAGCACCCCTAAAGGGCCGTTCAATGCTACAACAGATGACAAATCGCAGTAATTTGATTAGGACATACCCTTAGTACTACTAATCAATAAAAAGTCTTAGAGAAGATTCATGCTTTAGATTAACAGAGAAAACACCTACATGTAAAACACCTGATTTAACGAAATGGTAGAAATCAACTTACTTTTCAACTAAAATTGATCAGCTAGAACTGAAGATATCGCCTCAAGGATCCCTCATACGGTCTTTGATCTTCGGATAGATTAGTATAGGATTAGTATTTCTATAGAGATGACAGAGGAATATTAAGGAAAAGAGTTTTAGAGATAAAATTTTGTAGATAATGAAACTCCTTAATAGAAAATTCTATTTATACTATTGATATTTTTGAATTAAAATAATTGAGTATCATTATTTAAAACACTTTATTACATCTAATACTCTATTTTTGAGGGTCTTGCAATTATCGTTCACGATATATTAAAATAAATTATATCTATTTATCATACTTAAAAGTAAAAAGATATAAAAAATATTATTTAATAATCTAATTTTATTAATTAATAATTTTTACTTGTGGTACAAATTAAACTAAAAATTTAAAAATTTAAAAAAATTAATTGTCAAATATATATATATATATATATATATATATATATATATATATATATATATATATATATATATATATATATATATATATATTATAATTCGAAAAACATCTTGTTTCATGTTTTAAGAATAATATCAAAACTATTAACAAAAGAATTGTTCAATTTATGCTTTATGAGCTGTTTTGTACAGTTGTAAATAATGAATTTAATTTATTTACACTATCAAAGTTATAGCCTATTTTATGTTGTAGGGATTTATTTCTAATTGTTTATAAGAAAATATATTAACTAGCCCATTCAAACAAAATTTGATAACAAAAGCTGTTAAGAAACTTATATATAGAAATGACTGTCACACATTAATTGTTGTATATGTTTAACGATTTTTCTGAAAATAAATTACTCAAAATAATAGATTGAGACTATAGTATGTGTCACTATAGTTTTACTCATATAATTACATTCATCATTATATTATTGATTTATACAAATATCTAACTTTAGGTAAGTAAAGTTTTGAATAATATTTTTTAGTGAAAAAACACGGAGAATGTAAAGATTTAAAAAATAATATTTTAGAATTGATAGTACTTTAAAAATAGTAAAATTCGATTATTTTAATATTAAAATATCTTAATATAAATAGTTTTGTTATAAACGAGTTTTATTATTTTAAAGTATGTAATCCTTTTAAAAATCATTTTTCTAGAGTTTTTTAAATTTTTTTCTAAGAGTTCTTCGTCTTTGTTTGTCTAATTAAATAACTGAGACCATAAGATTGATTATCGCGACAAGCTCTTCAATTTGAAAGGATCAATTTCTCCGTTCGTATAAGTTAGTTTTCTACCACTTTTTTTTTTGTCCAATATGTTTTGTCTTCACATACAATACTTCTTTTGGTTGCATGTGTCATTTAAATCATCAACACGATACTCTACTTATCAATGATAATAACATTATGTCCTAATTATTTTTGTAATATTTTTATATGAAGATAAAGCATCATGTGGAGTTAGAGAGGTGCTTTTACTATCTTAGAGTTGTTTGAATCATTTTGTCAGGTAAGGGAAGTTGGTTTGTTGTTGTGATTATGTCTATATGTTGATATTTGCATTACATGTGGATAGTGTGACAAATCTTATGTATAATCTCTTGTTGAATTTGTGTTAATCATTGTAAAAATGTTAAATTATGTTGAATAAGTGTTGTGGTATGTGTTTCTGAATATGATGAACTATGATCTGATATGGAAATTGAGTGAGAGGATTCTAAATTGAGAAATTGACTTGATTGGTATCAATTAAATATTGGTTTATATTTGTTTGAGCTAAAGAAAGGAGTAGAGGTACTAATTAGAGTCAATTGAACAAGTTAGATTTTTCCACATTCAGTTCTAGTTTCTGTCATGGCACTGGGTGACATAAGAGGGTGTAGGGAGAAAGTTAAAATTTCAAGGTTTAGGGCATTTTTTATTCCAAGGCCCTTGGCACAAGATGGTGATGTTGAACACCACTTTAATAATGGCTCCCTAGCTTGGTTCTCGCTGAGTGAGCTTGTGCTCTACTGGATGAAACCAAAATTAGTGAGCTCATAGACTTGGTGTCGTTGGGTATCACGTTATGTTGCTGGGCGCCAATATTAAATTCATCCAAAGGTGTTCCAAGGGTTCTGTCAATTGGCACCAGTTTTCCTCAGTGGACACCAAGTCCTTGTATGCTAGTGTTGGGCACACATTTGATATTATTGGGTGCCATTTGTTCTGCACCAAAAAGTGATTGTTTTCTTTGATTTTATGATACCAATTGTGATATTAATATTGTATTTCGTTTGTAAAGTGAAACAAAGATATGAATGGAGGAATTATAAGGCATTTCTATGTTGGAAATCTCATTGAATGTCTGTTTTCAAAGGGTATGGCTTGAGATAAGGACTACTTAGTCATCCTTAACTATACTAATCATTCATAGTCATGTAGAGGAGAATTATTATTAGGTGGTAAAAGTGACAAGAGATCCTATCATAAGGACGATCTCAAGGTTCTTATGACTGTGACATGGACTAACCTTGTGAGTGTTAGCTTAAGTAGAACAACTCAGGTAGAGCATTATTTTATCACCATAAGTGCATGCCTTCACTAATCTAATTCAAGGGCATGTATCCAGATAGATTAAGTTCTATAAGAGTTTTGGTTGTATGTATGTGATCATTGAATGAATCATGTATATTATCTCTTTTTCCAACTAGTTGACCTTGTTCTGTGTTTTTATGGTAGTTGTGTTGTCTTCTTCTTTTTGCAAGGATCATCTTATTAGTTTGACCAGATACAAAAATAGACATAAAGATACATCTTTTGATGAATGAGTGAGTTGTTTAAGTAGTTGAGTGATATTAAATCATGTTAGATTTAATATTATAGTAGAATCATAGTTTAATAGATTTAGAATGTATATGAATAATATTATTATAATCTTATTTTCTAAGATTACAATATACTATATAAATTGAATTATTTATTTTTTTAATATTCATAAAGAAATGTTTTATTTTAATAAGATTACCGTATTAAAATGGGATCCTAGAGTTATGTACATTATTACACAGAAGATAATAATCATATCTCTTATTCAACAATCTCATCTCATTTTCATCATTTTATATGTGTCTTTGTCAGTAACCATCCAAATTTTTCACTGAAAAAGTTGTCGGTAAAGCATTTCTTTGTGATTGAAAAATACAAAAACTTTTCAATGAAAACTCGTGACTAAAAGGCTGATTTTCTGCTCATTGACTCCATTTTTTCAGGACTTTGATTTATACGACTAAACTCTCACCATAGACATCAATAATTTTCATATTTCTTTCCTTACAACTTTTGTTACAAATTTTGTTAATTTTAAAAATATATACAACAAAAAATTTATTTAACATTATTAAAAAATATTGTATTGCTAAGATTTTGATTAAAAGAATAAATTTTACATGAGAAATAAATATATAATGAAATAGTTTAAGTAATAAATAAATTTCATAAAATATTACTCATAATTATTAAATAATTTGTTACCAATAAATATTATTTACATTGTTAATATCCACTTATATAGAATATAATGTGAGTATAATAAACTTCAAAAAAATAAAGGCATAAGAAAATAGTAATTAACATATATACCTTTGAAAATTGAAAATAACTTTTTTTTTATATAGAGAATCATATATAATATCTGTTGTATAGTGTTTTTCATTAGAAGTTTCTTAACTTCTGAATATGATTAATAATTTTCTTATTCCATATATAATATAATATAAGATTATAAAATAGTTTACAATAAAATAAAGATAAGAAAAAATTATTTATTTTATCATATAAATATCCTAAGAAAATTTTATCTGGAGGTAGATAGTATGAAAGAATGGAAAAAATATTATCACTGGAAACGTGTTTCTTATTGGTAGCATATTTATAATGTGATGTTTGTTAATTGACATCAATCCTTTGGAAGTAACATAGTTGAAAACGCTTCTTGACCTAATGAAAAAGGCTTCATCCAAGCATAAACATATTAAGTAATTCAATGATAAATTATTATACATTAATTTATTATTTTATACTAATATAATAATAATATTTTAATAATTAATAATATAATATATTTTACTTTCTTACAATATATAAAAGTTAAGCTATATGTACACAACTTCCGTAATATTCATAAAGTTTACACTTCTTAGCTAAGTAATTATAGCCAAAAATATTATATACTATTATACATATACATTCAAACTAAAAGCACCTATGCATAAGGTATCTAAGTTTCAAGTGGTTTTTCTACTATGCAATTAATCAAATATATATTGAGTATGTTTGTTTATTAAAAATATTTTTCTTTACTATAGTTAATTAAGTTTTAAATTCCTAGTAAATTTGAAAAGTTTCAATTGAATTCTTATTAAATTTTATAGTTTAAGTAGTTAAAATTTTAAATTTTTTAATTAAATATTTATATTTTATATTTTTATATTAATTATATAACCTGACAATTAGCTTGTACTGTTTAAATGTAGTCGCATAATATTTTATTATCAGAGATCATGACTGTCAGAAATCCTTTAAAAAAAATTATATTTAATGGAAATTATTTTTAAACTTATTTAAAATTATAAATTTATTAAATTATAAAATTATACAAAAAGAAACTTATAAAAAACGTTATAAGATTATAACCAGTGGGGAGCTTGGGAGGCTTGCCTCTCCCAAAATAATTTCACTTCCTCATTAGTATATTAGAGTATTTTAAACAATTATATTTTGATATTTGAAGTAGTTAGAAGTTAAACTTAGACTAGTCGTGTTGAGTAGGTGAATTAGGAGTAGTGTAAATACTCTTTCTAAACTTGGAAAGATAAAACTTATATGTAATATTCTTAAAGATTAGTAGAACATCTCAATAGTTCTTAAGAAAGAATTGAAAGTAGTTTAGGTTAAGTAAACCAATATAAAATCTGTGTGTTACTACTTTACTTATTGCAATGTTTTTCTATATACATCCTTTATGAAAACTAGCGTCTAACCATTTTATTTGAATTATATATATATTTTATAAATCCATGTGAAAAAGTTTTAAACATTATTTATCCCCTCCCTATAGTGTTTTTATGTGATTTTAGAAAAAAATATTAATAGAATTATTTTTAATTTGATTTTATACATTTCCATCTATTTATATATATTGTATGATATTGCAAATAAAGAGTGTGACTAAGCACATAAAGAACTCAAACAACTCAACAAGTTATCCAAAGAGCTTAGCTAGATGCTTAAAGAACTAAAATAACTTGAATAGACATATAGAGAGCTCAACAAAGTATATGGAGAAGTCAGATAACTCGATAAAACATCTCTAGAGCTCGATAAGGTGCATCAAGAAGTAAAATAACTCGGTGGGAAGTTCGATAAGCTCGGTAAGGTGCATAGAGAACTCAGATAACTCGGTTTGACTTGCCAAGATCTCTAAATGTCTGGTTGAGCTATTTGACTTCTCCATGCACTTTATCGAGCCCTTTGATGTCCTGTCGAGCTATTTAAGTTCTTCATACACTTAGTCAAACTATCTAAATGTCTTGTCAAACTACTTGAGTTTTTCAAGCACATTATCGAACTTTCTATATGTCTTGTTGAGCGACCATACTTTTAGTCAATCTCTCCGGATATCTTGTAATCTATACATAAAGCTACATACATTTAAGGGTTATTTCTTCATGCCTCTATGTTCAAATATTTTTTATATATATTTTAACATTTTCAAAGTGACAATAAATCTATCTCTAAAACAGGATATTAATGAATTATCCAGAGAAAAGGAAACTAATACCCTCGATGATTTCTTATTAAAATATAAAAGAACAATGAGTTAATTTTTCTGAAAGCTATAACGTAAAGTTCAAAAATAGAAAAACGGGATAGTTTATGTATTTTCAGATGCTGTAATATAATATTTTATGAAATTAAGTACATAACTCTCGCATGTACGAAAAGAAAATGACCTCCAACCAAATTTTTATTGGAAATTCAGTCCTTTTCTAAATAACCTAGCTAGTTTGCCTATACGATTCACCACCTACCTATATAAATTTAATAATACTCAACGAAAAATCAACATTTTGCAGGTACATAACCAAAATTATAATCAACATGTACGTCAATAGGCCAAATTGAGAAAGACCCATGTGAGGATACAAAAAGGACTACTATACTTCTAAAATTGGTTTTTCCCATTTTAAGATTTTTACATCAACCATTTAGAAAACTGAAGATTAAACCATTGAAATAGTAAAATAATATACCTTCATTATTCTGGGTGAGCTTATATTCCATACAAACACATCCCAAATTTCTACTATAAATTATATGAATTATTAATCAATCTTTTAATAAAAGAATTTATCAAAAAGATACCACAATAGAATATACTCATCTGTCAAAAAGTCAAACCCAGATAACATAAATGACGCAACTTCAACCTAAAAGTTTAAATATGAGTCACCTATCTTACAAAATATTTAATTTTCTCATATCTATCGATACTGAAATTTAGACATATACATTAATATAAAATTTTTAATTCACTTTTACCAAATATTAGAAATCTACAAAGAAATTAGTGATAACTTAACAGGATATGGTTTAATCAATATTCATTCACATGAAAACAATAAAATAATAATAATAATAATAATATTAAATATTTATGAATATTCTGATAATTGTTTGATAATATAACCTATTAGATTCGAGAATAATAGATAAAATAAATTATGTTTTGGAATTGTTAATTTAGATTAGAAGAATAGCAGTGGCAATAGGTTGTGAGATAAAGAAGGATAGAGAGGGACACATGCAGACATGTGAGTTGCTTGTTTGTTTAGGGCGACGCAGACGAGTGGATTTGACATTGGAAGGACGAATGAGAGTGGGCCGCACTGTGGGCCGCACTGTGGGTCCTCTTCTCTTTGAGGCTTCCTTTTCAGAGGAACCTATATTTTCAGACATGGGGTGGGCCAAAGTACCCTGAAGGACCTTCAAAAAGGAAAACCATTCCCAAAAAGTAATACTAATAATAATAAATAAATAAAATCCATACCCAAAGGGCTAAGTGCATGGTATTATCAAATGTTTCCCTTTTCTTTTCATTTTAACGAATTTTAGGTGAACATCACATCTTGGAAGAAAAAATTCTTGGCATAATTTTTCTGTTTCAATCGGAGTTTGAAATCAAACTTATCCAATAAATAAGATAATTCATATGAAATTTAATGTAAATCTAATTTTTTCTTTATTTGTAAAATCAGAATCATACGATTTTTATATTTTCTTAGAATTCATATATTATTTATCAATATATGAACACTTATGTATCATAATACATAGTTATGTTTGGTCTCTATGAAAAAAAAGGAACAACTAATAATATATTTTTATGGATCTAGAATTATGAGATCACTCCTTTCATTCTGGAATGACGGCAAAAGCGTACTATTTGAGCCTTTTTTATTTTTTATTTTCTTCTAAATTACCATATTAAGTAGCTCATAAATTTAGTTATTATTTTGCAGAAACATTAACTATTAACTATTAGGTTTAGTGTCTCCAAGATAAATATTTTAATTATTTATCATCTTCCTTCATTAATATATATATATATATATATTATAATTAATAAATAATAGTGGAAGATATTACCAAACATATTTTTGGATTCTATTCATTTTTGGTCATGTTAGATTACGAATGAGCTAATAATATTAATGATGAGTGAAATAAATAAATTTGTCAAATGTTTAGATTTAAATTATAAAATAAACAAAGTTAGTTATTTATAAATAAAATGAATTATACTTGATAAATTTTATTATAATATATAGATTAAATATGTTTTTTTATCATTAAATTGTAATACAAAATTGAATTTTGTTTATGTTTCAAACTTATAAAGTTTCACTCTCAAACTTTGTCCCATTTCCCAACTCATGTTCTTGGAAAACTAAACACAATAAATTGTAATCCTTTATTTTCTTAAGTTAAGAGATAAAAGAATCAAAATCTCACACGTAGATGCTTGGAGATGAGTGAGATACTTAATAAATTGATTGAAGTTTGTTTGATTAATTCAATTCTATTTGAAAATTTGATAAATGTTAATTAGGTGATAATTGATGAAAGATTCAAATGTGAATGAATTGGAAAATGAATTGTTTCTTTAATAATTTTATTCTCATTATTTAAGCACGGTCTACAACCATAAATAATCACCTTTTATTTATCGTTGATTATACTTTATGCTTTTTGCAAACACTTTCAAATTTTGATTGATTCATATTGTAATTGAATTCACTAGGGCACAACTTTGGGTTAACTAACCTTATCTAAACTCATATTTTGTTGACTTTTTATGTAGTAGATGGTCTATATTCTTTCATTAGATTATCTACTCTTGCATTAGACGATTTATTCTTATATTTTGATTTAAAACAACAATGATTTCCTAAGTCTCTTATTGTTCTTTGTGAGTTGTGAGATATATTGTGTAAATTATTCACATTGTAAAGTTATTCTTTGTGAGCTTAAATTGTTCTATCTTTGAGTATTTTTCTTTACTAGACACTTTAGTATAACTATGCAAGAAAAAGATTGTAAAGTTCTATTCAACCTCTTTCTAAATCTGATTTCTATAATCTTATTATATAATATTTTAAAACATTTAATATTTATCTGATGACATTTTTGTTTTATAATGTTTAAAAGAGAATGCAAAGTGAGATAGACAAATTTAGCCTTTGGGTTTAAAAAAAACATGTTATTTCTTAACTCTTGGATTTAAATTTCCTGAATAAAAAAATATAATTAATAGAAAATAAGCACTAATGTAACATTCAAAAATTCTAAATAAAGTAGGCTATTTAGGCATTACTTAGTTGTAGTCAGAATTCCTAACATAAGATTCTAAGTATAATTACCAGACATAAAAAATTTATATTACAAAACGGTATTTAAAGGAAATCTCAAGGTACAAGAAAATATAAGGAATATAACCAATATAGTTTTCTAAAAAATGATATACATAATCATCTAAGTTAACTATTATTTTATGTCTTTAGCGACATTCCCCAGCATCTGTGCTAGTACAACCATCTATGTCTATCTCTATTCACGTATAATTATACGATATTTTTAAAAAAAGAAAATAAAAAAAAACAAAAAAGAAATACAAGAGTAAGCTAATATATTTAAAGAAGAATCTCAATATAATAATAATAATAATTTTATTATAAAGATTATCAAAACATATTTCTAAAATAAAAATCAATTCTTAACTTAACCTTTTTTAGTTTTCCTTTACTACCACTACAATACTTGTGGAGCATACAATCTTTATCAAAATCAGTTTTATTATAATCTTATTCCAATTCAACCATCACACACTATATCCCTCAAGTTTAAACAAACTCTTAAGTTATTTTGTTTAATGAACATTCTTAATAAAAATCAGCCCAAAAGCATAAAATAGTTAACATTAATAAAAAAACTATCAACATTAATTCCTACAACTATATCCAAATAGCTAATTCAAATACAAGCCCAAATAGCTTAAACAACAACATATATATAGACGTTACTTCCGAAAGACTAGTGTATTAAATAAACTTGTAAGACTTTACACGTGTCATACTTATTCATCCAAAACTTGTATCATGAATAAACTAATATGATTCATTAAGTCATTACATGATTAACTTTAATAGTTCATTAAGTATGATCATATTTCATATCATATTGTTTGTCAACTGAAGTCTCGTTCTACTCACTACCTAGTAATAGCTCGTAATTGGTCCATTTTAAATATACGGATCAATAAAATAGTAACACATTGTAAAAAAGTTGTTAAAATATCGTAGTCCAGGATACAAATCTTTCAATTTTGTTTTTATTCTTTACCGATAGAAAGTGCTGGTTACTGCTGTACTTGAGTATAAGACAGGAGTCTTTATGAAAGCAAGAAGGAGCTAATGGCCATCTTTTCATGGCAGGATCTTTCATCTGCTAAAACTTCATGTCTTTTTGAGAGAATCAACAAGAGAGACAAAGTGTGTTGCTATAAAAAGGTGGAGAAAAAAGAGTATGAATATGATGATGAATGAACAGCATAACATTTGAACTGATATGTTCATGTACGTGGAACTTTAACAAGAATGACAGAACTAGTAACAGCTTTTTTTGGCTCCCTACCTTCCTCTTTCTTTCGTAACTTGTCTTATTACCATCGCCACTTGTCAACAAACCCTAATGAAATTTGTCATACAGCATTCAGAGGCTTTCCTTTCCATAATTTTGGACTTAATCTTCACATAATCCTTTTTGACATTATTCCGCAAATCAGTTACTGACAACTTAAACTAAATGCCAAGAGAGGATGAACTAGGCAAATATTTTTTTTGGCTCTCTTTACCATTAACATCCCAATGAACACTCCATTCAACAGTGGTTTTACTTGTGTGTGTAATAATAACAAAGAAAGTGTAAAATTATGTACATTCATAACTTTAACTTATCATGCATGTATCTCCGTGATTCATGTCTATGCTTTTGTGGAAAAAAAGGCCTGGGAAATTCCTGGTAGATAGACCGTATCATAATTTAGACAGATCACAAGAAAAATTATCGGTTCTAACTTTAGTGATATATATTTCAAGAATGATTCATTAAAAAGAATAATGAAACATATCAAATTCACGTATTATATAAATATCATCTTTAATATAAAGAACAGATCCTTTGATACACTTAAAATTTTTACATTCATTTGACACTATCTTTTCTTACTTTTTCTGTTCTTTTTTCTTGAAAAAATACAAAAATTTATATTTTTATGACCATTTTATTCTTCTACTGTGTCAAATGAATGTAAAAATATGTTATAGTATCATTATTCTATTCTAAAACATTAAGAAAAAAATTTGAGTCGATCTCCATCTTAGTATATTAGTGAACTTTTTTTTTCTATTCAATTTGATACATTCATTTCTAACATCAATTAAGGGTTTTTTTATCAGAAAAAATATATAAATTTAAGACTACAAGAAAAATCGATATTATTGATGGTCAAAATTCATCGACAGTACATAAAATCAGTCAGTAAATTAAAACTACTGATGACTTATTTACAATTGGTAAAATCGTTGTTGATAAATTTTATAAGTAACTGTCGACAAATTTTTTTGTTGATAAAATTCATAGATAAATAAAATTTTGAAATTCATCGATAATGCAAATTTATCGATAAATATATTTTCGTCGGTAATTTCAAGTTTTGTAGTGAGTATTTAGAATATTCCAACCTATTTACAAACACATTTACAGTGTACAGTTTAAATATACAACAAATTACAAAAAATGAAGATAACACCTAAATTAATACCTAATATTTTGGTAATATACCATCTAAAAGCTATCTATAGAAATCTCAAAATGAGGGTACTCCATTTTCTTTTAAGATGGCTTGTTAGATAAGAGACGAGGCGTGTAGAACCAAAAAATGAAGCATGCATGCTTAATTACCCAAGAAGTTTGATAACGATATGTTTAATTACTTTATATTGTCTTACAATTTGTAGCTTTTTGTTTGTGAAGGGTCTTGGAATTTAGTGCCAGAAATAAAGGAAGGTGCGTTAACCATTATTAAACAGGTTAATCACCTTTTCTTACTTTTTCTTACTTTGAATGAATCACTTTTCATCCGTTTAAGCTTTTTTAACAATGATAACAAATGAACTCGCTTGTTTCTGTGAAATAAACAACATGATTCGAGCTTTTTCTCAAAGGATTGTTTATGAAAAGTATTTCTCTGTGAGAAATGCACAAATCCATGAGATCCGTTGAATAATAAGTCATTATCATTAATAGGATTTAAGTTAACTATTCTTATAAAAAGTAAACTAACACTTTAAAAGATACGTTAGAGAGTTAGACAAACTAAGGGGTAAAACTCTAATCATTCAATCTAATTTATCCAATAATAATATAATGAGAAGAATAATCCAAAAGTGTTACACAATTTACTTCAAATTTATTGATATTTTAAACAATTATTCATCGGTCTTTTAACTACTCTTCCAACTTTGACATAATCTTATATAGTTATATCTAATTTTATATGTAAATTTTTTTTATAGCAAAAAGGGTTTGCTTAGCAGAAATTGAAAAAGAAAGTGAAAAAGATTATATATTCAACTTTTCCCAAAAACATTTGAGTAATATAAAGTTGGTTTGAAATTTTTAAAAGAAATGATCGGAGTTCAACTCTTCAATAACAAAATATTAACTATTTGTTAATGAAAAAAATAACGTAATCTTATAACTATATACAGTTTTTTTTTATAAATTGAATAATTTTATAGATCATTTATTAATCTATATATATAATACACACAAAATTATTGATGGTTTTTAAGTTCAAAATATTATTAATTATTGTTTCAAATGTATTCCTGTACAATACAAATTAATTTATAACATGTGATAAGATATTAATAAAGAGATTTCAGCTCAAATACAATATAGGTTGCTCAAATCCTAAGTTGTTTATTATTTTATCTTTATTTCGTGTCTATGATTCTTAGTGTAAACCCCCATCTTAGCGTAATTTCTAAAAGGATGTAGTGGAAGGTTGTACTTGGAGTAATTTGAATATTTAAATATCAACTAATTGATTTATATCTTTATTTGTAACATTATTTTTCTCTTTTTTTTTAAATATATTATAAGAAAATTCTTAAATAATAACTAATTTTAATGATAAAAATAATTAATGAGTAACCAATTTATAATAAAAAATTATTAATAAATAAAATAGTTTTTATTATGAATATAAAATAATAATTAATTTTTAAATTGATAATTAAAATAATTTTTATTTTGCCTTTAAATTAGTTATTAACATTAGATACTAAAATTCTAAAATTTTAGTTATTAAAGAAATTAATTTTTAATTAAGAAATTAATATATAAATTAATCTATAAATATATTTTTTATCATTAATCATTATTTAAGGACTTTTTTTATATTGATATTTAAAAAATATTCTTACATCAGTACAAGTACCCTCAATATGGCAATGCTGTATTTGTACTTCAAATTGAAACTTAGCAGAATGCTTCATAAATAAGTTTAAGTTTATGGAGACAGTTGCCGAGAAGAACCAAATTCAAGATTTTCATATAGAGAGTGTGGAACTAAGAAGACATAATGAACTATGTTCAAAGATTTTAGCATCACCTTTCTCCCTCACAGCACCACTTAACATAATTCCTGCAGAAGTAGAAAAAGATCTAAGAACCAATACTGCAACGAAGTTACTACGCTTTGTCCAGCCTAAGCAAGCTTATTTAGCCTCACCCAATCTCATTATACTTCCCTATTTACCCTATGTTTCTAGAACCCTCTTGCCAATCATCACTATCTGAAACTCGATATCTTTGTTTATGGTTAAGAGTGATGAATGTCCTTTCACCCCTACAATGATTCCGAGTTGGAATTTTGCTCACTAGGGTAATATGGCTATTTCTTCCACCGTCACCCTTACGCTTTCTCCATGCATTTTGGGTTATTTTTTATTGATAAAATTTATAAATATTTTTCAAATTACACAATTCGAAATGTATTTTCAAATTAAATAATATCAAAATGTATTTTAATGTATATAATCCAAAATCTGTTTCTAGATTTTGCAGTCCAGATATACAGTTTAATTTTAAATATATTTAGATAAAAAATATATTTTAAATTATACAATTTAAAATATATGTTTTCATTCTGCAATAATTTATACATTTATGGTTTGCATAATTTAAAATATATTTACAAATTATACAATCTAGAATTCGTTGAACAACCCAAAATACATTTATAGAATGTAAAATTCGAAAAAATATTTATGAATGATACATTTACAAATTATGTTATCCAAGACCATACAATCCGAAATACTTTGTTAAATTTCAAATTTCATAATTCAAAATAAATTTATGAATTATATAACTCCGAATGTTTCTGATGTATATACATCTAAACTTTTTTCCAAAAGAAATTACCGTAACATTGATGTTCGAAGGATAAAGGATAGCTGCAAAGCCCTCCACGGAAACCTCTTCGAATTTGACACAACGAAGAGTATTCCCAAACCTGCGTGGCTAGAATTAAGGGCGTAATATGTACGTCAATACAAGATTTGTTCTCTAACAAATTAACAGTAAAAGAAAAATGTCGTATATTTATAATCAATATTAACAATAAATGAAAATGTTATTATAACCATACATCTTTCTCAAAAAAAAAAAAAAAAAGATAAATCAAAGTTGCCTTGCACATATGTTACAGCTGTATCTGACTGGTTAAAAGATGTGGCATTCAGAAGAAAAATAAAGATATGGAAAATTTAAAATGCACTGTAAGAGCTTTCTTCATTAGGGCTTCCGGAATAATGTTCAACAAATTTGCTATCTCTACCATGACTTTTAAACTAATTCTCCTATTGATTCTAACTAAACTATTCACTGTCATCAACACTTTAACATAAAGACTGATGTACATCAATAATGGTTATCGCATTCTTAACCAATTTGTAGGGCGGGGAGTTTTCTTCTATCCCAGATCAACAGATTAATTCAAGATCGGAGCTATAGTAAAGGAGTAAAGATAAATTAAACTGTGTTTTCCTTAGCTCAAAATTTTAACTCAATAAAATAGCAGACAATATCTCTCCCATGGTCTTCTCGGGCATGTCACCTTCATTGATCTCCTCCATGGACTCGAGAACGGCAGCATCTAATACTAGTTTTCTTTTTGCAATCTCATACACATTTTCATCAACTGTTCCCTTGGTCACTAGCCTTCAATGGAAAAGGTCACAAGAAAATAGTCACCAAGACATTCAAACAGTTTCAAATTATAAGGGTTGGACTTTAACAAAGAAAAACACAGGATTTAGCACTTTTACGAATGCTAATGGGAGTGAAGGAAAAATAATGGGTAAATACCGATATATGGTTACAGGCTTTGTTTGACCAATTCGATGGCAACGATCTTCAGCTTGCCTATCAATCTGTGGGTTAAAATCCATGTCATGAATCACAACTGTATCAGCTCCTGTTAAGTTTAAGCCCTGACCACCAGCTCTCGTGGAAAGTAAGCATGCAAATATTGAAGTATCGTTATTGAACGTATCAACTATTGTTTGCCTCTCCGCTACCTGTGTACTGGCAATCAAATAGTAGGATAGATTTTAAACAGCATAGGATAAAAGTGTCTGACGACCAATATTGAAAATGGTAAACATTTTAACAGTCCACTTTATCAAAGGAGAGATGAAAATTGAATTGAACTTCTCACTGTTAATTAATGAAAAGGAGCCATGAGTGACTTGAGTGAATTAGAACACACGAAAAAGGAAGAAAAAATTGCATAGCTAAAACGCCAATCTACTCACAAGTCAAGACATGCTTGCTATAATGCTACGAGAGTATATTTAATAAAAAAAATTAAAAAAAATGTATTAGTGCATGTGAAATATTACTATAAAAGGTTAATTTTTCTTCCGTTAAATCATCTCACAAGTAAAAACTTCAGACAAACATGGCTTTAAAAAGATATAGAGACTTATATAACATAACCGCTCTAGTTTTGTTAGTGATTAATTGTTAATAACATAGCGCAAGGGGATCTCATGAAGGATTTCAGTGTTTCTTAAATTTGACAATGGCTTCCCACCTTTAGTTTGAAGATGATGCATTCTCTTTAGGGAGAAACATACCAATACTTTGATGAATTGTGCTCTTTCAAAGTCGAGGCAGTGAGACCCACTCCTGATCATCATTCAATATCATGACCCCCCTAATTATTACTAAGTTATCATATGATATCCCTCTCCTACTTCTCTTTTTTTTCATGTCTTTTATTACCATTCCGAAAATATGATTGAAGCACTTAATCATCCCGCTGGCAACAAGTCATAATTGTTGAAATACAAGTTCTTTACCATAATCACACATAGTTGGGTAAAAGAAAATCTTTTGTCAATGGATATACACCATTCAAGTTAGGTCAGATGGTGAAGTTAATTGTCTTAAAGCCCAGTTGTTGACCAAAGGATATACTCAAATATATGGTCTGGATTACAGTTATGCTTCTTCTCATGAAGAAAAAATGACTATTTTTGTCTCTTCATTAATCGGATATCAAATATGTTTTCCTTCATGGGGACCTAGAGCCCTACATGAAGCAACCCTCAATCAAGAGTGTAGGTCAGGTTGTAAATTAAAGATGATCTATATGGTCTCAAGCAATCTCTTGGTGCTTGGTTTGGATAGTTTAGTCATATTCAAATCTTTAGGCTAAAACAGAATGAAGCATAAATCTTTTATTGTCATTATACATCTCCAGGAAAATGTGTTTACCTAATTGTGTATGTTGATGACCTAGTTCTTACCGGGAATGATGATACCAGAACTACTTAACTAAAAAATCATTTGTGCAAATACTTTCAAATTGAAGGTCTTGTCTCTCATACTTTCTAGGCATTGAAGTGGCTCAATCAAAAGAATATATTGTGATTTCTCAAAACAAATGTGTTAGATATCTTGAAATAAACAAGGTGAGTCCTTCTCAAACAACTCTACAAATTGCTTCCAACCTTGTGTTTCACAAGACAGCACAGAAAATGAATATCATGTTAGAGAAAAGTTGTTGTCCAAGGAAATTTGCACTAGATCTGTTGGCTCCAATGATCAACCTCCATACATTTTGACAAAATCTGAGAGAACCTCAAATTATATATTTATATGTTCCAAGCTTGGAACATATATTTGTATGCTTCAAATTAAGGAGTGTGTAAATAGTTTATATTATCTTCTAAGCTAAAGTTGTTCAGTGTTGTATCAATCCGCAACTTAGAATCCTAGGGTCAAACATTATTGTTTTTTTCTTTCTTTCCTTAAGCTTATGTTGTAAGCCATTGGTCCATACATATATGTGTGTACACACATATATATAGACACACGCACACACGTATATATACACTAGTATGTGAACCTGTGCAAACACACGGGACTTTTAAAAATTATAATATATTTATAATTTTAATTTAACTTTATAAAAATATAATTATAATTTAATATAAGTATTTTATTTTATAAATTTAATAATAATATTTGATTGTTTTAATAATGAAACTGCATTTAAGTTGTTTATACATTTTTGTAATAAAATGCATTCTACACAAACAACATTTTTTAATTGACTTAATTAAAATAGAGACTAAAAATTCAAATTTAAATGAAAGAATGTTTATAAATTTTACATGTTTTAAGAATAATTAATCAAATATTCTATTTATGAATCAAAAGAGAAATCTGAGTTAAGATCTCCCGAGCTCTTTTTTTCATATATATACTCCTTCAAGTACTCTATATTTGTTCCTATCATCCTGTAACATTTCAAACTTTTCATCCAATCCTTAAACTAATTTAGCAACTTCTTTAATCCCGTGATGTGGTGAACTCAACAAAAACATGCACACATATACATACAAACACTAGATTACTTTCAACATATTACTCACATAGATGACTTAATTTTCTCCTTGTTTGTTAATGTACTGAATAAAATAATCCTTTTCAAAGATACCATACCTTTTTAACTTTAAAGTGTCATAATGTCAAAAAACAAAATTACCTTCCATCTAGCCGTCTATAGGTCAATCCAATGACATCCAAACTCCACTCCAATATGTCAAGCATTGAGGTCCATTGACTAAAGATCAAGACTCGATGGCCATCCTTATTTAGTGAAGGAAGAAGTTCTGCTAAGGCCTACATGATAGGTCAATCTCAGGATACCCAGCACATAATTATGCCGCCACTGTATATTTGACAATTACAGAAATTTTAGTCATAAATCCATACCCGACATTTTGCAGAAAGCATAACATGCTTATCCGAAAGGATCCCCTTTTTATCATTGACACCATAGTGAAGTAAAAGCTGCAAGTAAAAAATTTACAGCTTGAAATTTAAGCCAATGCTATCCACAGTAAACAATCATCCAAGTAAAATTTTATAATTACAATGTCACTACAACAGCTTGTATTAACGAAATGTCAACACTGTATTCTACCTTGCTAGAATGAGAACAAGGATAATACAGAGGAGCGTAAGAGGTGTTATGACAAAACACTAACATAGAAATGGTTAAATATTTATAAAATGCATCAGCAAACACAAATCAATTAAACATTGTAAGATGCAGCTAGAAACCATCTAATATAATGCATTTATTGGGCATCCATAGAATGGGAAAAAAGGTTGTTTGATAGAAAAACTTAGCAGAACTCGCTTAAAAAGTAATCCAGTGATTTTATTAAATTTTAGTTTCTAGCATAGCTTAATGACCCTGATTGGTCAATTTAGCTGCCCAATATAATGGTTCAGGCTGGTTGTTGCAGTTGTTGCATGTTGTCCATTGCTACTCAAGTATCAGACATTCCTTGTTTGCTGTGCCTAAAACACTATTAGAATTGTGAAAAAAAAGGTTGACTCATGTAAAAGTCCTAGTTAAATAGAGAGCAGTTGATTGAAATAACCAATATCAGACTTTCATCTAACGTAAATGATTCCTCAACACAGGGTCTTAAGCAGTTAGTTTCATTCCCAAGCCTGGATTTTAAGTTGTCAATTATCAATTTTTTACCATAGAAACATGGGGCTTTTGGGCTTTCACCAAAAGGAATTTGATAGTGAAGAAAAGGGGATGCAAAATGTGTGCTTTTGCCCATTATTGGAGCATCGGGATGAGCTAACACAAACTACTTGAGCATATTGATGCAATACATACATAGAAAGAGTGAGCAAATGCATTGTTCTGAGTAGAAGATTTACCCGGTGAATAGAAAAGTCGTTGTAATTTTTAAGTTCCTCTATAACTCTGTCCAAAGTACATTCAAAACCAAAAGCACCAATTGGATGTAGCTTCCTAGCAAAGCGGATGACATCCTCATCATTGTAGATTCGCCTTATTAACAAGGGATGATTTGCTATCTAGAATAAGAATACAGAAATATATTACCAAATAAAAGAGAGCAGTTTAAATCCAAACAAAATATAGCTTCATTTTAAGTCAAAACATAAATCAGGAACCTTGCGGAACTGAACGAAATAGTTATTTATCTGTCGCCGGGGAAGCACTGCTAGTAAATTTTTTGAATTAAGCTCAGAACATTTTGCCATCCGAGCTTGTGAAACTGCACGATACTCTTCAATGGCTTCCTTATAAGCAGATTCCTGCTGCCTTTCCATTATAACATATTCAACCTGTAGTAACAAAAAGTGACAAATAGAAACAAGGACATAATGAAGATTAAGAGTATAATAAAACAAAAAATTTTGCACCAAAGGTGACAGACATACTTGCTGTATTTTTGGAACAAGTTGTTGCATCACGTCAGATTTCAGTCGGCGCAAAATAAACGGCCCCAAGATGGATTTCATCCGACCAATTAAATCTCTATCTTCTGCATTTAGTAACTTTTTTAGGTCAACGTCTTCAGAAGCAAAAATATCAGGCATCATAAACTCCAACAATGACCATAATTCCTGCAACAAATCACAACAAAGCTTGCTTCAGCAACTAAATTTATATTAATGCCAGCAAAATCAACAGGTTAAGACAAACCCATAGAGATTTTGTTCAAGATTTAAGTACATTATTGGCACAGAATACAAATGACAGGGTGTCTTCCTTTTCTCCACCTTGACTGTAACTGTGTATCATTATTCCTTGAAAGGAGCTGAACTCAGATACCAGGATATTCAGAACAACTTGCATACACTACTCAATCAACTAAGCTAGACCTCCTTGGTATACAAGCTTATTAGACACTTCTAATTCTATTTTGTGTTTTCATATACGTGTATATAAGGAGATACAAGGGTGATGCAGCAAATCAAAACCCAGGAGGAAAGAAATAACAGAAACTGCACAGCTGACAGCTTGGAATATGCATCACATGGAGTTAGTTACAAGTGGGAAATGCTTATAGTAGAGAGGGGGGGGGGGGGGGGGGGGGGGGGGGGGGGGGGGGGGGGGGGGGGGGATGGACAGAGACTAGATTCTTGGGTTTCCTTTTGTTTTCATGATATTTCATAATATAACAACAGGGTCTTGAATCACGTTGATCAGACCACATTCCATAATACAACTATTGTTTCCATTTCCTTGTGTTGATTTCATTGCTGGTTCTTATCACTGTGACTCCTCCAGAGAGATGACTCTCCTTACCCTATTCCATAACAAACTCTCGTACCCCTTTCAATTTCCTTCCCTGCAAATACCTGAATTCACACTAATTCAAGATCCCTTGCCACATCACTACTCTCCTAACTAATTACTATTCTCTGCCCTGCTTTCTATGTTCTAGAATAAACCTTCAGACTTTGGGCCTACACTGTATCAGCCCATCCTCCACTACTCCCTTCTTGCAACTGTATCAGCCCATCCTCAACTTCTATAACATTTCATGGTGAATATCTTTGAGAAATTAGTTTTTCACAAAAGCATTGTGCACTCCATGTAGTCTAGCCATGGTAGTAAGTATCATAAATACAAAGCATACGATATGATAAGATTCTCCACCTCCAGTATATCAATCACTTGAAGACTTCTGTTTGCTCCCGTATCATGTTATAGTGTACGATCCGATCTTCGAATCATCCTAAATAGTGGCATCCAGGGGCAGAGATGTTACTCACTGTGGCACCCATCACAGCAACGACTATTGTTGCAGCAACTATCGCAATGGCTCTGGCAGTTGTGCCTCTCGCTGCCTCCTAGCGGTGAGGGAGAAGAAGCCGACAGACCTCACAATAGCAACGCCTCTCTCGGTGGCTACTCGCAACAGCGACTCTCATGACATCAACATACCTGGCGATGGCACAGCCTCGACGCTAACCTCATGTGCGTTCGTGAACAAGGACAGACAACCCTAGGGCTTTTTAGTGGGTTGGAATTGGGATCTTTTTTAACTTCAAATATTAGCCCATTTTGTTTAAAGCATTTTAAAGCCCAATTAGTAAATGGTGACTCCCTCTAAAACTACTACTGCACCCAAAAAAACAGGTGACTCTGGAATCTATCACTCACCCAAAAGATTAAAAAAGGTGACTGTCTGAAAACTGCCACTGCACTGAAAACTGCCATCTTTCTTTCTTATTCTCTTGGGGTCAAATATTTATCAACCCATATATTTTTCTCCATTTAACAAAGGAGTTTGGTCATACAAGCTAACCCAATCCAACCATTACAATAATTTATCCGCTATACAACCACTCTTTTTTAATGTGGTTGTTATTATTAATTACGTCTTTTACATGTTTATACGTCTTGATTGTTATGTTTTTTAATCTTACGATTCAAAATACAAAACAATTCGCGATTCAAAAAATAAGCTCTCCGAAACGTTACCATGAGTCTAAGGCAGATAAAACCATTGATGTGTATTCTCTATGCATCTGTTTTCAAGGATTTATAAGTGTCAAACTTTTTATGTAAAGACTTACATGATTCTGTATATAAATTAAAGTTCCTATTAGAATCACTGTAAGTCTGTAACTATTCCAGTACAAAATATACAATACAACTAAATCTGCAGGAAAGAAATGTAATAGATGGACAACCCCTTTGCTGTCAAAAAGAAAAAAGTTGTCATCAGAAAAAATGTAAATACAACTTTACAAGTATCAACCTCCTAAAAGCCACCCTCAAAAACCCAAAACATTTAATAAGCCTACTCACCTGACTAAAAAACACTCAAGACAGGGCCTTTATGATAAGCTCCAGATTAAGTAGGGGCCAGATAAAGTCAATGCTCTGCTTATGTCAGTTGATTCTCCAATTAGGGGAGGGACTGACTTGTACAGAACAAATGAGAGGGGGATTTTGTTTGAGGACAAAGCGACAGAGAGACAGAGAGCAAGTGTGTTATATAGGCAGTTCAAAGGAAGAGAAAGAGAGGCATATGTTCAGATTCAGCTGGCCAGGGGTCATAGGTTTGTTTACCTTGGTTGGGCGTGTTTGCTTTTTCTTTATGTTTTCTTCTACTTCTTTGTCAACAAACATTCTACCTAGTTTAGGTAGTAATTTTTTCTATCAGTATAACTGTCCTATTCTTCCTAAAAGTATTTCACAGCTCCAGCTCTTATTCTGCCTAATCCCATCCACGCATTGTTTTCAATCAAAATATAGTCAGATTCTACAGTAATAGAATTAGAATGAAAGAAGAAGAACCCCAATTATACAAAGGACATATCAAAGAGTTTTGAAACTTATAGTCACATTCAGTGGAAAATTTAAAGTGTCAGTGTGACACGCCAGATATTGATCAGTTGAAGTTAAGCATGTGTTCCATGCTTCAGCAATGATCACAGCTTCCAAAAATGCTCTAAAATTACCTTTGTAATAGTGTCCAGCCACAACATATGAATTTTTTAAGAGAAGAAATTATTCCACTACTGACACAAAATTAATAGTTTTTTTTCAGCAACAACAAAAACAGCTACAATGCAGCAAAGACATTCACTTATGTAGATACATACATGTAGATCATTTTGAAGTGGTGTCCCAGTCAACATCAAACGTTGGTTCGCATTTCGTGCAACAGACATCAGATTTTTCCACCTAAAGCTATTTTTGTCCTTCAAAGCATGTGCCTCATCCATCAACACACAGCTCCATCTCCATCTCTTCAGAATTTTCCGATCATCTTTCTGCTGTGCACTAGCATGAATATAAATTATAAAAATTTAATCAACATTTGAAGACAATATATATAAATGGTAGTTAAGAATATAGGAATGTACCTGTGACGCTCGTAAAGTGAATAACACACAAGAAGAACATTAAATGGAGGAGGCAATCCTGCCTTGGACAAAGAGTTCAACTCCTTGCAGTACGCTGCACGTCCAGCACCATGATATAGAAGAACAGAAAAGTACGGACACCATCTTTTTAGTTCCCTTTCCCAGTTTTCCAAAACAGAAGCAGGACAGACTATAAGATGTGGACCAGAATCATTGTGCAAGCGTTTCAACAGAGTTAAATATGTGATGGCCTGGATACAAATAACATGTCATATCTTAATTGAAAAGTCAAGGACTACAAACAAAAGTAGAACATGTTAAAAGTAGTGTTAAATAAGGATAACAAACCTGAACTGTTTTGCCGAGACCCATTTCATCCGCCAATATGGCTGTGACACGTGAAATCAAGTATCAAATCACAATTCTACGCAAGCATATTAATCTCTAATGGACGAACTTATTGCATAATTAGAACCAGAAATATTCAAATTCTAAAAAACAAAATACAACTAAGCTCTAAAAATGGCTATGCCAACAGTAAACACAAATCATATTACATTATATTGTTTCAATAAACACAAAATCAGGGGCAGCAAAACCAGATACAGAGCAAATATGACATTCCACAGTAAAGAACACCAGACCACAACATAAAAGTGTCACAATATTGAGAAATCTACAACGAAAGAGCCATCAATTAAGCCACTTCCCTTTTTCTCGAGGAAAACATCTACATAGTCCATAACGCAGCAACAAGCAACACGAACACACAAATTAAACTTAGCACACCATAAAACCCTTCAAAAACCCTAACAAAATACATACTAATCACTATTGCACAAACCTATTGCATAACTACAACCAGAAATATTCAAATTTAAAAAAAGGAAACCAATGAAGCTAAACACATAATCAGTTCCACGTGACCTAACACAAAAAACCGTCAAAACCCTAACAATTACCTCCTCCAATCCCCTTCCGATACAGCAGAAGCAAAAAGTTGACACCAACCAACTGATACGGCTTTAGCAATGGCTGAAAATCCGAATCCTCCGACGCACACGCAACATCCACATCCTCCTACACACATCAACGGCATGGACTTCACCTCAAACGAACATATAATCTCTAGTTTCAAGCTTCAACCTAAACAAAACAAAAATACAAAACAAATCGCCGTTTAACCTGAGTCACGATCCTCACTGACGAAGACTCCGCCTCCGAATACCTCTCGCACGCGGTCCCCGTCGAGCCGAAGAGTTCGCCCTTCAACTCCGCAGAGATTCGCGCGCACTTATGCAAAGCCCTACCAACGACATCGTTTTCGTTCAACTCTTCAACTTCTTCTTCTTCCACCTCGTACAATTCCGCCACGCGTCCGTCTCTTCCACCGTTCTCCTCAGCGTCTTCGTCTTCGTCATCGATGATGAACCTCCGGCCTCGCGAGGCCGCCGCATAACCTCCGCCGGAAGCGTCCACGTCGGCGTCCTCGAGGTCGTCGAGGAAATCGGCGTCGTTCGGGGCGATTTCGACGCAATCGCTGTCGTTTTCGCTTAAAACGTCGACCTTAGAGGTGTAAGCGAAGGACTCGATAGGTGGAGGGGAAGGAGGAGACGAAGTGCGAGGTCGTTTGAGGACGCGCGAAGGTTTGAAGGAGTGATTCTCCCATTCGTCGTCGGAGATTTCGTACAAGTCAGGTTTCATTGCGTGCGATTGTTTGCCCTAGTGGTCGTTGGAGAGAGAGAGTTGAAAGTGAAGGAGTGGTGCTTTTGTAGTTGGACAAAAACGTTGTAGTGTGAGAAAAAGGGGAAAAGGGGAGAATCCGAGTGAGGGAAGATAGCGGAAGAAAAATCGCCGTGTGTCAAAGAAAGGAACGAGCGCGGGGATTGTCACGCTAAAGGCTAGTTTTCCACTTCTTATTATTTACTTTTTTTTTTTAATGAACAATTTGATCATCTAGATGTGAGATCATGTAGACTTAATATTTTAAAAAATTAAAAAAATAATCTCATTTAGTACAAAATCTCACTATCACTGTTGTGGGAGAATGTAATTTTAAATATTAAATTCTAAATTAATAACTACTTTATAATTAAGTTATAAAATTAGGGCAAGATAAGTCCTTGTTTAGGGATGGTTATTCAATATTTAAATTTCAGATATTTAATCAAAAGACAGAGTAAATTGCATTAATATTGTTTGAAGTTTTTAGAAGGAAAATGATATATTACCACAAAATTTTGACAAAATGAAAATTGGACTTTTTTGAATGGTGCGACTTCACTTTTTTGAAAACGATTAACTTAGCTTCGGTTCCTTTTTCTTTGTATTTGTTTCATTGAAACTTACCTTCTCTTGTACTCTATTTTTCCTTGCTATTAATATTATGACCATTTCATTGACAGTCTTGATATGCTTAGCCTATTTTCTGCACTTATTGCTATTATAACTAAATAAAATATGAATTAAGCATCAATATAAAATAAATTACAGAGCCAATTCTGACTCAGACCTAAAATGGTCATTAATTGAACACTATACATGAACTGCATAGGTAGGAAAAAAAAATACTTTGTTATCTCAATGTGCCTCCTTTGAGGTTACAAATGAAGTTTAATGCCAAAATATATATGAGGTGATATCACCAAACTGGCAAGTGGCAACAGACCTTCTTACATTCATCCTGCCACACCAAAAGAAGACCGAATAATGACAGAAAAGGGAAAAAAAGATTTCATAATCCTTGAATGGGCAACTGAAACATGTAGCTAAAACTGCATCAAAGATCAAAAGTTCCATTGACAAACCTAAAGTGAAATCCTTGAGGTTCTTCATCTGTATAGAGAGGATTTTACCAAACATGTTATCAACAAAGTACTATTTACGATTTTGATTCAGGCAGAGAGCCTTCACACCATCTCTTTAAGAGCCACATCAAGTATCCCAATAGAAATTTTTGGTTGGTAATGTTCATCTGTATCCACTTCTTCAATTTCCTAGCATAGGATTGTGAAACCATCAGTATTAGCTTTAATTCTGAAATCTAGTGTTGATTTTGGACAGAGTCTGTCTGTTTATTCACATGACTTGCCATGTTTTCATTCCTATCTGATGTTACTGTCTTTAACCAATTTATTCATATGTCAAGATAAATATGGTACTGACTTCTATAACCATTATGGCTTATGCAAATTGATGAATCTACTAATAACTAAACAGATAAAATTATTTAAAATGATATGCATAACCTTAGCCAATAGGAGTAGGAAAGGACATAACCAGCAACAAAAGAAAAGGAAAAATAAAAACTGAGCATAGAATATCAGATGTGATAATGAGAATTAAGCAAATTCAGCCACCTGAACAATATCCTCTCCCTTGATGACTCGGCCAAACACAATAAGCTTTTCACTTAGATCTGGTATTGGTGCAGTTGTGATGAAAAGATCAAATCCTTTGTTGAAGTAATTACCCTTCGAAGTTCCAAGCATGAATGCTTCATGTCTCATACTAGTTAATCATCACAACATTTAGTAACTAGAAAAAAATATTCAGCTCACAGGTAGATTATCAATGGTCTAATGATATGATAAACATCAAATTGCAATTAAACAAAACAAAAAATAAACCTTGCATATTTCTTTCCTAACAAGTTCCAATCTTCAGTAGCTCCGGGCCCTTTGTTATGACCAGCCTGAATTACATAGTGCTTAATTACTTGGTGAAAAAGCATTCCCTTGAAGTGCCCTTTTTGACTGGAAAACAAAAAATTGAAGTTTGGTTGGAAGCATAAAGAGAATACATTCAAAGGAATTTCATAAGAGGAAAATAGGAGCTTGAAACTAAAGCAGTGAGATAGTGACATTAAAATAAAATAAAAAATTAGGAAAGGTTTTGTGCACAAACAAGTCCTTGAAGTTCTAGCAACTGAATATTTGTCCAGTCAAGACACATCAGTATGTTCTTCAGTAGCTGACCAAGTACATTGGTATAGGCATTAGGGTATGCGCAGGATCCTAATAGAACAATCTTAAAATATAGTCATCAAAACTACTTGCATTAGAGTATCCTGACCATCTTCCTGTTTTTCATTAAGAAATCCCAGCAGAGGTTAATCCTCAACACGCCAACAAGATGCACAATTCAAACATAAAACTGAATGCCAAACAGAAGATGAAAGCCTTGTTTAGATAAAAAATTTCAAAAAAAACTTTTAGAAGGAAATATAAAGAAAAGATGGAAAAAGTTACTCCATAAATTAAAATGTACTTATGTATAAGCTAATTTAGAGAAGCTTTCTCGTATTAGTGTAACCAAAAACTTATGTTTAATTAATGCATAAGTTAATGAAGAAAATTTTCAATTTCCCTTTCTTATTTTTGTTTCAAGTATTTTAAGAGATTATCCAAATAGACCCAAAGTAAAAATTAGATTATTTTAGAAAGTGAATTTTAGACGTAACTTAATTTCATAAAATCGGCTTATAATATAAGATTTTGTACACATTATATACTATAATTTGGTTATATATATAGTTAATGTGAGGATCTTCAACATACTCCTGAGAATTAAACATCTAGAGTGAAGATTAGATATTTGTGGATGATTCAAATAGACCCAACAAACCTTGTTAGAACCGGCTTTGATACCATCTTACATAGTGGATTTTAAATCCTAAATCAATTTCATAAAACCGAATAATAAGTAGTGGTTTTTACCTACTTATATATTCTATGATTTAATTATATTTTTAGTCGATGTGAGATCTCCAACATGTTTAGTGAAACTGTAGACTGAAATGAATCAGCACTGTCCTCTTCCTTAATTCCAAGACCAAGAAAATCTCATCAACCAACTTTTGAAGCCACTCCAACATCCCATAACACTAGCTTGTAGCGTAAACTATATGCCCCAAAAGATGAGAAGCATTCTGAATACGAGAACCTTAAATCCATATGATTTAACTAAAACCATCTACTTCCATCTATTTAGTCTTTTAGGCTTAACTAAAGTAGACTTCCAATAATCTAATTACCATAAAGCATGAAATTCTTCATCTTTTCCTTTAATACTCTCCCCAATTTCTTCATCAGCCATCATTTTAATTTCTTGAAATATAAACAGGATTAGGGGAGAACCAAGTACTCACCATAAATCTATGAATTCATCAACAACTTCAGGGGCACTTTCCTTGTAAAGTTCTACTATAATAGAGCCTTTAGAGGTAATTACTACCTATGACAAGGAAGAAATGAGTATCATTTTGTAAGTAAAAATTAATAATTTCACTTGACAACCACCTAGAACTTTGAAAAAAACAAGCTAACATGATCACAGCAGCATGGGGAATGAAAACTTACCGCATATCCAGGTAGATCAGATTTTTTGGATTCCACAAGTGTATTTTCATCCTGCAACAAATTAGTTACTAGAAATTATTAGATTAATCAAGGATCTAAGGAATATTCAGTATTAACTGATGAGGAGGGAAAAACCTTGACTTACCAGTATCCTTATCCAAAAGGAAAAAGAAAAGTAATATACATGTTTGAATTATAAACTTAAGGAAACACGTCGCAAGATACTAGACAGCAAATAAATTTAAAATGGCTACAAAGTTATCGAACCCTTTACAATGTAATATTAAGTCCGTACCTCAGAGACTGAAATGTAGCTCTCTGGTTGAAGTCTCGTCCTGAATGCAGCAGGTAATATAATGAATTATTAGATAACAGAAATGCTCTTTTGAAGTTCATTTTGTATGAGAAAATGAAACACGGACTGTTTAATGTTAATCTCTATTTCTTTATTATCACATTCTCAGACACCATATTAGCAATAGAGGTTCCATTTAAATTCATTTTTTAATAAGTTTGAATCACTCAACAAATGTAGTAGAAAACTGGAAAAAAGATTTTGTACATGTTGACAAACAAATATTTACAGAACAATAAAGCCGAAAACTGAAGTGTCATCAGCAAGCATTCATTACACATTACACAATAACAAGTAACCAATAGTAATAGTATCCCAAATATTCTCACAATGATGCGGAAACAGACTAATCTCACACAAGCTAGAGCTACATTTGTACAAGTACATTTGCATAATTTCGTGAGTGATTTTTTATTCAGGAAACAAGTATTGTGTATCATTTGTTGCACTACAAAATTGCCTTCTCCAATGTCTATAAATAGAAAAATACATAAGCATGACAAGAATCAATGAATAAAATATAATAGCGGTGGCACTTATGCGAGAAGGCGTTTTCTTACTTTTACTAACCTGTTGGACCAGTGTCTATAAAACATGAAATACATAAGCATGACAATAATCAATGTACAGACTATAATAGTTGTGGCACTTATGCGAGAAGGTCCCTTCTTCCTTTTGCTTTGCTGTAGCAGAACATGAGGTTTGATCCTCCCCATTTAGCCTAATCATCAGTTTCGAGAATCATCAATTTCAAGTCATCAGCAATTCAAAATCAAATCTTCCAATTGAAAAACAAATCAACAAAAAGAAAATTAACAACAGCAGCAGAGAAATCACTAAGTTTATTCAATAACAGATCACCAATTCTTGTTATTAATTTTTAAACATTTAGGAGTTTAATTTCTATGTATTGTTAGTGTAAAATATCTATACAGAAATCATATATAGTTATGACTCTTAAGGTAATTAAATTAAAACTGAACAAAATGAACAGTAATTAGATGACAGAGTAACTCAACACTTGAAATCAAAAACCACATATTCCCATGACTTAAAGTTTGAAACTTTCAACATGGCTAAGAACTTTCCTCCAGTCCCAGCCAATATCCATTGCAAGATGCTCTCAAACACAGATTGACATCAAACCAATGTATAGACAGTTGCAACAACTAAGGTTTTGGACTCAAAACAAAAATGGTTCAACGCTAAGAGAAAAACAAGCAATACCCGTTATTTATGAGAACTCAAATGGAGCATAATTCATAACCCTTCTCCTACTACTTGTATAGTCTGAAGTAAACATATAAACAAAACATGAAAATGCAAATAGAGAATAAATACCTCGATGAAATGGGAAGGAAATTGAAGCAGCGTGGATCACAGGAAAGAGCGTGAGAGAGAGAATGAAACAAAGATGAGATTGTGTTGGATTTGTAAAGAGCCAAAATTGAAGGATGCGGGAAGCACGTCAATGAGTTTCAACAAGAGAAATGAACCAAATTTGAAAGATAAATGCGCTCTTCTTGATGAAACTGAAAACACAAACCTCACCGTTTTGCTGTGTCCTTTTAACTTTTTTTAGAAATGATACTTTCACACCAGTTAATATTTTATATTCATATTTATTCGATACTATTATTTTTTATTTTTTATTTTTTTCTTAATAAAATATAAAAATTTACTCTTATATAATTATTTTTCCTTTATCGTATAAAATGAATGTAAAATGTTTCATCCTACAATTATCCTTTAACTTTATCTGTTATGTTTTTGTTTGTAAACTAAATCAAATAAAAGTAACGTTATATATGTAAGGAATAGTAAGTTAAAAAAAAAAACAAAAAACAAACAAAAAAAAAAAAAAAAACAAAACGAACGAGGGAAAGGGGAGGAGGAAGGAACGTTGGCCACAAGGAGACAGCCAACGTTGCTTCCCCATTAAAAAACAAGAAAAAAAAAAGAAAGGAAAGATGGAGGCTTGTGGGAGATAAATGAGAGTATGGGTTTGCACTTGGAAGGAAAAAGGAAGTCTGCAAGATTGAGAGAAGGGAGGTGGGGAGCTGTTGAAGCGCAAGGAGGCTTTGGTGCTGCATCTGGAAGAGTGGAAGAGTGACTGCAAGTTCTGGGAAAGAGGAGAAGTGGAGAACTTTTGAAGTTGGAAGGAGATCAAACCCTTTGGAGATAAATTCAAGGAAGTCTTCAAGAGGTAAGGGGAGCTAGATCTTTTGTTTGATTGATGATATATGTTGTGATTGATGAAAATCTGGGAAGGAAGGGATGAAAAATTTGGGATTTCTGGGTTTCTGGTTTTCTGGGTTCTGGATTTCGCGATTCTGCAGAATTCTGCAGAACGCGCGTTCGTCCAATTGATGCCAAATTGGACGTTCGTTCAACCAAAATTCTGAACGTTCGGTTGATGTACTGAACGTTCGTCCAAATGGCTCGACCAAGTAGTGGTCGGCCAAAATAACCTGAGCGTTCGGTTCTGTGTTAACGAGCGTTCGTTCGTTTACAGTGACATATTAGACGTTCGTCCAAACTATATACAGGAATTAGTAATTTTAGGCGTTCGTCCCTAAATTGATATTTACGTGATCTTGAGCGTTCGGCATTTAGTATTAGAAATTGCAGTCGTTCGTTCTTAATGGATTCTTACGTTTAATCTTGATCGTTCGACCTTAAGTTGATACTATTAAGTCTGGATCAATAACGTTCGGTTTTGGTGTATTAGTCAGCGTTCGGCCTTGGTTAAATTATGATTGTGAGCGTTCGGCCATCATTAAATTCTAACTTTGAGCGTTCGTCTTATTTAGTATTCTAAGTTTGAATCTTAGTCGTTCGGCCTTGATATGGTTAGGATGTGAGCGTTCGGCTTTTTACTGGTGTGATTATGAACGTTCGGTACTGAGTAGTATTCTTAGGTTAATTCTTGAACGTTCGGCCTATGGTTGTGATGTGAGCGTTCGGTATTGGAGTATTAGAAATTATAGCGTTCGGATCAATATTCCTTGTAGTGGATTAAGTACTGCACGGTCAGAATGGATTAAATAGCGTTCGTTCTAAATATTCAATATTAGCGTTCGGCCTATTGAATCTCTTAGCGTTCGTCCAAGAGGTATAGCGTTCGGCAGTAGAGCTTTCGTCAGGCAACGTTCATCCTATTATTTAGATGACGTTCGTCCAAATAGTGTTCGTCCTAGGTATCAATATAAGCGTTCGTCCTAATGGTGTGATCAGTGAAATAACGTTTGGTCTGTTAATAAATGGCGTTCGTCCTAAGTATCAATCAGCGTTCGGCCACATAGTGTTGAATCCAATATGACGTTCGGTTTTAGAGTTCGGCCAAATGTGTTCAGGCGTTCGGTTTTAGCGTTCAGCCAAATAGTGTTGAATCCAATATGACGTTCGGTTTTAGCGTTCGGCCTAGTTGTGATTCGGCGTTCGGTTTTAGCGTTCGTCCAGATTGTGTTAAATCTCTGAGCGTTCGTTCAATTGGCATAGTTTGCGTTCGGTTTATAACGCTCGGTGAATAGTGTTCGTCCATCCAATGGTCTGCAAATGGTGATGGTTTTAAGTTCATTTCTCTTGAATTGAATTGTGTGCAAAATGTTTGAAAATATATACTGTGTTTCGGTGTACATTTTCCTGTGTGTCTCTGTTGCTCCTGGATGTCTGGGATGCTTGCATTTCTTCAACTGTTGTCCTTCGTATTCACCAAAGGAGGGGGAGGTACCTGCAAAGATACTCCGACGCTCAAGTCAGATATGAGTTATGGAGCTGAAGCTCAGAAGAGAGTAATTGGATACTGCTCTGAAGTATTATTCAGGATCTCTAGAGCATAAAGAGAACGTACCTGGACTTGGGTCCTGTCACTGTATTTATAAAGAATAAAAATAACCACCTTACCTAAAAGTGTGGTTAGTGGCTTTGACTGATATTTTAACTGTCTAAAATATCTAAGATATTTATGTTATTACATAAATATCCTTACTACATAACATGCCCCCCAAGTCCGAGTTAACCGTTGACGTGGTAACTATAGGACTTATGAGTTTGAGGGAGGCTGTCTTTGCTGTAATTAGAGAGCGTGTTCCTGGTCATTGCTCATGTGTGGATTGAACGTGACCGAGTGGTTGAATTTGATGGACCAAAAGGAGGCGAAGCCAAACGGCAAAAAGCTGGAGCAAGTGAGGCCGAACGTGAGGATACGTATGACCGAGCGGTAGAGGCCGAGTGGCATGCGAGGCCGATCATGAGGACGCTCTTTGACAATTGAATGTTGAGCGTTGAGGCCGAACGACTGACTGAGTGGATGCTCGCTGACAATTGAATGTCGAGCGTTGAAGCCGAACGACTGACTGAGTGGACGTTCGTTGATAATCGAATGTCGAGCGTTGAGGCCGAATGACTGACCGAGTGGACGCTCGTTGACAATTGAATGTCGAGCGTTGAGGCCGAACGACTGACTGAGTGGACGCTCGTTGACAATTGAATGTCGAGCGTTGAGGCCGAACGATTGACTGAGTGGACGCTTGCTGACAATTGAATGTCGAGCGTTGAATCCGAACGACTGACTGAGTGGACGCTCGTTGACAATTGAATGTCGAGCGTTGAGACCAAATGACGAACGCCTTCGATGTTGAACGACAGATTCTTTGAAAGTAGATGTTCTTGGGCGAACATAAGCTAGGCTATGGGGATGGTCCCCTAAGTTGGATTGTTTGGGTGTTCTGGGGCGAACATCTACCAGCGGGAGTGTGTCCCTTTGTTCGATGCACCTGGGTGTTCTAGGGCGAACATCGGCCAGCGGGAGTGTATCCCTTTATGCACGTGTTGTTCGATGCACCTGGGTGTTCTAGGGCAAACATCGGCCAGCGGGAGTGTATCCCTTTATGCACGTGTTGTTCGATGCACCTGGGTGTTCTAGGGCGAACATCGGCCAGCGGGAGTGTATCCCTTTATGCATGTGTTGTTCGATGCACCTGGGTGTTCTAGGGCGAACATCGGCCAGCGGGAGTGTATCCCTTTATGCACGTGGGTGTTCTTGGGCGAACATCTGTTGGGTTTAGAAGTGCTTCAGGATGATCGGCTTTCAAGTGTCCGCTTTTATGTACAAGATATGTTTATCTGCACTGTAAGAAATAATATTAAGCATATAGGTGAGACTGTTTGGTCAAGTTGCAAACCTGGCGGCTGGACGTTTGAGGCCGAGCGTCAAAGAGATGAAGTGATCGAACGCTAATGAAGTGATTGGCCGAACGGTTGCAGCTAAGATGCCGAACGCTAATGTGGCCGAATGTGGGAGCGCTCCTCTTGAAGTATGGTCTAGCGGTAGAGACCGAACGTGAGGATGAGCGGTTGAAAGCGAAGGGATGCCGAACGGTCTCACACTGATTGTTTTGACGCTCGTACAGACTGATTGTCGAGCGTTCGATTCTGAACGTCGAGGCCGAACTTTGGCTGTTTGGACGCTCGTACACACTGATTGTCGAGCATTCGAGCACGAAAGTCGAGGCCGAACATTAGCGAGGTTGTGTGTGTGACGTTTTGAGGACGAACCGACTCCGGATGGCTGATCACTGAGAACAGAGTGGACGAACGTCGCTGGTGATCGAGTGGGCGAACGTCGGGGATGATTTGAATGTTCGTCCCGTTGTTTGTAGAGCGGCCTAAACCAAGTGGAGAGTCGAGCGGCTGGGCGAGAGGACGGTTTGAGCGCTCGTCACATTGATTGTTGAGCGGTTTGTTAACGCTCGTGTTGAAGTTTGGTCGAGCGATAGAGATCGAACGTCCTCAAAACCGAAAGGCCGAACGCAAGGCTGATTGCATGATGTCTCAGGACGAATGTCCTTGACGTACGCGAGTCTGAACTTGCGGCGCTTCAGGACGAACGGTTGTCTGCTTGAACGCTCGTCCACAGGCACTGTCGAGCGTTTAAGTCCGAAGGGTGATGACGAACGGTCATCCACATTGAGTGTCGAGCGTTCGGATACAAAGACGAGAACGAGCGGCTGATGTTTGAACGCTCATCCACATTGAGTGTCGAGCGTTCGTTTCCGAAGGGTGAGGACGAACGGTCTGCTTATTGAACGCTCGTCCATATTGAGTGTCGAGCGTTCGGATACAAAGACGAGGACGAGCGGCTGCTGTTTGAACGCTCGTCCACATTGAGTGTCGAGCGTTCGGATTCAGAAGGCGAGGTCGAGCGGTCTACTGTTTAAACGCTCGTACACATACTGATTGTCGAGCGGTTGAGTAGGTCGTGAGGTCGATGATGAGCGAAGAGACGAACGCTCGACAATCTAATGGCCGAACGATTGGCCCTAATAGAACGAACGTCGTTGGCGTGAGGGCGGTTTGGACGCTCGACACGTGAATGCTTGTCACATGGCTTGTCGAGCGGTATTTGAACGCTCGTTAACAAGGATTGTTGAATGGGGTTGGAACGCTCGTACACGAGAATTGACGAGCGGTCGAGCAGTGTGGACGCTCGTACACATGAATTGACGAGCGCTTTGCGAACGCTCGCTGATCCAAATGACGAACGCTCTAGGCCGAACGCTGAGGAATGCAATGGCCGAACGTTGATGTCGTACGAGGGGCTGAATTTCGGACGTTTCAGGACGAGCGTCATTGACGTACGTGAGGCTGGACGTGCGCAAGACGTGGATGACGCGATTGTTGCGGAACCGAACGAGACGTGGATGGCGCGATTTTTGCGGAAGACGTGGAGAATGGGTCCGACACGCGGTTTTCTTGGAGGCGCCGAAATGGCTTGTCTCCGAGTTTGGGAATTTAGGGTTTTCGGTTCTCAATCTCGATTCTGATCCTTGGGGTTTCGATTCCTATGCGAAGAGTTCGCCATTTTGAATTCGTGAAGGTGGCGAGGGCAGCGACGCAATGATTTGAAAAAGTGGCGGCGCCGTTGAGCTTTGGGTTTAGGGTTCCTGCTGTTCTCCGATTTTGGGGTTTGGGATTTTGTGGAAATTGGAAAATTAGGGATTTCTGTTGTAATTGGGTTTTCATTGATTGGAATTGTGGTTTTGATCTTCGCAGCGGCGATGATGAAGGCGGCAGCCCTCTCCGACGAAGATTTCCCACGTTTACCGACAAAGGAGACGGTGAAGCCAGATACAGTTCCGATGCGTCACAGTCCCTGCATCAGTCTTCAACCCGTTCTTGAATAATTGGATTGGGACATTGTTGTTTCCTCCAAATGGAAGGGAAAACTAGGGTGACAGCGTCGAGATTAAAAGAGGCGGTGAAAGAAGTTTTCTCTCCCGCAAAGGGTGTGATTTAGCGGAGGTGCTCAATGGCGCGATTTCGCAGAGGTGCTCGCGGTGGCGTCAATGGCTCGCGGAGGAGATTCCTGGCAGTGATGCGGCAGTAGCTTTATCTGAAGAAGGGATTCGTCAAGGCCGAGGCTCCTCTCGTGGCTTCTTTGGGTTGGCACTCGGCCCCACGGTGGGCGCCAAAATGTTTCGGTGTACATTTTCCTGTGTGTCTCTGTTGCTCCTGGATGTCTGGGATGCTTGCATTTCTTCAACTGTTGTCCTTCGTATTCACCAAAGGAGGGGGAGGTACCTGCAAAGATACTCCGACGCTCAAGTCAGATATGAGTTATGGAGCTGAAGCTCAGAAGAGAGTAATTGGATACTGCTCTGAAGTATTATTCAGGATCTCTAGAGCATAAAGAGAACGTACCTGGACTTGGGTCCTGTCACTGTATTTATAAAGAATAAAAATAACCACCTTACCTAAAAGTGTGGTTAGTGGCTTTGACTGATATTTTAACTGTCTAAAATATCTAAGATATTTATGTTATTACATAAATATCCTTACTACATAACATACTGTAAATGGGATTTATGTGAATGTATGAAATACTTTGGATTTAATGTGATATTATGGAGGTATCTGGTTATTCATGACTTTGGATAAGGTTTAAAGTAACAGCATGATTCATGAACGTAATTACATGATTCTCAAGGAGAGGATACATGATGGTGTTTTGGGGTTGTATAGAATGATTACATGGTAGCTCAGTTTTGGGGGTCATCCTGAATCTCCAATGGTCTTTCTTTTCATGTAGAGAGGATTGAACATGTGGTGAGGAGTAGCAGGAGGTCCTAGTCTTGGATGCTTCCATATGATCCAAGGTGAGTAATAACGGATTAACCTCGTGATTGTGGCCGGGCGGGAGTGCCCAAATGTTCCACCAGGCGGGAGTGCCTAATGTTCCACCAGGCGGTAGTGCCTAATGTTCCATCAGGCGGTAGTGTAACATCCCAATTATATAATAATTAATATTATATAATAAGGACGTTAACATTCAAATATAGAGAACAGTCGGAGTATGACGTGTAATTAAATGTGAAATTACAATCATCCATAAATAAAAGAAACTGAAAATTTAAACTTGAACAGTTGAAAGGATTAAACACTACAAGTGTTCAATCAATAAATTCTAAGAAGACTACCCCACAATATCCGCAACCTCTAGCTCTTGATCCAAGGGAAACTCCGCGACAACATCTACTCCCATCCAAATGGATGATCATCGTGAAAGAAACATACCCAAACAGCACATAACAAAAACAATGCAAGGGTGAGCTAGATATGAAAAGCATGTTATACAATTTAAAGTGATATACAAAAGTCAATCATACATGGTAAATCAATATCACAAGACTTATTACGTTAAACCCCGACTTATTACTTTATATCCCGACTCGTTCGGACCAGAATGATTACCGAGCTATGGCGGGTCTTGCACTCGTGGTGGCTTTATGGAACTTGAGCACTCCCGCTGTGGCACTCCCGCCTGGTGAAACTTTGGGCACTCCCGCCCGGCCACAATCACGAGGTTAATCCGTTATCACTCACCTTGGATCATATGGAAGCATCCAAGACTAGGACCTCCTGCTACTCCTCACCACATGTTCAATCCTCTCTACATGAGAAGAAAGACCATTGGAGTTTCAGGATGACCCCCAAAACTGAGCTACCATGTAATCATTCTATACAACCCCAAAACACCACCATGTATCCTCTCCTTGAGGATCATGGAATTACGTCCATGAATCATATTGTTACTTTGAAAATTAACCACAATTATGAATAATCAGATATCTCCATATTAACACAACAAATCCGACATATTTCATACATTCACATATTTCATGTCATAGATAATATTCCAAACATTGGTACATAATTCAATCCAAAAGCAAAGGAACTTAAAATTCAACATATTTGTAAAATACTATTTGGACGAGCACTATTCACTGGACACTATTCGGACGAACGCTCACTCACTGTTTGGACGAACGCTCAACTATTCGGACGAACGCCAACTATTCGGATGAACGCTCACTGGGAAGGACGAACGCTCATTGGGACGAACACTATTTGGACGAACGCTCAAAAACGCGGACGCTCAACTATTTGGACGAACACTAAAATTTGAACTAAGGACGAACGCTCGCTCAAAGGCCGAACGCTCAACACTTAATTTAAGGCCGAACGCTTGGTCGAGCCATTTAGACGAACGTTCACAAGTTGAAGTCATGGACGAACGCTCTGAAGTCATGGACGAACGCTCACTCACAAAAGCAGGCCGAACGCTCAGTTTGGACGAATGGACGAACGCTCAGTTTGGACGAATGGACGAACGCTCATTGGACGAATGGACGAACGCTCGCTCACTGAAACTTAAGGCCGAACGCTTAGTCGAGCAAATTGGACGAACGTCCAATTTGGCTCGGACGAACGCACTCTGCAGCCTCTCGAGCGCGACATGCTGTGCGCGACAGATGCAGAATGCAGAATTCTGCAGATTTGAGGTCATAACCTCTCTTACCATTTCCAACCCTTTCTAATTAACTTCTAACACCCTTAATTCATGTTTTATACTAGATTGGACTTACCTAATTGATTATAACCGTTCCTTATTCAATTCTTAAAGGATTCATACTCAAATTTAACCATAAACACCAATTTTCATAACTTTGATACTCAAAATCCAATTCTACCACTTTACACCTATTTTGATCAATTTGATGATTCTAACAAGTCATAATACAGTGGGTGAAACTGTTCCAAAGGCTCAATAACACTCTAGACCCCAAATGCTCAAAATCACTACCTCACTTCCTCTCCAAATGACTAAAAAGCTATGAAATTCCAATTTCCTTCAATTCCAAAGCATACAAGATTACATACATGGATCAACACCTCAATTTCAATCCAACCATACATACAACCACAATTTTCCAGCATCCTACTCATGCAACCACTATCAACATCCAGAAAATCCAACTCCCTTTACCTCTTGAAGACCTCCTAGCAATCTTGAATGCAGTAAAGCTCTGGACGTTCTCTGCCTCACCTCTGGATGTAACACCCAACACTTCACTTGAATCTACCTTCCTCAAGCTTGCAGCTGCAACGTCGGACGACCTCTACCTCACTTCTCCCAAGTCTGCAGCAAGCTTACTCTCTTCTCCAGATGCAGCATCCAACCTCCTTCACTCCCTGATTTCCCTTTTTAAGAAGAAAGACACGTTGCTTCTCACAGCCACTGCTCAGTGCTATGTCCACCAAGGAAGGAGATGATGGTGTTCTCATGGTGCTTGGAGCACTTTCAAAGTGGGAATACCCACCACCATGTCTGCTGCCCAATAGAAGATAATGCTGATGGAGGCTTCCTGGTGGTGCTTGGAGCACGTTCAGCAATGGTGGAGAGATCCACTTCCAAAAATGCAGCCGCCCCTCCTTTTTCTTCCACGAACGTGCCTCCCTTTGCCCCACCACTTTCTTCTTCTTTTTTTTTTTTTAAATATGCATGGTCCTTACAGGTAGTGCCTAATGTTCCACCAGGCGGGAGTGCCTAATGTTTCACCAGGCGGTAGTGCCTAATGTTCCACAAGGCGGTAGTGCCAGGGCGGGAGTGCCCAAGTTTCATAAAGCCACCACGAGTGCAAGACCCGCCATAGCTCGGTAATCATTCTAGTCCGGACGAGTCAGTCTATAAAGGAACAAGTCGGGGTATAAAGTAACAAGTCTTGTGATGTCAGTTTACCATGTGTGGATGAATGTTTACATATCATGGAAGGGTGTGAAATATGGATCAATGAGTATGCTTTAATTGTTCTTTTATATGAATATATGAATGATTGCATGAAATAAATGTGCGGTATGTATAACATGTTTTTTTTATATATCTAGCTCACCCTTGCATTGTTTGTGTTATGTGCTGTTTGGGTATGTTTCTTTGGCGATGATCATCCACTTGGATGGGAGCAGATGTTGTCGCGGAGTTTCCCTTGAAGCAAGAGTTGGAGGTTGCTGAGGTTGCGGAATAGTCTTCTTATAGTTTCCTTATTAAACACTTGTAGTGTTAAATCCTTTCCATTGTTCAAGTTTAAATTTTCAGTTTCTGTTATTGATGAATGACTATAATTTCATATTTAATTACACATCATACTCCGACTGTTCTCTATATTTGGATGTTAACGTCTTTATTATATAATATTGGTTATTATATAATCGGGATGTTACAATATACATCTATTAAACTTATTATTAAAAAAAAACAATATCAAATTTTATTAAAGAATATTTTAATATTAATTTTTTTAATAAAGTTAGGTATAAATGGAAGTTATATTTAAACGAAAATATATTAAAAAAGTTTTAAGCACTATACATCATTAAATAAATTATATATATCGATCTCTGGCCAAACATATACTTATTTTCTTCTTTCACATTTTATCTTCTGTATTGATTTTCTTTGTCTTTCTTTTTTTCCACAGATGATCATTATAGTTTAACTATATTTATTTTGTTATTTTATTTTTCGAGATGCAAATTTATATTTTTTAAACAAAACTTCAAATATTCACTCATGGATAATTATGCAACCAATTTGGTTGATTTCCACACATTAAAAGAATGTCAATAATAACCTACAAAATACAAATAGAAAGACTATTTAACATGGATTAATCTATTGGTAAAACATGTTATAATTAATATTTATAAACTATTTCTTCCACAAAAACATTAGGAAGAACATGCATGATCATCAGCATTTCCAGCACCATGATCTTTGTTCATGGTGATGAATGATTGAATGACACCAGTGAGGTTGGTTACTGCAGAAACAAGGTTGGTGATTCCTTGCTGGTTCACTTGGTTACGTGTTTCTTCAATGTGAAGCCCTCGCCGATGAAGCTCCATCATCTCTTGGTGCCTCTTCTCCTTCTTCTCCTCACAGCTCCTAAGAGCTTGTGCCAACTCTGATGCACTGCGCATGATGCTTGATCCAAGCTTCTGCTCAAATTTCCTGCGTTTCGATTCTGAGTTTTCGTCATCGTTTTTGCATTCTGTGCCACTTGATTCTGATCCCTCTACAACACCCATCACATCGCAGGTATTATAATCACCGTATTTTCAATGGAGGAAGACGGAAAATAACACATGCATGTATATAACTATTGAAAAAAAACATCTTTCACATTAAGTTATACATATGCATTTAAAACTTTTCTTAAGTAATACATATACAAGTGGAATATATATATATAAAAAAACTTTTCCTTCTAAGAAAATAATTTTAATGTTGAAAAAATAAATGAATTTCTCGATATATTTAATTACTAGAGTGCTTTGTATCATCTGACTAGTACATGTTAGACCTCATCCAAACTTAGACCATGTTATTTATTATAAATCAATTTATACATTGAGTTTTATATATGATTACAAAAATAATACAAATAAAATATTATATCAAGAAAAAACATTTCTTACAAATATCAAGAAATATGCTAGGCTAGCTTTTCACATAAAAGAAGATGAATGGTAACAATCTAGTTTGTCATTTATTTCAGACTGAAATCATTGAAGTGAAACATATTCCTTCTCGATTTGATTGGTGTGTATATATAGATCTATTTTAACCTATGACATTCTTACTAAATGCGTGTGTGTTATATATGTAGTTTTCTTTTGTGAAGATTCCATATATTATTGAACCTTATGTTACTCTTATAATATATAATATTATTAATTAAATTCAAGGTACATATATTAATAATAATTAATAAATAGTATACTATAAATATTTAGTAAATATTATACTAATATAATCATTATACCACTAGGTGATTATTACACCGGTAAATATTCATGATCTCCTAGGACAACCCACAAAATCCAAGACAATGATGACATATGCATCATCCACTGGTATGCATGATGGTACTTTTGAAAATAGATTAATAAAGTCTTGAAACTTAAATAAAACAAGAGTTTTTATATGACATTAGACATATTTTCTTATGAAACTTTTAATATAATTATGAAGTTCCATGAAAAGGAGAAAGAAAGGGTGAGATTCAAAGAATGATGCAGAGTTTAGTTTTGGAAGTGTTTGTACAGTGTTGTTAGGTTTTAGTTTTACCAAAGGGCATTTGGCCCCATCACACATGTACCCTAAAGAAATACTGACTGTACTTTACCAAAAAGAATAACGGGTCCCATTAATTGTGGCAGGGTTTACAGACAGTACAAGTTTGACCAAGATCCAAACAAAACACAACACATCCAAAAATTATATCTAAAAAAGCAAACATACAAACAACCTAATTTTTTTTCTCTCTATTTACATTTGTGAAAATAAAAATTATATAAAATGGAACACAATAAAATAACATTAAAAAAAGTAAATTTAATATATTATTTTACCAGTGAATAACAAAAATAAAGATGAAAATTAAATTAGTACAAGAATAAATAAAAGAGAATCATTATTCATTTATATATAATTTTTAAGAAGATTAAGAATGAAAATGTATTATTATTTATGAACCACTTTTTAAATTAAAATTTAAAAAAAAAAAAAAGGAATAGTGTTGTTATTGTACTAACTTGATGTTGATTATGAAATACATAGAGTACCTGAAACTGGTGGAGTAGTGGAGTCAACCGGGCGTGGTGGAAGAGACGGTGGTGGCAATAACAGCAGTGGTTGAGAAGCCGCCGGAGTTGTCTGGGAGAGTGGCTGTGAGGTTGAAGTTAGCAATGGCGTAACTTGTGGATGTTCCTGTGGTGGTGAATGGACAACGTTAACGAAATGGTGTTGGTGGTGATGATGAAGTTGTGAAGTGTGGGATTTCTTCTGCAACACTTGCGTGACAGCTTGGTAGACTTGGAGGAGCATGTTGGAGGGTAGTTTGTGTTCCTTACGTTGGTGTTTTTCCATGGTCCAGTAAGATTGGAACTGAAACTGGTTGTTGTTTGAAAGATGCGATGAGGAGGAGGAGGATTTGGTGGCCTCGTAGTCTCGAACCTTCTTGTAGTCGCGTAAGAGGTTGTCCCATTTGTCGTTGCACTGGTTCTGGCTCCTCAAGCAGCCGTGGCTCCAGCAGTAGTTCTCCACCCACTTCCACCTTAGTTCGCCGCTGTTTCTGTTGGAAGAGGGAGAAGAGGAAGAAGAAGGTGCTTTGAGCCTGCGTTCGTCGTCGAGCTTCTTGGCTGTGATGAGGATGAGAGTTTCTTGGAGGGTCCAGTTACCCTTGCGGTACTCACGAGCCATGGAAGAAGGGTAGAAGGTTGGGTCAGGTGGAGGTAAGTTTGGTTCAGACATGCTTGGTTGCGGTTATGGTTTCATGTGGCATGAGATTTTCAAAGAGATGGGGTAGGTGAATGTTTCAGTTTTTTTTTTTCTGTGCTCAGATTGTGGGAAGAGAATACACAATGGAGAACAAAAAATAGTTATAATTTTCTTTAGAGTAACAATAGTTTCACATACGAACTTTTACATTTGATCTTAATTTCTCTTACTTTTTACTTTTATTTTAAAAAGAATTAAAATAAAAAAAATTATGACTATTTTATTTTTATAATATATATTAAATATATATAAATATATGTCACTTTATCATTATTTTTTTCTTTATATATTTTACTCACTCCATTCTTTTTCAGTAAAACAATAATTTAAAAGTAATTCATAAACGGTTTTATCTTTTTTAAAATCAGGGAGTGTCTATGTAATCACGATAGAAAGATCTTTATTTACATCAGATCAATTTTCTTAAAAGAGTAAGTTAGTTTTTACTCTTTTCTTCGTACATTTCTTTCCATGCATGTGAGTATTTGGGTCGCATGTGCCTTCCTAGTCTTCTAATATGTTTTTTGTTGATCAGTGATTCTAACACATACCCTGATCATGTTTTCGTGGTATATAGGTACATATAGAGTTCTTTGAGCAGAGAGAATAATTTTGATCTCTTACAACTGTTTGAGTTTCCAACAGGTAAAGGAAGTTATATGTTTGTTTATAAGACTTAAGAAAATATGTTAAATTTGAATTGATGTGCTTTAATTAGGAAAATTGATTGAATTATGAAGTTAGTGACGAGATCTAACCTATAATGGGGACTGATGTACATGTAGAAGTCGTGATGAACATGTTTGCAAGCTGCTAAGACATGTGAACACGGTAGACGAAGTTTTTTAAAACTTGTCACAATCACACCATCGTTCATCTAACATGACAACAAATTTTCCCACAGTTACACCAATGGTTTGCAGTAGAGGAACCCATCAACACAAGGTTAAAGGTCCAAAAAAGTATATTGAAATATTATTGGTTTTGGTCTCTTCGCCATTGGTAATGCATGGGTTGTGTTTTCAATTTTTACACGAACTCGGAAACAAAAGTTTGCATGGCTTGTAGTTGTCATGGCAATTTGTTAAATGATTCTTCCTAGTTTCCTACACATGTTCAATTGAACGTGTTGTTTAACCAACCAAACCTTTTTTGTAGAATGTAATGTACCTCATACAGGTCTTGATGGAAGCAATGATTGTTGTGAATGGGTCAGATTCAACCATCTCACGTGTATGTTTGGAAATGATTCGTGATCCCAGCCTCTTGTGATCATATGTGATGAGTTGTGTGGTACATGAGTGAGTACCTTCAATTTTTCTTATTTCTCACATTTTATCTTTTATACGAAGATGGCTTGACACTTTTGTGAACATTGTTGATGGACACATTCCATCTCAACTTTTTTGTGTTAGAGTGTGTTGTTATTCGTACAATGGTTTAGTATGTGAAATACTTTTAGAATGTCAATAACTTATTCTTTGTTTGGTTCTCGTCCAAAATCACAAAAATAGAAATCAAAATTCGACCGCTAAAAAGGTAAATTTTGAGCTATAATTAGACCAACATCACGAAAATAAACGTTATAACTCGATTATCCAAAATACAAATTTTAAGTTTTAACTCGAAAAAAAAAAGCATATCAGAACTCGGCTGTTTAAAAATATGAATTCCAATATGAAACTCAGTCAAAATAAAAAAAAAAATTAAAAGCTGGGTTGCCCGATAATCAAATTCTGGCCAATCATAAAATCGTGTTATCTAAGTAAATCTTAACTACAACGTGCTGTTTTGAAAAATTAAAAACGAAAGTATGGTATATATAAAAAAATATTTTTTTCATTGGAATAGCTGGTGATGAAGGATGTTGTTGGGTGATGATTGTTGTCTCAAAAGTGGAGGTGATGGAGCCTGAACTTATATGTATGTGTGTTGCAGGCATGGCAGGTATGTGAGCTGCGTGTACAAATGGAGAAGGTTTATGTCTTCGTGCCTTTTAACAGAACATATTTTCAAATCAATGACACCTGACATTTGTGATTGGAAAATATTTGGGTGTCGAAAAGTAATGAATGGGTGTGTAGAAAGTATTGGGCTTCTGGTCCATGGAAGGAAGATGTGAAAATAAAATAAGATAGTGTAGGAATAGTAGAAACTTGTTCGTCCTTAACTTAATAAAAACAAGGTGTGGATAGAAAATTGAGTGTTGTGGGTAATAAAAGACTTGGGCTGTTTGCTCTTAAAGAAAATGAAAATGGATAAATACAAAATTAAAAATGGAAAAAAGTTTGATTATTAAAAATGAAACTAAAAATGGACATAGAATACAAAAATAAGGTGTAAAAGGAAAATATGAATAAATGTATTTGGACTAGAACAAAAATGAAGAAAAAGGAAAACATGTTACACTTTTTTTATTCACCTGAAAATGGGTGTTACACACATAAAAAAATTTAAAACTCTTTTTCTTTATTTTATTTTCCAAAATGTCAAAATCTATTTAAATCTTTTATCTTAGGTCATTGTTATTTCATAGCTCCTCATTTCTCTTTTCCTTTATTTTGTCATATTTATTCTCTGATGTTTCCCACTAAAAAGATTATTAAATCTATCAAGTTTTATGAAGGGAGCTTCCCTCTCCATTTTTATTTCCAACATGTAAAAATATATAAATAAATTTAATTTTTTCTTAATTTTAGTATATTTTACATGTTTGGCACCTCCACAATTTTAGTATATTTTATTTTGAGATTGGCTACTTACCAGACCTACTCTCTAATATTTTTACACAACAAAAATTAAAACCCTTTTTATTCTACTAAACTCACCGTCCAATATATCCACTAAAGAAATTTTGAAACTTTTTTCCTTTTATTCTACCAAACTCATGTATTTCTAAATTTTTAAAATAAGAAAACTAAAAAGCATGAGGGGAGAATCGGTCCTCATATTTGTATGAGAATCTCAGTTGGATCCTCATATTTGCAATTGTCTCAATTAGATCATAATATTTATAAAATTGAGTCAATTTTACCTTATCCGTTAAATTGTCCCAGGCGTTAACTTGAGCTGACGTCTTGCACATATAATATGTTTATGTGTATTATTTGATTATGTGGGGTTTGTTATTTAAATAAAGAGTGTTTGATGTGGCACCAAATATAATCGTTTATTTAGAGATTTGTTAATATTAGAACATTTTTACTAAATAGGATTAGAGAAAGAGAAATAAGGATTTGGTCAGTGGGAGAAGAGGAATTGAAATCCCAGATAAGACGAAGAAATAGCTGCATTCTACCAATCCGAAACCCATTAGGGTTTTTTGCCTCTCCCACTAGATTAATCGGTCTCTGCATCCTTCACTTGAATCCAAAGGAACCAGAGGAACCCCGAAAGCGCTCATCTCCTCCGCTCATGCGTGTCCACCTCAACTTCCACTCAATCAACCGCCGCGAGTCACGGTCCAAGACGTCGCCATCATCGTTGTTCACTGTTGGAGGCATTGTCAGCCATGGCGTCGGGTCCTCCCTTCTCCTTCTTCTCTTTGCGCGTGAGAGAGAAGTTCTCTCGTTCCTTTGTCAATCGCCTCTTGAGCGAGCCCGGCCACCGCTATTCATAACAAGTTGTCACAACAATTCATTTTCTCCTTCAACGCTCTGCCAGATTTTTCCAAACAGAACACACATCGTGGAATATTGAATCGTTGTACTTGCCATCAATTTCCCAACACTCTTTTCCACAGGATAAAAACACTCCCAAGAAAAGTTATTGTTTGTGAACCAAATAGACCCTATCTTAAAATTAGGGGTATTATCATATATGCATACTGCATAGATATTTCTATCAGTATTGAGCAAATAAATATTCAGATTTAGCTAAATCTGAAATGCCAACAGAAACAAAAGACATTTGTTAAAATTAAGAGCAAATATAAGAAAAACAAAATCACTTAAAATGCATCAAATTCAATTGACAAACACGAAAATGAAAAAGAATTGAAAACAGTTAACATTATGCAGTTAACATTGTTCCTGCTATTGGTGTGAGGAGTGAGTGAAAAATTTTCTGGTCAAAATTTGAACACACATGCAAACCCAATTAGTAGTTATTTCTTATACTTATAACTGTATTCGGGTAGAGTGGGTTTCGAATCTAATTTTCCCAAATTGGGGCTCCGCGATTCTAAGGTTTTCTCTTTGTGATTGGGGTTTCGAATATGTGTGCAGGTTTTTGAATGGAGGCGCCGGCGAAGCTCCGCGATCAGTAGCCAGCGACCGGCGACGAGATCCATGGGGGATTGACCAAATCTGGATAGCTATGTGAGGTTCAATTAGAAATAAATTCTTTGATTCAGGAATAAATTTTGACACGTCAAAAACTCTTAATTTAAAAAAAGAAATCCACCTAATAAAACACTTTTACATCAACTGCACCACGTCAGCACAAATTAACGCCGTCTCTGACAACTTAACGGATAGAGCAAAATTGTCTCTAATTTTATAAATATTATGACCCAATTATGACAATTACAAATATAAAGACTCACTTGAGATTTCCATACAAATACGAAGATCATTCAAAAATTTAAACCTTTTTTTATATATTATGTAAATGCCTATTTTTAGTTATCCTGTCTCTGTATAGTTTTAAAGCTTAATTTTCTTGCTTTATTCATTATTAGTCACTTTTAACCATTATCAAAAAATTTATATATAAAATTATCTTTCTAATAATTAAATCAGAATAATTATCAACATTTTATTTTAATAGTTATTTTTTGAAATTATTTATCATAACTTTTATATATATATATATATATATATTAATGTTTTACTTTTAGTATTTCATATACTAAAAAATATATTCTACTTTTTTTCAAATTATTATTTGATTTATTTTAGTTGTAATATTTGTTACATTTAGATAAACATAATTTAACTATTTTAAAATAATTATTACATTTATTTATATTTTAATTATAACTTTTTTTACATTTAAATAAAAATATTTAAAATAATTTTTATATTATTTAATTTATCACTTTAAATAAAACAAAATTCCAATATGACCAAAATTTAGTTTTCTAAATATCAAATATTGCTAGTAAAAGTTATATGTGCTGTCTTATTAAATAAATTATACACTACTTCTTTTATTCTACCACACCGATTAATGTTTCTTCTTAAAGAAAATATTAAAACACTTTTTCCCTATTTTATATAACTTACACTCAAAATCTTTCCAAAAATTCCAAGATCCATTGATATACTCTTCCTTAACTTCTTCTTCTATCATAAAAGGTTTTAGCATTTCTTTTTCTTTTTCTTTTTACCATATTCACCCTGAATGTTTCCATTTAAAAGAACACATTTTTTTCATTTATTTTACTAAACCTACTCTCTAATATTTTTACATAAAAAAAAATTAAAGCAGTGCTAAATTCTTCTAAATTCATTCCACAATATATATATATATATATATATATATATATATATATATATATATATATATATATATATATATATTACTTTTAATATTTCTTATGCTAAAAGATACATTCTAGTTAATTTTATAAATTATTATTTGATTTATTTCAACTGTAATATTTGTTATATTTAAATGAACATATTTTATCTATTTTAAAATAATTATTACATTTACTTATTTTTTATTATAACATTTATTAAGTTTGAATGGAATTTTTTAAATTAATTTTGAGTTCATTTCATTATTATATATCCTTTACAATTTTAAATAAAACAAAATTCAAATATGACCAAAATTCAATTATCTAAAAATAAAATTCTTGAGACTAAGTTATCAGTTCTATCTAATTAAATAAAGTGTACACTATTTCTTTTATTTTTTCAAACTCATTAATGTTTCTACATAAATAAAATATTAAAACTATTTTTTATTTTATTTTACCTCACTTACTCTCAAACTTTCAAAATAATGGTAAAATCCATTTAAATACACCTCATTAATTTCTTTTTTTTTCTAATTTTACTATCATAAGATATTTTATAACTCCACAAAAATTTATACTTTTCCATCTTTTTTTTTTCATATTTAACTTTTAATGTTTCCATTAAAAAAATTTAAAATTTTATTTCTTTAATTCTACCTAGCCTAAACTTGTAAAAATATATAAATAAATTAAATTCTTTTCTTAATTTTAGTGTATTTTATATATTTGGCACTTTCAAAATTATAGTATATTTATTTTGAGATGTATCACTGACCAAACATACTTTCTAATATTTTTAAACAAAAAAGTTACAACTTTTTTTTTGTACCAAACTCACTTTTCAATATGTCTCCTAAATAAAATTAAAAACTTTTTTTCTTTTGTTCTACAAAACCCATGTATTTCTGATACGACTGTCGCGGTCATACAAATTTGATTGCAATTAAATAATAAAATAAATTAAAAACAACTAAGTTTTAATTAAAACAGAATTTAGAAACTTTTGAAATAAATTTTAATGGTGGTAAAAACTGAACGGTAAAAATACAATGACAAAATTTAACGGTGCAAAAAAAAACATTAAATGGTAAAATAAAATAGACAATAAAAATATTTAAATGGAAATGAAATTCATGAAAGCTTTCAACACTTAAATTAAAATCAACAGTACAACTAAAAATAACACGAGCAAAGGTGACACACTACTAATGCTTCAGAAATTAAAACTACATTTTGGCAATGTTTGAAATGGAAATTACAGAAAGTTTTGGGAGCCTCTTCCAGGGACTGTGAGTACTCCTAATTCCTACTCTAAAATCGGATCCTAAAACTCTACCCCCTTTCTCTTTTGCTGCCCATTCCATTTTATAGCCCAGAATTCTGAACCCCGTGAGCCTTCCTTCTCTCCACCAAGATTTTGTTTTTGTTCCTCCCGTATCAATCTTTCTTGACTTCTTTCAACTCCTTAGTTTGCAAAGAAATGGAATGGGGCCCTCCACTTGTGTAGACTAATCTTGTCATCTTCTACACATCATCTGCTGAATAGATTACTGCTTCATCTTCAACTCATTCCCGTGACAACAAACTGCTGTACGTGTGAACGCTGCTGCCATGATTGTAGCCATAACCATGCACCTCCAAACTACTCTAGCTTCCTCTGCTGGACCATGGACGTGTTCTCTTCTTGCTTGACTGCCCCCTTCTTCATTCCAACGTGTGTTTCTCTCCTTCACATGTCCGTGGATTATTCTTCTTTCCAGCCAATCCATCACGTGAACAACTCAACACTTGGTGAACCACTTTCTCCTTTCTAACACTGGACTCAATGAAAAGCCAATGCCAAAATTTTATGTTGGCCGAGAAGAGCATGTTTCTCTCCATCCAAGCACTCCTCCCTTGTTCCAGCATTTTTTCATGCTTATTTGATGTTACCACCGAGAGCTGCTGCTGTTCTTTCATGTCTCTGGACCAAACCGTTGCTCTCTGCTGTGTCCGTGTCTGTCTTTTCAAGATGGTGGCTGCTATACCGTGAAGCTTCTTTGCTGGAAGCAACAACCCGCTGGATGAAGCTGTGTGAAGGCTGGCCGTGAAATGTTTCTGGCCGTGGTCCCTCTTTTATTCCAAAGTGCTTAATAATACTACTTTAATCAAGCACATTTCTTTGAACTCTGACCGTGATATGCTCCCAAGGCAATCAAAAAGTGGGCCATGACGTGCTCTCTCTCCAAATGGACTTGTATATTTGAAATGGATAAGAAGCCAATAGATAAGACCGTGAGTTGCACTTCTTTTAACAACGTGGCCCCCTTTTCTCCAATTGATTTAATTCTACGCATGGCCAATGACTCCACTTTCTTCAATTAATTGCTCTTTGGATTTGCAAAAAATGAAGGGGCCGTGTGCTTTTGTTTTCTTCCAGCTCTTGGAGTTCCTAGATGAGGACGTGGCAGCAGCCCTTGAGTCCATGTGCTTCACATTAAAATGCATCACCATTCTATGAATTGTTCTTGAACAAAAACATCATACACTAATATCACTAAGTGACCATTTCTTCATGTGAATCACCATGACCGTTCCACTTTTGCTTTCTTGCTTCAGATTTATTTGTCCATGGGCCGTGTGGTGTGTCTTTGGTTGCTCTTTCTCCATGCCCCGTGACCAAATTATTGTTGCAGCATTTCCAACTCTTTGTTTGGAAGCAAATTGGAAAGTACTATTTTATTTCCATTGTGTACACGTGGGACATGGTGTTCCCTTGCAAAATTTAATTATTGAACATAATTCCTTCTTAAGCAATTGTGTGGCAGTAACGTGTGCTCAGCATATTCAATTAAAACCTTAGTTTCACAAAGCTACGTTCACTAATACTAAAAATGAATTGTTCTTTTCTTCCAGTGTGCCTCCAATGCCCCTTTTTCTTGTGTTACGAGAAATTAATCCTTTGGCTAAACTTTCATTTCTCGTTTAATCTATAAATATCTCAAACTGTATTTTCAAAATTTTTCCTGCAATTATTAATGCAAATAATTAGCTCAGATAATTCAAATTAATTAAAATAAGAATTTCTGATCGAATTAAGCACTCTTAAGGAAAATAGGAGAATACTGGACAATTAAGCACAATTCCCCGATTAATTCTAGTACAATAAACTAAGTGAAGTGAACAAAATATTGACTTATCAATTTCATAATTTTTAAAATAATAAAAAGAAAAATTATGATATGTGAGAATTGAAATTGTAACATCTTTTATTAACAAACTCTAACCAATTTAAATTATAATACTATTTGATGATCATAACTTTAATATTAATAAGAACCTAAGTTTATTGATTTATTATGCTAAACTTAGTTTTTATCCTAAATCTTAGAAGATGCAAATTTGACTTTAATTAGATAATTGAAATAACTTTGTTCATATGTCACTTAGAAATGCATGTTGGGATGTATCATTTGTCCATATTATTAAAAAGATGCTAGTGATCCTCAAAAGGATGCAAACTTGACATGCATCGGGTAGTGATTGACAAATTTATGTTGTATAGAGATATCATTTAATGATCATTAATAAACTTTAGTAATACTAATAATAACTTAACTTTATTGATTTATTAGGCTAAACTTAGTTTTTTTCCCTAGATCTTAGAAGATGCAATTTTGACTTTAATTACATAATTCGATTAACATTGGCCATGTGTCACTTAGAAATGCATGTTGTAGAGAGGTATCATTTGTCCATATTATTAAGATGATGCTAGTGATCTTGAAAAAGATGAAAACTTGATATGCATTGGATAGTGATTTCATATCATATAAGGACACATTTAGGCTGTACAGAGATATCATTTGATGATCATAAATCAACAATAGTAATAGTAATAACAACTTAACTTTTTTGATTTATTAGGCTAAACTTAGTTTTTTTTTCCTAGATCTAAGAAGATGCAGATTTGACTTTAATTAGATAATTGGAATAACTTTGGTCATGTGTCACTTAGAAATGCATGTTGTAGAGAGGTATCATTTGTCCATATTATTAAGAAGATGCTAGTGATCTTGAAAAAAATGCAAACTTGACATGCATTGGGTAGTGATTTCATATCACATAAGGACACATTTATGCTGTACAGAGATATCATTTGATGATCATAAATCAACCTTAATAATAAAAATAAGAACTTAACTTCATTGATTTATTATGCTAAACTTAATTTTCTTTCCAGGATCTTAGAAGTTGCAGATTTAACTTTAATTAGTTAATTGAAATAACTTTGTCCATGTGTCACTTAGAAATGCATGTTGTAGAGAGACATCATTTGTCCATATTATTAAGAAGATGCTAGTGATTTTGAAAAGGATGCAAACTTGACATGCATTGAGTAGTGATTTCATATCACATAAGCACACATTTATGCTTATCATTTAATGATCATAAATCAACCTTAGTAATATTAATAAGAACTTAACTTTATTGATTTATTAGGCTAAACTTAGTTTTTTTCCTGGATCTTAGAAGATGCACATTTGACTTTAATTAGATAATTGGAATAACTTTGGCCATGTGTCACATAGAAATGCATGTTGTAGAGAGGTATTATTTGTCCATATTATTAAGAAGATGCTAGTGATCTTAAAAAAGATGCAAACTTGACATGCATTGGGTAGTGATTTTATATCACATAAGGACATATTTATGTTGTAGAGAGATATCATTTGATGATCATAAATCAACCTTAACAATATTAATAAGAACTTAACTTTATTGATTGATTATGCTAAACTTAGATTTTTTTTCCTGAATCTTAGAAGATGCAGATTTGACTTTTATTAGATAGTTGAAATAACTTTGTCCATGTGTCACTTAGATATGCATGTTATAGAGAGGTATCATTTTCTACTTCTACACCATCAACAGTTCTTTTAGGAATATAGGGACCATTTAGTACAGCTTCCCAGATGCCTCTGTCAACAGACCCCATAAAAATTTCCATTCTGACTTTCCAGAATGCATAGTTATCACCAGTAAAGAGTGGTGGTCTGTTGATGGAAGCACCCTCGGCATATACTTGAGTTTGATGACCGGCCATTTTCGAAAAGATTTGAAAGAATATCAAAGCAAGCTCTGATACCAATTCTCGGAACAATCGGTATCGTTATAGAGTCGCGCAGCGGAATAAAATACTTAGAAAGCGTGTTACGGTCACAAATCAAGTTTAATGGTTCGTTTTAGAAATTTAATTTTCTTAGAGACAAATTTCCAAACGGTTGATGTACGTACAATAAAATAAGTATAGGGAATAAGAAGAACAACACAGAATTTTTATCCTGGTTCGAATCAAAAGATTCTACGTCCAGTCGTTAATCACTATAAATAGTGATTAACCTTTTTCACTAAAAATTGTTTAATAGATTACAAGATAATGAACAATAAAAATGAATGGAACTACTCTACCAACTTGAAGAGAACCACTTCAGCAATCGACCAACGATTCACAAGCTTCTCCTTTCACAAGACCAGGCAGAGCACCTTGCTAACTTGAAGAGAGTCTGCTCCGACTATCGACACACGATACGCGAGCCTCTCCTTTCACAAGACCAAGCAAGGGAACAATGAACAAAAAGCTTTCTGAGAACGTTCCTCTGACACACAGTGTTCTAAGCTTTCTCAGTTCAAAAACAACGTTTCTGTTCTAATTTCTCCAAAACAAAATATATAGCCAAGTACACTGAATGCCAAAGGTCAGCTCCCAACTGCCATGAATAATCGATTATTGTAAGTGATAATCGATTATTCAAAGTCCGTTATAGGTTTTCAAAGATGTGATAATCGATTATATGAAGTGATAATCGATTATTCAAGTATGACTTGTGATAATCGATTATTGCTTCATCATAATCGATTATTGTAGTTAAAAATGTAAGTTTACAGGGTTTACAAGAATTTCCTACTACATTTAATTTCTACAAATTGCTTTTAACTAATTCTAATATCTTCTGCAACTAAAACTTCTTGTAACATCATCAAAACAAATTTCTTCAAGATTTACCAATACTCCTTATTGGTAACAATCTCCCCCTTTTTGATGATGATCAAAAATTCAATTTTAAAAGCAAATTTGGCTTATCTGCAAAACATACAAGCTAACAAACAACAACAAGGTTAGCAATACCTGTAATAATTTATACTTCTCCCCCTTTTTGATCAGAAGCAAAAAGATCAGATGTTAAAGGCTCCCCCTAAATATGATCTCCCCCTTAATTAATCAAAGGATGCATATAATCAAGAGATCATTTTATTTATGAAAATAAAGATTACATTGGAAGAGGACACATAACAGACTGAATTATAACATAGATGAAATGGCAAGTAAACAACAAAACAGTCTTACAGAGAACCTATATCTAAAACTCAGGACTAGGAGATCTCTCGGGAGGTTGAATGTTGAGATGATTCTCGATGTTAGATAGGTGAACATCAAGATCAAGAAATTGATCAACCATGTGCTCATCAACAGATCGTTGCCAATCATAAATCGCCTCAAAGTGAGTCTTTTGTGCAAGACTCATATCCTCCAATTGTTTAGATAACCTTGCAAAATGTTCTTCCATAGAAATTGAGGAAGAGGAGGGTATGTTGGATGGTCCAGCATCAGACGGAGCAGCGGCACTTACGGGGTCAGCCATATGAGTGTCCATGTCATCATCTTCAACTACATCAGGATGATCATCATCTTTGTGAATAAGGACCCTGCCTCTAGTAATGAATCCCATCTGACGAAAGGTAGTGTCGCCGATTTCCGAGCCAACAACTTGAGTGGCTTGGACAAGTTCTCCTTCAATATTGACCCCTTTGTACTCCAAGATTCTAGAAATAAGAAGAGCATAAGGAAGGTGATAAGAATGGGATTTCTTAGCTTTTACCATAGTGTCAGCAATGAGAGCAGGCCAATCGATGTGGATGTGATTCAGGATCCCATATAGAAGAAGTAGATCCTGTTCAGAGCATTGAGCATGATTGGTTGCTCTAGGACAGAGGATCCAGACAAGTAAGTAGTGAATCATCCTTTCTTCAACCTTGAAACCTCCAACAAGCAATTGCCTTCGATTAGTCTGTTGTTCAGGGTGACGTAGGAAGGATTGGAAGGTCAATAAGCGATCGAAATCTTGGAGTCCGAGATGAACTTTGACAGCATCATCCCAGATGGGTAGGTGGGCAACGTTGGTCCACACATCATCATCTAAAATTATAGGGACACCCTTGACTTTGGTGGAAATAATCCCATCTCGATATCGCAAGTTGAAGTAGAACACTCTGATGAGATCGGGATAAATGCAACCGTTTTGCTCCACCAGATTTGAGAGTCCTTGATCATTAAACAGCGCTGGAAATTGAAATCCATAGAAACCGAAAAAATCAAGGCGAATATACTTTACTGCCATGATGCGTCTCTCTTGCCAGGAAGAAACATAGTCCGCATGTCTTTCTTGATCTGAAATCCATCCATCAATCGTTGCCGGACGTGGTTGAGAGGAAGAGGATGCTCCAACAGCTCTGCGGCGATGTCTCCTTGAATCTGCCATGGAGAAAGGTTGAGGGAGTGATAGTTTGAGAGAGTGAGCAAAATTGGAGGGATTTGAAGCTCAAGATTTTGATTTCAGTAGTTTCTAGGTTCAAAGAGATGGCTAACAATCGATTATCGAGGCCTATTTATAAGAAGAAGGGAAGAACTAGCCGTTTATGACCGTTTTGAGCCGTTATGGAGTCTCTAACGGCTTTATTTTTGAAACTGGTAGCGTGATAATCGATTATCGTAAGTGATAATCGATTATCTGCTCATTGGTCTCGTTCCAGAAATTGTGCGATAATCGATTATGTATGAAGATAATCGATTATTTGCTCATGATTTTCCAGGGATGAGTTTGAAGATTCATAATCGATTATGGTAGTGTAGAGGATGTATCCCAGGTTTGGAATAATCGATTATGACCTGATGATAAGCGATTATTAACGCTGATATTTTGAAAATTTGCAAAGAACCATAAATGTGGAGTCTAAGACATGTCTAATACCCCTAACTCTCTTCTAAGCTCATAGAATCTATCTTTAGGCAGGGCTTTAGTAAAGATATCAGCTAATTGATGTATCGTGTCAATGTATTCAATTTGGCAATCTCCCTTTTGAATGTGATCTCTCAAGAAATGATGTCTAATTTCAATGTGCTTAGTTCTTGAGTGCATTATGGGGTTCTTAGTTAGGTTGATAGCACTAGTATTATCACATTTCAAAGGAATGTGATCAAGGAAGATATCAAAATCCTCCAGTTGCTGTTTCATCCATAAGATTTGGGCACAACAATTTCCAGCAGCAATGTATTCAGCTTCAGTAGTAGATAATGCTACACAAGCTTGTTTCTTTGAATGCCAAGACACTAAAGAACAACCCAGAAAATGACAAGTGCCACTAGTACTTTTCCTATCAATTTTACAGCCACCATAGTCTGCATCAGAATAACCTATTAAACTAAGTGAAGCATCAGATGGATACCAGAGTCCAAAAGAAGTGGTTCCTTTAAGGTATTTCAAAATTCTTTTGACAGCAATTAGATGAGATTCTTTAGGATTAGCTTGGTACCTAGCACACACACATACACTTTGCATAATGTCTGGTCTACTAGCAGTTAGATACAGTAGGGATCCTATCATTCCTCTAAACATGGTTTCATTTACCCCTTCACCAGATTCATCCTTATCTAAATAGCAAGACGTTGCCATAGGTGTGTTGGCTTCTCTACAAGTATCCATACCAAACTTCTTAAGTACTTCTCTACAATATTTAGTTTGAGAGACAAAAGTCCCCCCATCTATTTGCTTTATTTGCAGCCCTAAGAAGAAGGTAAGCTCACCCATCATAGACATCTCAAATTCACCTTGCATGATTTGTGCAAATCCCTCACATAATGAATTATTTGTAGACCCAAAAATAATGTCATCTACGTATACTTGAACAATCAAGATATGTTTTCCTACTTTCTTAATAAATAGGGTGGAATCAACCTTTCCTCTAGAGAAATCATTTTCAATCAAGAAGGTGCTAAGTCTGTCATACCAAGATCTAGGTGCCTGTTTAAGACCATACAAGGCCTTTTTTAACTTATAAACATGATTAGGATATTTAAAATCCTCAAAACCAGGAGGTTGACTAACATATACCTCTTCTTTAATAAAACCATTCAAAAATGCGCTTTTCACATCCATTTGGTACAATTTAAACTTCATCAAAGAGGCATAAGCAAGTAATAATCTAATTGCTTCTAACCTGGCTACTGGAGCGTAAGTTTCATCATAGTCGATACCTTCCTCTTGACAGTAGCCCTTTGCAACTAACCTGGCTTTGTTCTTTGTGATGTTTCCATCTTCATCAAGCTTGTTTCTAAACACCCACTTTGTTCCAATGACTTGAAGATCATCTTGTCTAGGAATGAGTTGCCAAACATCATTCCTTTCAAATTGATTAAGTTCTTCTTGCATAGCAACACACCATTTATCATCTTGAAGAGCTTCCTTTATGTTCTTAGGTTCTACCTGAGACACAAAAGCTACTGTTAAGCAGAAATTATTAAGATTGTGTCTAGGAGTTACCCCTTTTAATATATCTCCGATGATGTTGTCCAGAGAAAGTCCTCTTGGTTGTTGATAGCTTTTAGGATCAACTACTTGATGTTCATTTTGAGTTTCTGGTGGATAGTTTTCATTTAGATACATCTCTTCAAGAGCTTCCCTCAAATAATCCTCATCACCTGCAATTGATTTATTTGACTCAAGAGGGTTCACCTCAAGGTCCACAATTTCATCAAAGACAACATGCATTGATTCTTCAATTGTCAAGGTTCTTCTATTAAACACCCTATATGCTTTGCTAGTTAAAGAATATCCTAAGAAGATTGCCTCATCAGATTTAGCATCAAATTTGCCTAAATTATCTTTACCATTATTCAAAACAAAACATTTACATCCAAAGATTTTCAAGTGAGATACATTTGGTTTTCTACCGTTAAACAGTTCATAGGGAGTTAGCTTAAGAATAGGCCTAATTAGCATTCTGTTCAACACGTAACAAGCAGTACTAACTGCATCAGCCCAAAAGTATTTTGGCACATTTGATTCATTTAAAAGAGTCCTAGCTAGTTCTTCTAATGACCTATTTTTCCTTTCAACAACACCATTTTGTTGGGGAGTTCTTGGAGCAGAGAAATTATGAGCAATTCCATGTTTTTCACAAAACTTTTCAAAAGATTCATTTTCAAACTCACCACCGTGATCACTTCTCAAGGTTTTGATTTTCAATTCCTTTTCATTTTGAACACGTTTTGCAAACGATTTGAATGCTTTAAAAGCTTCATTTTTAAGGGTTAAGAAGAATGTCCAAGTAAATCTAGTGTAATCATCAACAATCACAAGAGCATAGTAGTTTCCACCAAAACTTTTAATTCTAGATGGACCAAACAAGTCCATATGCAGAAGTTCTAAAGGTTTTGATGTTGAAATCATAGTTTTAGATGAGAATGAGGATTTGGTTTGCTTTCCCTTTTGACATGCAGAGCAAAGTTTATTTTTCTCAAATTTTAAATTTGGCAAACCAATCACAAGATTTTTTGAAATCAATTTATTCAAATGTTGCATATGTATATGTGCAGCTCTTTTATGCCATAGCCAAGGGTTTTCCTCTTTAGCAACTAAACATGTTATATTATGACTAGATGCATTTTCAATATCAATCAAGTAAATGTTATTATGCCTAACACCTTGCAAAGCAATTTCAGTAGAATCTTTAAGATATACGGTGCATCTATCACGTTCAAAAGTTACCTTGAGACCCTTGTCACATAATTGACTTATGCTTAGGAGGTTATGTTTGAGACCTTCAACACATAATACGTCCTTTATAGTCAATGTGTTTCCTCCTCCAATGTCTCCATTTCCAATGATTCTACCTTTGTTGTTATCTCCATAAGTCACAAAGCCTTGCTTCTTCTTCTCAAAAGAAATGAACTTTTTCTTGTCACCGGTCATGTGTCTTGAACAACCACTGTCAAGATACCACAGTGACTTTTTTGACTTAATAAGTTCCTACAAAACAAATTTGAGCAAGACTTTAGGTCCCCAATCTTATTATGGGTCCTTGGGGTTAGTTTATGCCAACATACATCATTTTACAGTTTTAACCCATGCATATTTACCATTTGGAACACCAAAGTGTTTGATGCTGCATTTGTTTGAGGTGTGACCAAGTTTCATGCAGTAAAAACAACAAGCCTTATACACTTTATTTTTCACAAAAGTCCCTTTTTCTACCCAAACTCTACGGGTTCTTATCACTTTAGATTTTTTGTGTAGATGTGTGTTTCCACTTCTTGCATTGCTTTTCTCAAAGTTTGTTTTGGCATATGATTTAGACTTAGTTGCCTTTGCAAGTAAGTGCTCAAGAATGTCAATATCAAATAGATGACTTTTACATGATAGACATTCAATAGGATGTACAATAGTATCAGATTCAGATAATTTAGTTTCCAAATTACTAACTTTGTTTCTTAAAACAACTTCGTCATCTAGAACTTTTTCATATCTCAATTTCAATTCATTATGCTCTTTCTTTAGCTTTTTATGAGCAACATCAAGTTTTTCAGATTCATTTAACAAATCAAGAAATGCCTTTTGTAAGTCAAACTCATTACTTGACTCTAAGCTAGAATCACTTACTTGGCTTCCTGCATCTTCTAGGTCTGCCATTAAGCACAAATTTGCTTCTTCATCTGAAACGCTTGAGCTTGAAGAACTAGAAGCATTCTCTTCCCAAGCTATGTAAGCTTTCTTCTTCTTTGGAAACTTTCTTTCTTTCTTTTCTTCACTTTTCTTATTTTTTGGACAGTCAGTCTTCACATGACCTCTTTCTCCACATCCATAACATTTAATGCTTGAAGAAGATCCATGATTTTCTTTCCTTTCTTCACGGTATTTGTCTTTTCCCTTGGCTTTCATAAATTTTGCAAACTTCTTAATCATAAGACTCATGTTTTCTTCATCATCATCGGAGTCATCATCTTCAATCCTTTTAGAGTTCTTTCCTTTGGAGATCTCGGACTTGAAGGCTAGTGTCTTTCTTTTGCCTTGATCTTCTTCAGCCGTCAATCTTCTCAACTCAAGCTCATGCTCACGAAGCTTTCCAAAGAGAATCGCCGTTGACATCTGAGTGAGGTTTTGAGACTCCGAGATGGCAGTCACCTTTGGTTGCCAAGACCTGTCTAATGATTTCAAAATTTTCACATTCAATTCATCAGTGTCAAAATTCTTACCTAAACCTGTTAGGTGGTTCACAATGTGAGTGAAACGCTTCTGGACATCAGAAATTGGTTCTCCAGGTTGCATTCTGAACATCTCATACTCCTGGATGAGTGTATTCTTCCTTGCACGTTTCACGTCGTCTGTACCCTCATGTGTGACTCTGAGGACCTCCCACATTTCCTGTGCTGTCTTACATACTGAAATTCTATAAAATTCATCAAGTACAACAGCAGATGAAATAATATTACGAGCCTTAATATCAAATTGGGCTCTTCTATTTTCCTCAGGAGTCCAGCTAAAGTATGGTTTTTCTACTTCTACACCATCAACAGTTCTTTTAGGAATATAGGGACCATTTAGTACAGCTTCCCAGATGCCTCTGTCAACAGACCCCATAAAAATTTCCATTCTGACTTTCCAGAATGCATAGTTATCACCAGTAAAGAGTGGTGGTCTGTTGATGGAAGCACCCTCGGCATATACTTGAGTTTGATGACCGGCCATTTTCGAAAAGATTTGAAAGAATATCAAAGCAAGCTCTGATACCAATTCTCGGAACAATCGGTATCGTTATAGAGTCGCGCAGCGGAATAAAATACTTAGAAAGCGTGTTACGGTCACAAATCAAGTTTAATGGTTCGTTTTAGAAATTTAATTTTCTTAGAGACAAATTTCCAAACGGTTGATGTACGTACAATAAAATAAGTATAGGGAATAAGAAGAACAACACAGAATTTTTATCCTGGTTCGAATCAAAAGATTCTACGTCCAGTCGTTAATCACTATAAATAGTGATTAACCTTTTTCACTAAAAATTGTTTAACAGATTACAAGATAATGAACAATAAAAATGAATGGAACTACTCTACCAACTTGAAGAGAACCACTTCAGCAATCGACCAACGATTCACAAGCTTCTCCTTTCACAAGACCAGGCAGAGCACCTTGCTAACTTGAAGAGAGTCTGCTCCGACTATCGACACACGATACGCGAGCCTCTCCTTTCACAAGACCAAGCAAGGGAACAATGAACAAAAAGCTTTCTGAGAACGTTCCTCTGACACACAGTGTTCTAAGCTTTCTCAGTTCAAAAACAACGTTTCTGTTCTAATTTCTCCAAAACAAAATATATAGCCAAGTACACTGAATGCCAAAGGTCAGCTCCCAACTGCCATGAATAATCGATTATTGTAAGTGATAATCGATTATTCAAAGTCCGTTATAGGTTTTCAAAGATGTGATAATCGATTATATGAAGTGATAATCGATTATTCAAGTATGACTTGTGATAATCGATTATTGCTTCATCATAATCGATTATTGTAGTTAAAAATGTAAGTTTACAGGGTTTACAAGAATTTCCTACTACATTTAATTTCTACAAATTGCTTTTAACTAATTCTAATATCTTCTGCAACTAAAACTTCTTGTAACATCATCAAAACAAATTTCTTCAAGATTTACCAATACTCCTTATTGGTAACAATATTTATGTTGTAGAGAGATATCATTTGATGATCATAAATCAACCTTAACAATATTAATAAGAACTTAACTTTATTGATTGATTATGCTAAACTTAGATTTTTTTTCCTGAATCTTAGAAGATGCAGATTTGACTTTTATTAGATAGTTGAAATAACTTTGTCCATGTGTCACTTAGATATGCATGTTATAGAGAGGTATCATTTGTCCATATTATTAAGAAGATGCTAGTGACCTAGAAAAAGACACAAACATTGACATGTATTGCGTAGTGATTTAATATCACATAAGGACACATTTATGCTGTATAGAGATATCATTTGATAATCGTAAATCAACTTTAATAATATTAATAAGAACTTAACTTTATTGATTTATTATGCTAAACTTATATTTTTTTTCCTGGATCTTAGAAGATGAAGATTTGACTTTAATTAGAGAATTCAAATAACTTTGTCCATGTGTCACTTAGAAATGCATGCTCCAGAGAGACATCATTTGTCCATATTATTAAGAAGATGCTAGTGATCTTGAAAAGGATGCAAACTTGACATGCATTGGATAGTGATTTCATATCAAATAAGGACACATTTATGTTGTACAGAGATATCATTTGATGATCATAAAACAACCTTAGTAATATTAATAAGAACTTAACTTTATTGATGTATTAGGCTAAACTTAGTTTTTTCTCTTGGATCTTAGAAGATGAAGATTTGACTTTAATTAGATAATTGGAATAACTTTGTCCATGTGTCACTTAGAAATGCATGCTATAGAGAGACATCATTTGTCCATATTATTAAGAAGATGCTAGTGATCTTGAAAATGATGCAAACTTGACCCATCTTTTCTTATCACACCCCATTCTTCACATCACCATCCACCTCACCCTCCACATCATCTACCTTTTTCATTTACTTTTTCCACATCATTTCCATATTAATTTTATATATCAACTTTTCTAATTATTCCACTTACATTTTTTAATTATATCTTCTCCATCAACATTTTTTATTATCCATTTTTCTCCACCTTATTTTTCCACCCACTTTTTATATTATTTCTTTCACTTATTTTCCACATTAACTTTTACTATTCACTATATTTTATTTCACCTAATTTCTCCACCAACTTTTTATATTATTTCTTTCACTTAATCTCCACCTTATTTTTCCACCCACTTTTTATATTATTTCTTTCACTTATTTTCCACATTAACTTTTACTATTCACTATATTTTATTTCACCTAATTTCTCCACCAACTTTTTATATTATTTCTTTCACTTAATTTCCATACCTAATTTCTCCACCACCTTTTTATATTATTTCTTTCACTTAATTTCCACACCTAATTTCTCCACCAACTTTTTATATTATTTCTTTCACTTATTTTCCACATTAACTTTTACTATTCACTATATTTTATTTCACCTAATTTTTCCATAAACTTTTTATATTATTTCTTTCACTTATTTTCCTCATTAACTTTTTCTATTCATCTTTTTTTATTATATTTTATTTCATCTAAATTTTCCACCAACTTATTATATTATTTTTATTCATCAACTTTCTTCATCCTTAACTCTATAAATACCTACATTCTCTTCACTTCACACACACAAAAAAATTACATAATATCCATCTCTTATCTCTCAAAATCTCTTCATTCCATCCCAAAACTCTACTTCATTTTTCTCTCACATTTTACTATTTCCTAATCCCTCTATACATAGTAAATCCCATACCACATTTCTACTATAAATTCATCTTCTTCGCTATCAACCTATCTCTCCTTACAACTTATTACAAGCAAAGTTTTGCTTCATCTTTCAAATCTTCAACGAGGTACACATTTTCTTTTCATTCTATTTATATGCATTTTGATCTTTTTTTTTAAATTTATCCAATTTTCTACCACAATTTTATCCTATGTTTTTTTTTACAATTTTATGTCATAGATATTTCAACTCATCTCTCTTCTTAATAAAAAGAAAACTAAAATATAAAAATTAAAGATAAAAAGAAAAATACAAAATAAAAAAATTAAAAATTACAAAAATATGTTTTAAAGGTTTAGGCACATGTGTGATCGCACGCATCGTCCTTGTGCCAAAAACCTTTTCTCTTTCTTCAAAATCCCAAAAATATGTTTTAAAGGTTTAGGCACATGTGTGATCGCACGCATCGTCCTTGTGCCAAAAACCTTTTCTCTTTTTTTTTCAAAAAATGTCAAAAATACGTTTCAAAGGTTTAAGCACATGTGTGATCGCACGCATCGTCCTTGTGCTAAAAACCTTTTCTCTCTTTTAAATAAAATTACAAAAATATGTTTTAAAGGTTTAGGCACATGTGTGATCGCACGCATCGTCCTTGTGCCAAAAACCTTTTCATTCTCCTAAATAAAAAATACCAAAAAAAATATAAAATCTTCAAAAACTAAAAAAAACTTCTATTTTTCAAACTTCAAACAATATCGCCGTGCAGAACTACGTGATCCTTGATTCTCCATCAAAAGTGGAGATACGTAGGAGCAAGGCCAGTCCTTGTCAGGCTCATTCTCCCAAAAATCCAAATTATCCATAACAAATTTTCAATCAATTTCCAAACAAATTTCTCAAACAGTTTTCAAATGAACTACGGAACCCTGATTTCTCATTCTGAATGGGAATACGTAGGAGCAAGGTCAATCCTTGTCGGGCTCAAAAAACTAAAAAATATTGTTTGTTTCTTTAGAGTTTTATTTTAAGGGAAAATTAAACATTTTGAAAACCACATCATATTTGCGTATTTAGTTAAAGGTACTGCCTTAAGGCAGGCGTTGTAGGGTGTTGATACCTTCCCTACACGTAACCGACTCCCGAACCAAGAATCTGGTTCTAATAGACCATGCCTTATCATTTTATGGTTTTTCCGTAGTTTTCCAGAATAAACTATGGTGGCGACTCCAATCTCTTTTTTTCAAAAACGTTTTTTCTTTACGGATCGCCATCTGTCGCAACCGAGAAATCGTGACGGGACGACGATCCAAAAAAGATAAAGCAATTTTGAAAAAAAGACAGATTGGAGTCGCCACCATAGTTTATTCTGGAAAACTACAGAAAAACCATAAAATGATAAGGCATGGTCTATCAGAACCAGATTCTTGGTTCGGGAGTCGGTTACGTGTAGGGAAGGTATTAGCACCCTACAACGCCTGCCTTAAGGCAGTACCTTTAATTAAATATGCGAATATGATGTGGTTTTCAAAATAATTATTATTCCCCGAATATAAGATTACAAGACGATGCAAAGAAAAATATATTTTTTTTATTTTTTAGGAAGCCCGACAAGGATTGACCTTGCTCCTACGTATTCTCATGTGAGAAATCAGGGGTACGTAGTTCTTTTAAAAAACTGCTTGAAAATTTGTTTGGAAATTGTTTGAGAATTTTATTTGTAAAATGATTTTGGATTTTTGGGGAAGTGAACCTGACAAGGTCTGGCCTTGCTCCTACGTATCTCCACTTTTGATGGAGAATCAAGGATCACGTAGTTCTGGCTAGCAATATTGATTGTTGTTTGAAAATGTGGATGTTTTTAGTTTTTGAAGATTTTTATATTTTTTGGTATTTTTTTGATGTAATATTTAGATTTTTTTGCGTAATGAGCACTAGGCTGATGCGTACGATCGCACGAGCACTCATACGGCTTTTTCTTTGTTTTTTATTGTTTTGCGTAATGAGTACTAGGCTGATGCGTACGATCGCACGAGCACTCACACGACTTTTTTATTATTTTTTATCGTTTTGCAAAATGAGTACTAGGCTGATGCGTACGATCGCACGAGCACTCATACGGCTTTTTTTTGTTTATTTTATATTTTGGGTAACGAGTACTAGGCTGATGCGTACGATCGCACAAGTACTCATACCGATATTTATTATTACATGTTTTTAAAGTTTTATATTTTTTATTTTTTTTATTAAGAAAGAGAGATGAGTTGATATATCTATGACGTAAAAATATCAAAAAGCATAGGATAAAATTGTGGTAGAAAATAGGATAAATTTATAAACTAAAAAATGATCAAAATGAATATAAGTAGAATGAAAAGAAAATGTGTACCTTGTTAAAGATTTGAAAGATGAAGCAAGACTTTGCTTGTAATAAGTTGTGAGAAGAGGTTGATTGATGGTGAAGAAGATGAATTTGTAGTAGAAATGTGGTATGGGATTTACTATGTATAGAGGGATTAGGAAATAGTAAAATGTGAGAGAAAAATGAAGTAGAGTTTTGGGATGGAATGAAGAGATTTTGAGAGAGAAGAGATGAATATTATGTAATTTTTTTGTGTTTTATGAATGAAGAAATGTAATATGAAGTAAAATAATGATAATAGCTAAAAAATGAAAGTTTTTTTTTTAATTTTTTTTAGAGAAAATTGGGTTTGGTGACCCTTTTTTTTTTTGAAAATCGTACTCAAACTAAAGCATGCATGAACCCAATAATTATTCTCGAAGCTTAAGAAAATATGGTTTCATTCATTATTTATTTTTTAAGTTAATTTTTATTTTTTGACTTACGAAAAATAAATATATGTACATCTCAGAACAATTAAATTTTAATTGAAAGGAAAGATATTACACGCTTAAAACAAAATATTACACAAAAAAATTATATAATATCCATCTCTTATCTCTCAAAATCTCTTCATTCCATCCAAAAACTCTACTTCATTTTTCTCTCACATTTTACTATTTCCTAATCCCTCTATACATAGTAAATCCCATACTACATTTCTACTATAAATTCATCTTCTTCGCTATCAACCTATCTCTCCTTACAACTTATTACAAGCAAAGTTTTGCTTCATCTTTCAAATCTTCAACGAGGTACACATTTTGTTTTCATTCTATTTATATGCATTTTGATCTTTTTTTTAAAATTTATCCAATTTTCTACCACAATTTTATCCTATGTTTTTTTTTACAATTTTATGTCATAGATATTTCAACTCATCTCTCTTCTTAATAAAAAGAAAACTAAAATATAAAAATTAAAGATAAAAAGAAAAATACAAAATAAAAAAATTAAAAATTACAAAAATATGTTTTAAAGGTTTAGGCACATGTGTGATCGCACGCATCGTCCTTGTGCCAAAAACCTTTTCTCTTTCTTCAAAATCCCAAAAATATGTTTTAAAGGTTTAGGCACATGTGTGATCGCACGCATCGTCCTTGTGCCAAAAACCTTTTCTCTTTTTTTTCAAAAAATGTCAAAAATACGTTTCAAAGGTTTAAGCACATGTGTGATCGCACGCATCGTCCTTGTGCTAAAAACATTTTCTCTCTTTTAAATAAAATTACAAAAATATGTTTTAAAGGTTTAGGCACATGTGTGATCGCACGCATCGTCCTTGTGCCAAAAACCTTTTCATTCTCCTAAATAAAAAATACCAAAAAAAATATAAAATCTTCAAAAACTAAAAAAAACTTCTATTTTTCAAACTTCAAACAATATCGCCGTGCAGAACTACGTGATCCTTGATTCTCCATCAAAAGTGGAGATACGTAGGAGCAAGGCCAGTCCTTGTCAGGCTCATTCTCCCAAAAATCCAAATTATCCATAACAAATTTTCAATCAATTTCCAAACAAATTTCTCAAACAGTTTTCAAATGAACTACGGAACCCTGATTTCTCATTCTGAATGGGAATACGTAGGAGCAAGGTCAATCCTTGTCGGGCTCAAAAAACTAAAAAATATTGTTTGTTTCTTTAGAGTTTTATTTTAAGGGAAAGTTAAACATTTTGAAAACCACATCATATTTGCGTATTTAGTTAAAGGTACTGCCTTAAGGCAGGCGTTGTAGGGTGTTGATACCTTCCCTACACGTAACCGACTAACGAACCAAGAATCTGGTTCTGATAGACCATGCCTTATCATTTTATGGTTTTTCTGTAGTTTTCCAGAATAAACTATGGTGGCGACTCCAATCTGTCTTTTTTTCAAAATTGCTTTATCTTTTTTGGATCGTCGTCCCGTCACGATTTCTCGGTTGCGACAGATGGCGATCCGTAAAGAAAAAACGTTTTTGAAAAAAAGAGATTGGAGTCGCCACCATAGTTTATTCTGGAAAACTACGGAAAAACCATAAAATGATAAGGCATGGTCTATTAGAACCAGATTCTTGGTTCGGGAGTCGGTTACGTGTAGGGAAGGTATTAGCACCCTACAACGCCTGCCTTAAGGCAGTACCTTTAATTAAATATGCGAATATGATGTGGTTTTCAAAATGATTATTATTCCCCGAATATAAGATTACAAGACGATGCAAAGAAAAATATATTTTTTTTATTTTTTAGGAAGCCCGACAAGGATTGACCTTGCTCCTACGTATTCTCATGTGAGAAATCAGGGGTACGTAGTTCTTTTAAAAAACTGCTTGAAAATTTGTTTGGAAATTGTTTGAGAATTTTATTTGTAAAATGATTTTGGATTTTTGGGAAGTGAACCTGACAAGGTCTGGCCTTGCTCCTACGTATCTCCACTTTTGATGGAGAATCAAGGATCACGTAGTTCTGGCTAGCAATATTGATTGTTGTTTGAAAATGTGGATGTTTTTAGTTTTTGAAGATTTTTATATTTTTTGGTATTTTTTTGATGTAATATTTAGATTTTTTTGCGTAATGAGCACTAGGCTGATGCGTACGATCGCACGAGCACTCATACGGCTTTTTCTTTGTTTTTTATTGTTTTGCGTAATGAGTACTAGGCTGATGCGTACGATCGCACGAGCACTCACACGACTTTTTTATTATTTTTTATCGTTTTGCAAAATGAGTACTAGGCTGATGCGTACGATCGCACGAGCACTCATACGGCTTTTTTTTGTTTATTTTATATTTTGGGTAACGAGTACTAGGCTGATGCGTACGATCGCACAAGTACTCATACCGATATTTATTATTACATGTTTTTAAAGTTTTATATTTTTTATTTTTTTTATTAAGAAAGAGAGATGAGTTGATATATCTATGACGTAAAAATATCAAAAAGCATAGGATAAAATTGTGGTAGAAAATAGGATAAATTTATAAACTAAAAAATGATCAAAATGAATATAAGTAGAATGAAAAGAAAATGTGTACCTTGTTAAAGATTTGAAAGATGAAGCAAGACTTTGCTTGTAATAAGTTGTGAGAAGAGGTTGATTGATGGTGAAGAAGATGAATTTGTAGTAGAAATGTGGTATGGGATTTACTATGTATAGAGGGATTAGGAAATAGTAAAATGTGAGAGAAAAATGAAGTAGAGTTTTGGGATGGAATGAAGAGATTTTGAGAGAGAAGAGATGAATATTATGTAATTTTTTTGTGTTTTATGAATGAAGAAATGTAATATGAAGTAAAATAATGATAATAGCTAAAAAATGAAAGTTTTTTTTTAATTTTTTTTAGAGAAAATTGGGTTTGGTGACCCTTTTTTTTTTTGAAAATCGTACTCAAACTAAAGCATGCATGAACCCAATAATTATTCTCGAAGCTTAAGAAAATATGGTTTCATTCATTATTTATTTTTTAAGTTAATTTTTATTTTTTGACTTACGAAAAATAAATATATGTACATCTCAGAACAATTAAATTTTAATTGAAAGGAAAGATATTACACGCTTAAAACAAAATATTACACAAAAAAATTATATAATATCCATCTCTTATCTCTCAAAATCTCTTCATTCCATCCAAAAACTCTACTTCATTTTTCTCTCACATTTTACTATTTCCTAATCCCTCTATACATAGTAAATCCCATACCACATTTCTACTATAAATTCATCTTCTTCGCTATCAACCTATCTCTCCTTACAATTTATTACAAGCAAAGTTTTGCTTCATCTTTCAAATCTTCAACGAGGTACACATTTTGTTTTCATTATATTTATATGCATTTTGATCTTTTTTTTTAAATTTATCCAATTTTCTACCACAATTTTATCCTATGTTTTTTTTTTTACAATTTTATGTCATAGATATTTCAACTCATCTCTCTTCTTAATAAAAAGAAAACTAAAATATAAAAATTAAAGATAAAAAGAAAAATACAAAATAAAAAAATTAAAAATTACAAAAATATGTTTTAAAGGTTTAGGCACATGTGTGATCGCACGCATCGTCCTTGTGCTAAAAACCTTTTCTCTTTCTTCAAAATCCCAAAAATATGTTTTAAAGGTTTAGGCACATGTGTGATCGCACGCATCGTCCTTGTGCCAAAAACCTTTTCTCTTTTTTTTTCAAAAAATGTCAAAAATACGTTTCAAAGGTTTAAGCACATGTGTGATCGCACGCATCGTCCTTGTGCTAAAAACCTTTTCTCTCTTTTAAATAAAATTACAAAAATATGTTTTAAAGGTTTAGGCACATGTGTGATCGCACGCATCGTCCTTGTGCCAAAAACCTTTTCATTCTCCTAAATAAAAAATACCAAAAAAAATATAAAATCTTCAAAAACTAAAAAAAACTTCTATTTTTCAAACTTCAAACAATATCGCCGTGCAGAACTACGTGATCCTTGATTCTCCATCAAAAGTGGAGATACGTAGGAGCAAGGCCAGTCCTTGTCAGGCTCATTCTCCCAAAAATCCAAATTATCCATAACAAATTTTCAATCAATTTCCAAACAAATTTCTCAAACAGTTTTCAAATGAACTACGGAACCCTGATTTCTCATTCTGAATGGGAATACGTAGGAGCAAGGTCAATCCTTGTCGGGCTCAAAAAACTAAAAAATATTGTTTGTTTCTTTAGAGTTTTATTTTAAGGGAAAATTAAACATTTTGAAAACCACATCATATTTGCGTATTTAGTTAAAGGTACTGCCTTAAGGCAGGCGTTGTAGGGTGTTGATACCTTCCCTACACGTAACCGACTAACGAACCAAGAATCTGGTTCTGATAGACCATGCCTTATCATTTTATGGTTTTTCTGTAGTTTTCCAGAATAAACTATGGTGGCGACTCCAATCTCTCTTTTTTTCAAAATTGCTTTATCTTTTTTGGATCGTCGTCCCGTCGCGATTTCTCGGTTGCGACATTATGCTAAACTTAATTTTTTTCCTGCATATCAGAAAATGCAGATTTGACTCCAATTAGATAATTTAAATAACTTTGTCCATGTGTCACTTAGAAATGCATGCTGTAGAGAGGCATCATTTGTCTATATTATTAAGAAGATTCTAGTGATCTTTGAAAATGATGCAAACTTGACATGCATTGGGTAGTGATTTAAAATCATATAATGACACATTTATGTGGTCATTACCTGTCAACATTACAGAAAGGCTCATAAATGATGATATCTAAGGTGTGTTTGAACTGTTATACAATTCTCCCTTTAGTAATGAACTTTATAAAACTTTATTTATTTTAATAAATATTAAAATATTTATTTAATACCTATAATTTCATACATTTTTTAATTAAGTTTTTTCCTTTAACTACATATTAATGTACTTTAATGTTTTTTTATATTATATAAATTTCAAATTTTAATTATCTTCTTTCAATAATTTTAAATTTTAATTTTCTTCCTTTATATATTACTATCACTTTTAACTTTTATCAACAAATTTATAATTAAAATTATCTTTTTAATAATTATATCAAATTAATTATAAAAATTTTATTTTAATAGTTTTTTTTCTTCAAATTATTTATCATAGACATAAGATTATATATATATATATATATATATATATATATATATATATATATATATATATATATATATCACTTTTAATATTTATTATACTAAAAGAAATATTTTAATTATTTAAAAATTATTATTTGATTTATGTCTTTTTCAATTGTAATATTTCTTATATTTAAATAAATATATTACAACTGTTTTAAAATGATTATTAACATTTTTAATATTTTCATTATAATATTTATACATTTAAGTAGAAATATTTCAATTAATTTTACATTTATTTCATTTACCATTTTAAAGAAAAGAAAAGTCCAATATAACTAACTTTCAGTTTTTTAAAAATTCAATATATACTATCTTATTAGTTAAAGTACACACTTGTACTCTCTAAATAATTAAAAGTGCAAAAGAGTGCTATTTCAATGAAAAATTATGACTAATACAAGTATATTTATCTTCAATTGTCTCATACATACTTGTTTTTATCTTACTTCACTCAAAATTAAATAAAATAAAAAAATACATGCTTAGAATGAAGAAAGATGAAGAAAAATACATCTATGCTAGAGATTATATTTAATTATCATAAATTAACCTCACTAATATTAATAAGAACTTAAGTTTATTGATTTATTATATTAAACTTTGTTTTTTCCTTGATATTAGAAGATGAAGATTTGACTTTAATTTGATAATTGAAATAACTTTGTCAATGTACACTTATAAATGCATGTTGTAGAGAGGTGTCATTTGTCCATATTATTAAGAAAATGTTAGTGATCTTGAAATGGATGCAAACTTGACATGCAATGGGTAGTGATTTCATATCACATAAGGACACATTTATGTTGTACAGAGATATCATTTGATGATCATAAATCAACCTTAATAATATTTGTTAAAACACTAAGACATTTTATTCATATATGAAAAGTATATGTTACTAGGGTTATGGTATTCTATATATATATATATATATATATATATATATATATATATATATATATATATATATATATATATATATATATATATATAGAATACCATGACAGAACACAATTACACAATATAACCCACTTCTCAAGTTGGGTAAACACACACAAACAACATCAAACAACAACATAAACATAATACATTTTAACACTCCCCCTGAAGCTGGAGCATATAAATCATATGCACCAAGCTTGGAACATATAAACTGAATCCTAGGCCCTCCTTAAAGACTTAGTAAAAATATCTGCAAATTGTTCATTAGAATTGACAAATTCTGTAATGAGATCCTTGGACAATAACTTCTCTCTGATGAAATGACAATCAATTTCTATATGTTTTGTTCTCTCATGGAACACTGGATTGGAGGCAATGTGAAGAGCTGCTTGGTTATCACAATACAACTTCATAGGCTTGTTTTCACATAATTTTAATTCTTGAAGGAGTTGTTTGATCCATATAAGTTCACATGTAGCTATGGCCATAGATCGGTATTCAGCTTCTGCACTAGATCGAGCAACAACACTTTGTTTCTTGCTTTTCCATGATACAAGGTTCCCTCCAAGGAGTACACAATATCCTGTAGTAGATCTTCGATCATTCGGACAACCAGCCCAATCTGCATCACAATATCCTTCTAACTCAGTACTTCCCTTGTTCTCATACAATAGTCCATGACCTGGATTCCCTTTTACATATCTAAGGATGCGTACCACGACATTCCAATGATCAATATGAGGATTTTGCATAAATTGGCTCACAACTCCCACTGGATAAGAAAGATCAGGTCTTGTTATGGTGAGATATATTAGTTTTCCAACCAACCTTATGTATCTTTCTGGATCTGAGAAAGGTTCACCATGGTCTTTCATTAACTTTTTATTTGAGTCCATAGGACTATCAATGGGCTTGCAATCTGTCAGACCTGTTTCCTCCAAAATATCCAGGGCATATTTTCTTTGTGAAATGATGACTCCTTCTTTTGATTGTGCCACTTCAATACCAAGGAAGTATTTCAACCGACCTAAGTCCTTGGTTTGAAAGTGGTTGAACAAATGATCCTTTAATTGAGCAATTCTTGCAACATCATTTCCTGTAATTACAATATCATCAACATAAACCATTAGATAAACACATTTACCAGGAGTAGAATGCCCATAAAACACTGAATGATCTGCTTCACATCGTTTTAATCCGAATTGTTGCACAACATGGCTAAATTTACCAAACCAAGCTCGAGGTGATTGTTTCAAACCGTAGAGTGAACGACGTAATTTACAAACTAACTTAGACTCCCCCTGAGCAACACAACTAAATCCAGGAGGTTGCTCCATGTATATCTCCTCTTCTAGATCACCATGAAGAAAGGCATTTTTAATATCCAATTGGTGAAGTGGCCATTGTCTAATGGCAGCCATGGCAAGAAATAGACGAACACTACTGATTTTGGCCACCGGAGAAAAAGTATCACAATAGTCGAGACCATAAACCTGAGTATATCCCTTTGCGACTAGACGAGCTTTAAGACGATCAATGGCACCAGTAGGACCAACTTTAATAGCATATACCCATCTGCATCCCACGGGTTTCTTATCAGGAGGAAGAGGTACAAGGTCCCAAGTGTCACTTTTGTCAAGTGCCTGCATTTCATCAATCATGGCTTGTCGCCATCCAGGGTGATCAAGTGCCTCACGAACATTATTAGGAACTTTGATGTTAGAAAGGGAGGAAACAAAGGAGAAATATGTAGGAGACAGACGATGGTAACTTAAAAAATTATAAACAGGATAAGGATTTCGAGTAGATCGAATACCTTTTCGAAGAGCAATAGGCCAAGCCTGATTTGAGTCAAGAGAGGACGAGGAGGATGAAGGATTCATGGTCTGAGAATCTGATGGAGAAGGAGCTGAGTCTCGAGGATCTTCAGGCACGGAGGAAGGTGGTTCAACAATATCTTGTGCATTCTGAGTTTGAGGTGAAGATGGAGAAGCGGGAATGACCAAGGGATCACATAATGGTATAGGAAGCATCTCTTCAACAGATGAAGGATACTCCTTGGAAGACAAGAAGAAGGGTGTATCCTCAAAAAAGGTGACATCAGAAGACATATAATACCTTCTTGTGGAGGGAGAGTAACATCTATATCCTTTCTGAATGCGAGAATATCCCAAAAAGACACATTTAATAGACTTGGGAGAAAGTTTATCAAGACCAGGAGAAACATTATGGACAAAACATGTACACCCAAATACACATGGGGGAATATGATATAGGGCGTCATTTGGAAAAATAACAGAATAAGGAACTTTATTCTCAAGAGAGGAAGACGACATCCTATTGATTTGAAAACAGGCAGTGAGGATTGCATCCCCCCAATGATGAACAGGAACATTAGTATTTAACATCAGGGAACATGCTGTTTCAATAAGATGTCTATTCTTTCTCTCAGCTATGCCATTTTGTTGTAGAGTGTGAGGACATGTTGACTGATGTAAAATTCCTTTGGAAGATAAAAATGAAGAAAATGCAGCAGAAAAATATTCCTTAGCATTATCACTTCTGAGAATTTTAATTGTCTTTCCAAATTAATTTTGAATTTCATTAACAAAGGACATAAAAATGGCTAAAAGTTCAGATCTCTCTTTCATAAGATAAACCCACGTACATCGAGAAAATTCATCAATGAATGTTACAAAATAGTTAAAACCAAAGGAAGTAACCCGACTCGATCCCCAAATATCAGAGTGAATGGTAGAAAAAATAGACTTACATCGTGTCTCAGATTTCTTTGGATAAGAAGATCTAACATGTTTTCCTAACTGACAAGACTCACAATCTAAGACAGGAATGTGTTTAAGACTTTGAACCATCAACTTCAGCGTAGACAAATTTGGGTGACCCAAACGATCATGTAAAATTTTAGGAGATGAAGTTGAAATGCAAGAAACAAAAGAGGTAGGTTTTAGGAAATACAATCCTCCTGACTCATATCCTTCTCCAATTCGACGACCCGTACCATGTTCCTGTATGACAAAGGAAGTAGCAGTAAAGGTTATAGAACAATTTAATGAACGTGTCAATTGACTCACGGACATTAAGTTATAACGACAATGAGGAATATACAAAACAGAATTTAAGTTCAGTGAGGGAGATAAAGACACTTTGCCGATTCCTTGAGATGTCAATTTGGATCCATTGGCAATAGTAACTAACTGAGGAACTTTTTGAGAGGTAATGGAGGAAAACAAACGAGTGTTACCAGACAAATGATTTGAGGCACCTGAATCAAGAATCCATGAACCTTGACATTCCGCAGATTGTGAGATACGTGCACTTGACACACTTGGCACTAAAGGAAACTGACAATGGCCAGTGGATTTCTCAATCTTGTATCTCAAAAATTCTTGATACTCTTCATTTGAACATTGCACATACCCACTTCGACTACTATGGCATCCTCCATTAGCTCCGTTCCTTGAAGTGGCAGATAAGGAGAAATTAGTTTTAGTAGACGATGTCATTCTAGATTTGTGAGTAGGATCCAAAAAGAAACAAGGTCTTATGACTATGGGAAATCAGAATCCCTCTTCAACCATACTAAGAAATGAAGCTCATCAATGTGAAATTTAAGAGAGAAAACCCTAGGTGCAAACAACAACTACCAAACCAGCGAAGCAAGGGGCCAAAACACGCTGAGGAAGCTACGACAAAATTGTCTGCAATGGCGCAGTGTCGACCCAGTACAGAGAAGGCTGCGCGTGAGGAACACGCGCCGGAGAATCGCCAGAAACAGGCGGCGCGTGAGGACCACGCGCCGGGAACTTACTGGAGATAGGTGGCGCGTGGCGGCGCGTGAAGAGGAGTCTGCTCTTGACTCCGACGAGGTTGGTCGTCGCTCGAGAAGACGGTCCAGAACCGCTGGTCACCAGTCAAAACCGTGACGGTGGCCGGACGGTGGCCGACGTAGATCGGAGAGAAGATGCGCGTGGAGGAGCGTGTGGAGGTTTCTGAGGAAGCGGCCACCAGGGTTGGGTCGCGCTTCTCTAGGCAAACCTAACCCTCAACTTTGCCTGATAAACGGCGGCGGCGGACGGCGGTGGCGTCGACGGTGATAGCATCGGCGGCGACGGAAACTGGCGGCGACATCAGTGACACACTTGGTCTGGCTCTGATACCATGTTAAAACACTAAGACATTTTATTCATATATGAAAAGTATATGTTACTAGGGTTATGGTATTCTATATATATATATATATATATATATATATATATATATATATATATATATATATATGTCGCAACCGGAATCGCGACGGGACGACGATCCAATAAAAAATTAAATATTAATATTGAAAAAGAGAGATTTTGGAGTCGCCACCATAGTTTATTCTGGAAAACTACGGAAAAACCATAAAATGATAAGGCATGGTCAAATTGAACCAGATTCTTGGTTCGGGAGTCGGTTACGTGTAGGGAAGGTATTAGCACCCTACAACGCCTGCCCTAAGGCAGTACCTTTAACTAAATGTGCGAATGTGGATGTGGTTTTCAAAATGTTTAACTTTCCCTTAAAACAAAACTCTAAAGAAACAAACAATATTTTTTAGTTTTTTGGGCCCGACAAGGATTGACCTTGCTCCTACGTATTCTCATGTGAGAAATCAGGGTTACGTAGTTCTTTTGAAACTGTTTGAGAAATTTGTTTGAAAAATTGTTTGGAAACTTGTTATGGATAATTTGGATTTTTGGGAAAATGAGCCTGACAAGGACTGGCCTTGCTCCTACGTATCTCCACTTTTGATGGAGAATCAAGGATCACGTAGTTCTGCAAGGCGATATTGTTTGTAGTTTGAAAAATAGATGTTTTTTTAGTTTTTGAAGATTTTATATTTTTTGTATTTTTTTATTTAGGAGAATGAAAAGGTTTTTAGCACAAGGACGATGCGTGCGATCACACATGTGCCTAAACCTTTGAAACGTATTTTTGACGTTTTTTGAAGAAAGAGAAAAGGTTTTTGGCACAAGGACGATGCGTGCGATCACACATGTGCCTAAACCTTTAAAACATATTTTTGTAATTTTTAATTTATCTTTTAATTTTGTATTTTTCTTTTTGTCTTTTGTTTTATTTTTATTTTTACTTTTTTTAATTTTTTTTTTTATGAACAAATCTGACAAAATATAAGATACAATATACAAGTGAGGTATCATACAAAGGGTTACATACAGTAAAAAAAACTAATAACCAAACAAATAATAGAAACAAAAGCCTAAAAATAAAACAAGAGAAACAAATCAGGGATGTAGAGATAAAACCAGGAGTGACGTGCGGAGAAAAATTTAAGCTCCTTTGTCTGGGTCAATGTCCTTTTTCTCCAATTTTGTATATGTCCGAGTGGTGTAGAAATGAAATTTGGAGGTGTATCCTGAAATGTGTGTTCGGTCCAATTCTTTTTTCCTTTTGCTTGCAGTATGAGTTTAGGCCCAAGTTGAAAGGGTGCAAATCATGAAACAAAGGCTGCAGAAAAGTTCTCCTTCTTTTTTTTTCTTTGTTTATTTAGAAACCAAAACGGGCTCAAAGCCCAAACTCTCTCTTTTTTTTCTTTCTTCTGAATGAAAACAAAGGAAGCAACCTCCCTTCTTCCTAGACTTGGCAGCCACCGCGTGGGGAGAAGTGATGGGCGGCCGTCGGCGAGGGCTTGATGCTGGAGGACAACGGCGACCTTTCTTGCTGGCTGCGACCTCTCTTGCTGCCGGGTCGGAAACGTCTGGGCTGGAGTTCGTGGTGGCGGGTATTGACCTAGGAGAGAAGAAGACGGCGGCTGCGAGGTAGAGGCGGAGAACGACGGTGACTGGATCTGAAGTGTGCTGGTGATGAGGGTCGCGATAGACATACGTGGAGGTAAAGGATGGTGGTTCGGGTTTGGATCAGGGGTGACGGGCAAAGGCTGAGGCAGAGTCTCCGATGACACTCAAATTTGGTTTTCTGTTTGTTAGGATGATGAAAACGGAGGAAATAGAGGAAGACTAAGGTGCTGCCATGAAATGGTATAAGGATGGCCGTGAGGCGTGTTGGAAATGAAGGTGATGATATTGGCTGCGCGTGAATATGGAGGATGGCCGTTTCTAGTAGCAGTAGGCGTTTGAGATGAATAGGGAATGTTGTTGTTGCTGATATTGTGGAAGAAAATGATGAAGTTGGTTGTGAGGTGAAAACGAAGAGGGAAGGGATGTGCGGGTGTTCCCGGGGTCCTGGAGATGATCACCGGCGTTGAAGATAACAGAGTTGGTAGTGAGAAAGGAAAAATGGTGGTGGTCATGAGGTGTTGAAGATGATGTTAAGATGATGAAGATTGGGAATGGCCGTGAGGTAAGGGTGAAGATTGATGATTAGGTGTGAAGGTGGAGAAAAATGCTCAGAGGTGTCGACTGTGGTCATTAACACTTGGTGATCAGAATGCAGAAAAAACAAGGTGATGATAGGGGTTGGCCGTGAGGTAAGGTTGATTGATTACGGGCTGGGAGATGGAATGAGAGTTGGTCCTGAGGTGGTGGTATAAGGATGAAGATGTTGATGTTGAATGAAAAGGAAAAGGATCGATGATGATGGGTTCTATGGGATGGGTTTCAGGAGCAGAGTGATGGCTGGAGTGGAAATAATGTGTTGGAGATGGCTACGGCAGTGGGTGATAGAGTTTGAAGTTAAGTCGTGGCCTTCATTGTTGGAGATGATCACGGGTGTACTAGAAGTGTAGAGAGAGTTTGAGATCAGTGATGGCTGGGGAAAACAAGAAGGAAATAGATGCAGATGATGGCCGTGGCAGTGAGGTGTTGAAAAAAAATGCTCAGAGGTGTTGACTGTGGTCCTCAGGTCCGTGAAAATTGGAAGTGGAAGGAAAAGGTGGCCGGATGGAAGGGTATTGGTGGTAGCCGTGAGTGTCAAGATACGACCATGGGTGAATCTGGATTATGGTTGACGATTCCTGGAGGTGGTATTGGGGTGATGATGATAAAGGGGCTGTTTTGGGTGGTTGACTCCTGATGATGTAAATCAATTTTGTGGGTGAAATATGTTGATGTTGGTTTGCTGAATGATGTAAGGAATATGGGGGGTGAAGAGGAAATTTTGGAGACGGTGTATGGAGCTTAAAGTAATGGATGAAGGAGGGAGTGAATTCACGGGTGTTGGGGCTGATGGAGAGTGGTTAGAGGTGAATGATGAATGAAGATGATAATCTTGGGGTTTAGTTGGAGATGATGGATGTTGGAAGTGAAATGGAATGGTTGTTGAGATGGCTACGGGTGAAGGTCGTGAGAGGCAAAGGCCCTGGTCAGAGGTTGAGAGAGTCAGCTGAAGATGATAATGGTGGGGATGGTGTAAAGATGATAGGCGCAGTGGGTGAATATGGATTATAGGCCGTGAGTTAAGGTGAAGATAGAAGGGATGTCTTCATCACAGGTGTCCTTTTTTTTTTTTCTGCTGCTTGCCTTCTTTCATAGCCAAATCTCAGAACCCGTGAGCCTCCCAATCTGTTCAGAAATCTTCCCGTGACCCTCTTTTCTTTGCATGCTGAGCTACAGTTTTTTGGCCGTGAGAAAATAGGGTGAGGGCCCCTCAATCTTGTCTTCATCTTCATACTGTGGGCATCCTTCTGTGTGTGGTTGCTTCCTCTTCTGTGCATGCTGGATGGTGATGCTGGAGATGGTGGAAGGTTGGTTGGTGGTGAGTGGAGCACTCACTGTAATGGGAGGTTGATGGTGCCCTGGAGCCACGGGTAATCAGGACGAGCGGCCGCAGAAGACTAAGGACGATTTGGACGAACGGCAGAAGGATTGAAGACGAACGGTATAAGGTGAGTGTCTTGGACGAGCGGCAGTAGTGACGAGATCAATTGAATGATTAACGAACGCTCATTAGAGAACGAACGTTCAATAGAGAACGAGCGCTCAATAGAGAACGAGCGCTCCATAGAGGACGAACGTACACTAAAAGCAAACATCAAGACCGAACGTGGATGAAAATGACCGAACGTTCAACAATAAAGACAAGACGCTCAAGAGCATTAGGACCGAACGTCCAAACGTTCAACAGCATTAGGACCGAACGTCCAACAATAAACATATCCAACCGAACGTTCAACTTTAACAAGGACGAACGTTCAATTCATCAAGGACGAACGTTCACTTCATCAAGGACGAACGTTGAACACGGATCAAACCGAACGTTCAATTAACAATTAAACATGACCGAACGTTCACTAAAAAAAAGACCGAACGTTCAACAATAATAAATAACTTCAAAACCGAACGTTCACTACTATGACCGAACGCTATTTACCGAACAGCCGAACGTCCAAAGCCGAACGCTGAAGACATATATCATTGAGCCCGATCGTTCATCAAAACATTATGACCGAACGGTTGAAGATGAGGACGAACGTCCTAAAGGACCGAAAAGCCGAACGGTCGAACAGTGCAAAAGGATGAAACCGAACGTTCGCAGTGGAGCAGGACGAACGCTTTAAACAACAGTGGGGAAGGACGAACGATTACAACAGTGGGGAAGGACGAACGTTACAACAGTGGGGAATGACGAACGGTTTGAACAACAGTTAGGAAGGACGAAACGGTTGAACAACAGAGGGGAAGGACGAACGTCAGATCCCTTTGTTTATTTTTTTTATTTTTTTATTTATTTATTTTTTCTTTTTATATACACACATTTTTAATTTTCCTTTTATGAGGATAAAACAATAAAACAAATTATTTAGTCAATCCGGACGAAATTGAGTGTTGACAGCTGCCCCTCTTTACTTAGATTTTACTAGATCATATGATAAACAATGTTTTCATATTATCAGTGTAAAAGATAAGTAAAGATAGAAATACTAATTTCGTCTGGATTTCAAGATAAACAAGAAACAAATATAGAACAAAACAAAACAAACAAAACTGAGAAAATTGAAATGCGACAACCTCGTGGAAGGTCCACCAATGCTACAGATGCAGTGAACGAGGAAATATTTTTTTTTTTTTTGATAAAAGTAAATTTATTAATCAACCCGGACGAAATTGAGTGTTGCCCCTCTTTACTTATATTTTACTAGATCATATGATAAACAATGTTTTCATATTATCAGAGTAAAAGATAAGTAAAGATAGAAATATTAATTTCGTTCGGATTTCAAAATACACAAGGAAAAACAGAGAATTTCCAATGAAAAAGAAATCAGGAACAAAGAGGGAATTTTTTCATTCTTTTTTTGAATTAATTAAAATTTTTTTTGTTTTTTTTTTTTTTTTTTTTTTGTTTGTTTTTTTTTTTTTTAATAAAATGAACAAGATTAAATGAATGAGAAATTTGAAATTGATTGGGTTCGACCATTGCCATGCAGAGGGTCGTTTGAAAAAATTAAAATCTGTACCTGACCATTGCCATGCAGAGGGTCGAGACAAAATAAAACTGAAAACTGCTTTCAACCATTATCTTGCAGATGGCCGAGATAAAACAAAAGGTGCGTCCGACCATTATCTTGCAGATGGCCAAAATAAAATGGAACTGAAAAAAGTGCTTTCGACCATTATCTTGCAGATGGCCAAAATAAAACAAGAGAAAAGTGCGCTCGACCATTATCTTGCAGATGGTCGAGATAAAACAAAAGAAAAGTGCGCTCGACCATTATCTAGCAGATGGCCGAGATAAAACAGGAGAAAAGTGCTTTCGACCATTATCTTGCAGATGGCCGAGATAAAAACAAAACTGAAAAGTGCTTTCGACCATTATCTAGCAGATGGCCGAGATAAAACAAAACTGAAAAGTGTGTTCGACCATTATCTTGCAGATGGCCGAGATAAAACTGAAATTGCTTTCGACCATTATCTAGCAGATGGCCGAGATAAAAACAAAACAAAAGGCGCTTTCGACCATTATCTAGCAGATGGCCGAGATAAAAAACAAAACAAAAGGTGCTTTCGACCATTATCTAGCAGATGGCCGAGATAAAAAACAGAACAAAAGGTGCTTTCGACCATTATCTTGCAGATGGCCGAGATAAAAAACAGAACAAAAGGTGCTTTCGACCATTATCTTGCAGTTGGCCGGGATAAAACAAGAGAAAAGTGCTTTCGACCATTATCTAACAGATGGCCGAGATAAAATAAAACAAAAGTGCTTCCGACCATTATCTTGCAGATGGCCGGGATAAAATAAGAGAAAAGTGTGTTCGACCATTATCTAGCAGATGGCCGAGATAAAAACAAGAGAAAAGTGCGCTCGACCATTATCTAGCAGATGGCCGAGATAAAACAAAAGAAAAGTGCGTTCGACCATTATCTAGCAGATGGCCGAGATAAAAACAAGAGAAAAGTGCGTTCGACCATTATCTTGCAGATGGCCGAGATAAAATGGCAGAGAGAAAAATGTTTGATTGGTTTGAAATTGACAATTGGAATTGGTTGAAATTTTGAGATGTTGAAAATTTTTTTGATTTTGATTTTTGATTTTTTTGAAAATTTTGCATAAGGTTGAAATTAAAAACAAGGTGCTGCATTTTTGTACAAGGATTTGAAATCTTGATATGCAAGAGAAACTTGGTTGATGAAAATTTTGAAATTTGGAGAAGAAAACTTTGATGCATGTTGATTTTTTGTCTCTTTGAAGGAAGGAAAATTGATGTAATATACATGGAAGGGAAAACTTTGATGCATTTTTTTTTGTCTTTTTGAAGAAGAAAATTTGATGAAATGTACATGGAAGGGAAAACTTTGATGCATTTTTTTTGTCTTTTTGAAGAAGAAAATTTGATGAATATACCTGGAGGCAAATCCAAAGTTGATGAAAATATGTACATGATGTATTGGAAGATTATGAACCTATGACATTTTTTTGAGAGTCAATTTGTTTCCTTTGAAATCATCCGATTTATGACGATTTAGACTTCCAATTTCTTTTCAGTGGACGTCCAAATTCCAAAGCCAACTATGCAAAATGAAGTTTGTGTGCTACGCATTTCTTGACGAGATACTAGTGTGTACATGCTTGATATCAGGGGTTGGAAAAATACGTGGAGGATGATTGGAAGGATTTGGAGAGTACCGGGATGGGTACTTGGGCCTCTTACTCCTTAAAACGGCTACAAAGGCCAATGTGAGGTAGTAGATACCCAGAAACTGCTCTGGAACATGGTAGAAGTATTGGTATGGACACATGTATCTGAAATGAGAGGGAATAAGTCAGGAATCAGGGAGTGAGAATATCATGTGTGATTTGCAAATTGCCCCAATTTTAGTTGTGATGGATTTTTGAAGTTCGGGGCGAACCAAGATCATGCAAGGCCCAACAAAGGATGCCCAGTCTTTGTATGAGCTTTGAATATTCAGATGAAAAAAATTTGAGATTTAACAAAATTGCTCAATACTCTGAATGGGCTGAAGCATATCGCCTTGGTTTTGGGTATGAGTCAATTAAGCGAGGTTCCACAAGAAGTTGCCCCCCATTTTGGGTTTACGAATGATAAGATGGACTCAAAATCATTCAAAACCCCAAAGTGTTTGCCCTTGTTTTGAGGGTGGATCTATGAATTTCAGTACGGACAAATCTGAGAGGCCCAACAAGGGATGCCCCGGTCTTGGTACGAACTGAATATACAGATGTAACAAATCTGAGACAAACAAAGTTGCCCCAATTTTGGGATCCGAGGGAAGAGTTTGAATGGGATTTGAATGTGTTCAAGAATTTGTGATGGATATGGAAAGGATTGGCTTGAAAATATTTCCCCAAACAGTTTGATTTTCCTCTGTAAAATCTTAATCAAAAGGGAGTTCCCTTCATCCGAGGACATTTATTTTTCATCATCATTTTCATTTTTTTTTCATTGTTAATCATTTTTGTCTTGTCCCAAAAATTAAGCTTCATGAAAATTTAAGCAACCATTATTCAATCTGTGTGGACTTTTATTGGGCTTGTAATGTGGCTTGGGCTAAGGGGTATTGAAGGAAAGGATATAAAGGCCCAAATAAATTTTTGTGGGTTATATTTTTTGAACAAGAGTTACCATCTACACCTTGTATCAGCTATTTGTCAAAACTGTTTTGACTACTTTGCCCTTTCTCAAATTTCATTCTTTGCTTGCCATCACTTTGTGATTCTTTGCATTTTGCTTCAATTTTGAGGAATTCACTTCATTTGATCACTGAGTGTGTTCCTCTTGCAATTTGAGTTGACTTCTACCGTGATGGTAACCCTTGTTTGGGTAAAATTTTGAAAAGAAATTTCTGATTGGCTCAAATTGGGTATCAAAGGATATATTTTTTTTTTGGATGAAGAAAAATGGCCACACGTCATTTCAAATATTGGTTGTTTCATTTTCAAAAGATTAATTAAGAGACAAAGACTAAATGATCTCAAGAGAGTCATTTTTCATTCCTTTTTATTTTTTCTTCTTTTTTTTTTTTCGGGCTTCAGGATCTCCCAAATGAAAGCAGTGGAGGATAGAAAATCTGCCCCAGTGTAAAGCTTGGTGTTTATCATTTGGGCTCAAGAACATGATTGGGCCAATCTATTGGTATAGCGAAGGCTAAAGGGTGATGTCTTCAAGCAATGTACACACAGATATCCCTTAAGAATATGTGATTTGATCATTTGACTCCAGGAGATTATGACATCTATTATATTTTTTGAAATCTCATAAAATGGATGATTTGCATCGAAAACAAATGACTCAAACTTTTGCGTATTTTTTGGTTTTATGCATGAAGAAAAATATATGAAATGAAAATGATGATGCTAGTTGAAAAACAGATTCCTTTTTTTTTTTGTTTGAAAATTGGGCTTTGCAGATCAGCCTGGAAACTGGACCTTGCGGGCCGATATGGCAAATAGGCTTTGTGAGCCATTGGGGAAATTGGGATTTTTTTTTTTTTTTTTGGCCAATGTGGAATCTGGGCCTTGCGGGTCAGTATGGAAACTGAGCTTTGCAGACCAGTATGGGAAATGGGCTTTCTGAGCCTTGCGAGTCAGCATGGGAACTGAGCTTTGCAGGCCAATATCGGAAATGGGCTTTCTGGCTAATGTGGAAATTGAGAGATTTTTTTTGTGGCATCTGAGATTTTTTGGCCAATGTGGAAACTGGGCCTTGCGGGTCAGTATGGAAACTGAGCTTTGCAGACCAGTATGGGAAATAGGATTTTTGTGGAAATTGGGATTTCTCAGCCAATGTAGCAACTAGGCCTTGCGGGTCAGTATAGGAGCTGAGCTTTGCAGGCCAGTATGGGAAACGAGATTTGAGTGCTAAAATGGAAACAAAGGCTTGGGAACCAGTGTAGAAACTAGGCTTGGTAAGCAATGCAGGAAATGATATGAGAAAATTTTGTTTAGGAAAACGTTTGAAAAATGTTTTTCTTTGACACGGGAAAATCCAGGTCGGATCGGACCCGAGGAGAAGTATCATAGAAGGAAGTTGGACTTACCAGGCACATTGATCCAATGGATCAGATGACCTGAGCCGTGTGAACTTGTCACAAGAAGATGACGAAGAACACAATTTTTTTGCATTTTTTCAAAGTTTATGAAACAAGCTAAAAGAAATTCATTTTTTTTTAAATTTTTTGTTATAAGAGGATTTCACAAGATTGAACTAAAGAAAATTTTGCAACACCACCAGACTCAATGGGCCAAACATTATTCTTGTTACAACCACGACAAGACTCAATGGGCCCAACACTATTCCTTTTACAATAATGAAAAAAAAACTTGAGACAAGAATCTGAATTCCCCTTTTTTTTGCACAAATATTTATTCACACAAATGAAAAGGGAAATTATGAATCGAAAACACAAAATCCACACAAACATGTATTTTTTATTTTTCAGAAATTCAGATGGACTGGTTCAAGAGAAACCACATATGCCAAAAGGGCCTAATGGGCTCAAAAACTGTTCATCTTTCATTCTCATATTTTTCTTCTTTAACAACAAATTCAACGAAAATCACACAAGACAATTTGAACAAATGTACAAAACATCATTCAACAGCAAAAATGTGAAAACAAAGTATTTTTGACACATTTTCGAAAGAAGTAGACTCGAGAGACAACCATAAAGGTCATTGGGCCTAATGGGCTCGAGGACTACTATATTTTTTTTTCAGATTTTTTTTCTTTTAACTACAAATTCAAAGAAAATCGCACAGGACAATTTGGATAATTGTACTAAACATTATTCAACAACAAAAATGTGAAAACAAAATATTTTTGACATATTTTCAAAAGAAGTGGACTCGAGAGAAAACCACGAAGGCCATTGGGCCTAATGGGCTCGAGCACTATTCCTTTTCATTCTGAGATTTATTCAAAATGTAGAAGAATAAGGAATAAAAATCAAACAAAATGGTGTGATGTAAAATTACAAACATGCCAAAATAATTCTTCACTCAAATTTATATTTCAGAAAGAATTGGGTTCAAAGAAGGCTAACATGGTAATGAGGCCCAATGAACCTGAAAAATGTTCTTTGTCATGCAAATGAAAAACAATTTTGAACACTTCAAATTTTACATCAATCCAATTATTATTTTTTTTTTTTTTTGAAAATTTTCCATTTTCCATTTATCATTTTTGATTTTTTTTTGGTTTATTATTTTTTTGGTGAAATCGGATCATCCAAGAAGTCTTGAATTGGGCCGGATCGACCCAACAAAACCCTACCCATTTCAGATTTTCAAAAATTTTTATTATATATTTTTTTTTTTGAAAACTCAGAAAGAAAAGACCGACACCAGACGGTTGCAGCGACCGGAACTGTAGCTACAGTGGATTTGCTTGGCTATAAGTCGAGAGCTCCTCCGCGTTGGGCGACATTTTCTGATTTCGCTCTCTCTCTATCCTTCTCTTTCTCCCTCTTCTCTCTTCCTTGAGCGTCTGAGTTCTGCGAGGAGCCTCTGCCCCGTGTGCTTTTGGAGGTGTCCCAGTGCTGCGACGAGCTTCTGCGCTTCCAGGTAAGTCTTCTAAACTCTTCGATCTTCTTTCTTTCCTTTAAGTTTTCCTTTTTGTTTTTCTTCCTTCCATCCCTCCTTCTCTGCTTTTCTGTTCTTTCGATCTTTCCTTCTCTGTTTTTTTTCATTTTTCTTTTCTCTTATGCTTTCCGGTTTATTCTTTACTCTCTAGCCTTCTGCTTCTGCTTTTCCTTTTATGCTTTTGCTTTCCATTTTTGCTTTACTTCCCCTCTCCCCTTTATGCTTTTCTTTTCTGCTTTCTTTTCTGCAAGCTCTTTTATTTTCTTCTGCTTTCCGCTTTGTCTGCTTTTATTTCTTTCTCGCCTTTCTCTGCCTTTCTTTCTGAGTCTTCTTTCTCTTTTCTCTTCTTTTTTTTTATATTTTAAAAAACTTAAAACACTTAAAAAACACAACTGTCTTAACTTAAGGGGTATATAGGCTGGAAACCAGACGTTAATCTCCCTTCGATTGAAGGTATGGCAGAGACAATCGGGTAGAACAACGCCACGTACCCCATAAAATCAGAAAACTTAAAAAGATAAATTTATTTGAAAGAACCGAACATGGACAATATGGACAAAGACAAAAGGACATAGATCCGTTTAGGACCCTCTTGCAAGGACCGTGAAACAGATCCGAGATCAGACACTGAAATAACAAGGACTGACCAGACAAAATAAACTTAAAAGGAAACAAAAACACATAAAGAAACACTGAAAATACTTTTTTTTGTTTTATGCTTTCGTTATGTTTTTTGTTCTTGCTTTTCATATTTTTTTTTGTTTTAGAAAACTTAGAGAGGAAAGATGAACGAGATGGAGATGGAGAGGTACACCAGTCAGCGGTGGCGACCTACTGACGATCAGGTCAGAATGATGACCAATATTTACAATTACGGGGTCACACATCCCAGCAGAGCGCAAGTCGTCGAAATTGCGTCTCGACTAAGGGTTTTCGCAGATGTCACTGAATACAATGTGCACTGCTGGTTTAACAACCACGGCAATCGGGTCAGGCGCTGGCAAGCGGAGATAGACCCTACTGGCACTCAGTTTTCACAACTGCCGCTATACATGTATGGTAAGTACCCTGATTACCTCCATCCTTTTTTCTTTTCTTTTTTTTGGTTCTTTTTTTTTTTTTTTTTTTTTGAAAATTTCTCTTCTTCTTATTATTGACAAAATTTTTTTTTGTTTGTTTTTTTTTTTGGAAAGAAAACGACTGGGTGATCATGAGGGCGCCGAGGCTGCTGAACTTGTTCCCCGTTCCGATCATCATTGACGACGACAGGGACGGACGACAAATCGCTCCACCCATGCATCTCACATTCCGGACCAGAGCTCCCTCGACGGAGCTCTCCCTCAGACCACCGCAACCAACCCGGGAATTTTTTCGCTGAATTTCCTCTTTTTATTATTTTTATATTTTCATGGTCTGTAACTTAACGATCACCCGTGATCGAACCGCGAACACTGTTTATTTGCTTTTGTTTGCCTTATTTGCTTTTTTTTTTTTTGCCTTTCTTTTTTTTTTGCTGTTTTTTTTTAATTGTGACTTTGCACCTTTTGTGTTATATCTGCTTTTTTTCTTATGCATTTTTATTTTATTTATCAAATGTTAAGATCGTATGAGTATTCAGAATGATGTCTTTGTTCAAAAACATCTCTCCGACCTTACTGTGAATCTTGCCCAAATGATGAAATAAAATTAGATTTTTATGGTCTTTCTTTGATTTCAGTCTAAACAAAATTTCTAATCTAAACGAAAAAATGGAAAACCGGGTTCATCAGAAAACAAATTATTTACGGAAAAATGACTTCGAATGAAATGAGAGCCAAAGCGAACGCCATGAGCATGAAGAACACAATTTTGAAATCATTATGCATATGAGACAAAGAAATGGGAAGAGAAGAACAAAGAAATCGTAAACAAATTTGCACAATTTGAAATTTCGACAAACCTCTTTTTTTTTTTTTTTTTATATATCATCATTTTTTTGTTTGGCGACACCCTATTAGGACATGATTTCCAGTAAACCTTGGAGATACCAAGTAATGAAAGTTCACATGGATGAAAGCGTGATATCAATGAGCGTAAACCTCATAGTGAGACAAATTAAAGCTCGAGCAAAACAACATCAGTTCCAACTTTGACAATAGCTTATGCTTTCCAAATAATCCGAGAGTCCTCTTTACTCGTCCATGGCATTCGTAGCGATGAACTCACGCCTCGCCACAGTGCTGGATTAACTTTCTTCAAACTTTAAATATCTTGAATGAATCAAAGTTTGCCTTCGCGCTTGAGCCACCAGTACTTTTGGAACGATCAATGGCCACTCCGTGGTAATCACCTTTTGTGTATGTTGTATCATGAGTCTTGAGGTATTGAGGTTTTAAAGGCTCTATGTAACAAGTGGAGACCCACCCTTTTTATGCATAAGACTTGGAAGCAATGTTACATAAGTTATATGAATAGGAGTGAAACTCGTAGGCCTTTTCTCTTCATCAATCGTTTTCTACCCGACAGCTTGGTGGGAAGTTGAGTTTGGGCTGAGTCCAATCTTGTCTCGGAGTACTTTCAAAGGGTAGGACAAACGGTATTTGAGCCGTAGGATGTGATTGAACTCTTTCTTCTCTCCTTGTCCGAGGCTTAGACCAGACTTGATCACATTCGTTCTCATGGTAAGACCTTGTACAATCTTCTCAGTCTTCACACCAATTTCAATTCTTTCTTGGATTATCGCAAGTTTGAGAAGCTTTAGGAAAACACTGCTCACCATGGTCTTACAGAAGGGTGATTACAGAGTATTTAGGCATGTGTCAACGATCTCGTTGTCAGTTGAAGAGAGAAAATGATGGATTAGATGGTGGAAATTGGTGATTTTCCACCATGGAAGCCCTTGGAGCATCTGCTGCAGCGTCACCCCTAGTCTCCTCTCCGTCCAGATATGCTTTTGCAACCCCTCTGAATCATCTTTTAAAGAGAAGGGTTCAATAATTGAGTTACACGAGCGTCCAATTTTCTGGACGAGCATCCCAATTCTGGACGAGCGTCCACTTTCTAGACGAACGTCCTCTTCTGGACGAGCGTTTCGAGCGTTATGGACGAGCGTGGACGAGTGTCCACTTTCTGGACGAGCGTCTCGAGCGTTCTGGATGAGCGTGGACGAGCGTCCACTTTCTGAACGAGCGTCTACTTTCTGGACGAGCGTCCACTGCGCGCTGAACGAGCGTCACTATGGAACGAGCGTGCGCTCGCTATGTGACGAGCGTCCGCTCACTTGGCGACGAGCGTCCGTGCAACACTTTCAAACTTGGCGCTTCATCCACCTTTTATGGCTTTCACAAATTTTCTAGCACCTCAAATTTGTGCCTGACAACCTCAACATTGACTTGGTGAGAAGATTTCAACTCAGGCAGCTTTGTCCTCATCGTGCTCACAATACTTGGCTTAATAATTTCCTCAAAGGACCATGCAAGTGGTTGTCCCCACCTTGTTTCCTCTCTCAAATGTGTTCTCCTTGGTCTTTTGTGGGCTTCATGACCCGAGTCTGCCTCTCACGGCGGAGTGTAATACGAGGAAAGACCAATAAGGAGGGAAAATTTGTGCCACTCAAACTCTATTGTAGTTGTGGTGTGAACAAATCTTCAAGTCATTGTAAGGCGCTTAGGGCCTCAAAGATTAAGCTCATTTGTTCCTTTAGTTGTTGGATATCGACTTTCATTCCCTTTTTTTTTGGTTCTCCAAGATTTGTGAACTGGTTCGAGTCCTTTAGGGTATCTTAGATGTTTAGCTGTATTTTAGTTTTTTTTTTTTTTTTTTTTTTTGAATGAAAAGAACACACAACGCAGTTTAAAATCTCTAGTCAGAAATTATAAAGTTGTGAAAATAATTGCCCCGGTATAATTTGGAAATTAACACGAAACTGAGTCAATAAGGTGATTCATCATTCAGAAGTTCCCAAAATGCGAGACATAGGAATTCTTGGTCAACCATCGCAGGCTTTAGTCATCACATTCTTCATTTGTCTGATCAGCTTCTTGCAGTAATTGAGGAATGTTTCAAACCCCTTAGGCGGGTTGATGATTGATATTACAGACTCAGCATCAACTAAGAACTTAAGGACGTTTTCAATGGCTCCATTGGCAAGGGAAGCCAGCTGTGAGAGACTTCTCTTCCAATTCTTTTAACTTGTCCTTGTTCAACGACATATTCTTTCTTCATCTGACTAATCAATCTTTTATGTTCCCTCTTAGCTAAATGGAAACATTCCTTCTCTAGTTTTGTCATTGCTGCTTCTATCCACTGCTCATCATTTCGAAATTTCTTTTCGCAATTTGGGTAAGGGAAATTAATTACAACTTGATTGTCTTAACCCTTTCTATGATTCATTGGCTAAGGGAAACTTTCATTAACAGTTCATGATCTTGGGCCTTTCATTGAAGCGAACAACATTGCCCCCAATTGTCTTTAACTTAATGGAACATTTCAACGAAGATTCATTCCTCATATGATCTGCAATGTGGCGAGAGATGCAGGTGTTAGCGATCCTCTCAGGATACTCAAATTATTTTTTGCGCTAACACAGGATTGCAATTAATACAACACCTAATACCCATGAGGGGTACATTAGGATACCTCCCGCAATGATATGTAATCTGCGATCTACGCTCCCAAGGGACACACCATTTAACTTGTTCTTCATTTAAACTTGCACAAAGTTGCGCCCATTCATTTACTCTTTTCACATGTGGTTCACAAGGAACAGCCTAAGACAAGCGCAAAAGTGCCTAAAAGTCACTTCTTTTTCCAATGGTGACCCATGTTCACCTGACTGAGTACCTGTGATAGACTTTTTGTACAAAATCCAATTTTCTCTCGGGTAATCGTTTACAACGTCCTTGTAATCGATTACATACTACAATAATTCGTCCATGGGGTACAGGGAATTTAAGGCGTCTCCAGTCTCACGGGAAATGAACCACAAATACACCACTGGTAGACAACATAACATCTTTCCCTCTTTAAGTTCGTAACAACGATTAAGGGTCCCATAAACTTCAGCCAGGACGGGACATGGGTATATTGCCCGATTTAGTTGTATAGAGCTTTGGCCTCAAGACTTGCGTTTAATATTTTCCCAAATTCTTCCCCTCTGACAAACTCACCAAATTCTTATACCCCTTGACTCAAATTCCATGTTAATTTCCATTTTTAGCTTAAGGGCCTTAATCACAACTTTATACTTTTTGACTAGAATCCACAAAAATGTGACAAGACTATGAAGAAAAACAATGAGCGAAGAAAAAGGAAAAAGCAAAAGAAAGAAAGAAAAAAAAGATAAAAAGATATGATGATATGTACAAGGTGCGTGATTTTTATTAAGCGAACATGAGGGTTATAGGAAAACACATTTCTCCCTTTTGTGCCTTATCAAAGGTTGAATGACAAAAGTTCTAAGGCCAAATATATGCACTCACAAGGATAGCTTCCTAATGCTTAAATCAGGCCACCAGAGCTATGGCTCTTTTCACTGTTTCTCCACAACAGTCAGAGTAATCAACTAGATGTGGAGACACAAATGAAGAGAACAGACTCTGGCTGGGGTTCTCACGATAGCCAAACAGGAAGTATGTCCCAAATGACACCGCTACACAACCCCTCTATTTCTAAGTTGCGCTCAGACCCGGGTATAGGGCCCCACTCATGATATGCATATTGTGTGTGTGTGAAGGGAGAATGCAATTGTACACCCCCAAACCCTCACCTGCAAAACAACCAGAAGATCCCAGGCAGATATAACATGTTTTCTACCCTAGGGTTCAATATAATCAAAACAAACAAACATACAATTATGACAAATATCAAATAAGGACAAAGAAAGAGGGAAGAGAAACACAAAGAAAAACCACATTGAAATCGCACATCTAATTAAATGGCCTGACTCTCTGTTCCCCAGTGGAGTCGCCATCTGTCGCAACCGGAATCGCGACGGGACGACGATCCAATAAAAAATTAAATATTAATATTGAAAAAGAGAGATTTTGGAGTCGCCACCATAGTTTATTCTGGAAAACTACGGAAAAACCATAAAATGATAAGGCATGGTCAAATTGAACCAGATTCTTGGTTCGGGAGTCGGTTACGTGTAGGGAAGGTATTAGCACCCTACAACGCCTGCCCTAAGGCAGTACCTTTAACTAAATGTGCGAATGTGGATGTGGTTTTCAAAATGTTTAACTTTCCCTTAAAACAAAACTCTAAAGAAACAAACAATATTTTTTAGTTTTTTGGGCCCGACAAGGATTGACCTTGCTCCTACGTATTCTCATGTGAGAAATCAGGGTTACGTAGTTCTTTTGAAACTGTTTGAGAAATTTGTTTGAAAAATTGTTTGGAAACTTGTTATGGATAATTTGGATTTTTGGGAAAATGAGCCTGACAAGGACTGGCCTTGCTCCTACGTATCTCCACTTTTGATGGAGAATCAAGGATCACGTAGTTCTGCAAGGCGATATTGTTTGTAGTTTGAAAAATAGATGTTTTTTTAGTTTTTGAAGATTTTATATTTTTTGTATTTTTTTATTTAGGAGAATGAAAAGGTTTTTAGCACAAGGACGATGCGTGCGATCACACATGTGCCTAAACCTTTGAAACGTATTTTTGACGTTTTTTGAAGAAAGAGAAAAGGTTTTTGGCACAAGGACGATGCGTGCGATCACACATGTGCCTAAACCTTTAAAACATATTTTTGTAATTTTTAATTTATCTTTTAATTTTGTATTTTTCTTTTTGTCTTTTGTTTTATTTTTATTTTTACTTTTTTTAATTTTTTTTTTTATGAACAAATCTGACAAAATATAAGATACAATATACAAGTGAGGTATCATACAAAGGGTTACATACAGTAAAAAAAACTAATAACCAAACAAATAATAGAAACAAAAGCCTAAAAATAAAACAAGAGAAACAAATCAGGGATGTAGAGATAAAACCAGGAGTGACGTGCGGAGAAAAATTTAAGCTCCTTTGTCTGGGTCAATGTCCTTTTTCTCCAATTTTGTATATGTCCGAGTGGTGTAGAAATGAAATTTGGAGGTGTATCCTGAAATGTGTGTTCGGTCCAATTCTTTTTTCCTTTTGCTTGCAGTATGAGTTTAGGCCCAAGTTGAAAGGGTGCAAATCATGAAACAAAGGCTGCAGAAAAGTTCTCCTTCTTTTTTTTTCTTTGTTTATTTAGAAACCAAAACGGGCTCAAAGCCCAAACTCTCTCTTTTTTTTCTTTCTTCTGAATGAAAACAAAGGAAGCAACCTCCCTTCTTCCTAGACTTGGCAGCCACCGCGTGGGGAGAAGTGATGGGCGGCCGTCGGCGAGGGCTTGATGCTGGAGGACAACGGCGACCTTTCTTGCTGGCTGCGACCTCTCTTGCTGCCGGGTCGGAAACGTCTGGGCTGGAGTTCGTGGTGGCGGGTATTGACCTAGGAGAGAAGAAGACGGCGGCTGCGAGGTAGAGGCGGAGAACGACGGTGACTGGATCTGAAGTGTGCTGGTGATGAGGGTCGCGATAGACATACGTGGAGGTAAAGGATGGTGGTTCGGGTTTGGATCAGGGGTGACGGGCAAAGGCTGAGGCAGAGTCTCCGATGACACTCAAATTTGGTTTTCTGTTTGTTAGGATGATGAAAACGGAGGAAATAGAGGAAGACTAAGGTGCTGCCATGAAATGGTATAAGGATGGCCGTGAGGCGTGTTGGAAATGAAGGTGATGATATTGGCTGCGCGTGAATATGGAGGATGGCCGTTTCTAGTAGCAGTAGGCGTTTGAGATGAATAGGGAATGTTGTTGTTGCTGATATTGTGGAAGAAAATGATGAAGTTGGTTGTGAGGTGAAAACGAAGAGGGAAGGGATGTGCGGGTGTTCCCGGGGTCCTGGAGATGATCACCGGCGTTGAAGATAACAGAGTTGGTAGTGAGAAAGGAAAAATGGTGGTGGTCATGAGGTGTTGAAGATGATGTTAAGATGATGAAGATTGGGAATGGCCGTGAGGTAAGGGTGAAGATTGATGATTAGGTGTGAAGGTGGAGAAAAATGCTCAGAGGTGTCGACTGTGGTCATTAACACTTGGTGATCAGAATGCAGAAAAAACAAGGTGATGATAGGGGTTGGCCGTGAGGTAAGGTTGATTGATTACGGGCTGGGAGATGGAATGAGAGTTGGTCCTGAGGTGGTGGTATAAGGATGAAGATGTTGATGTTGAATGAAAAGGAAAAGGATCGATGATGATGGGTTCTATGGGATGGGTTTCAGGAGCAGAGTGATGGCTGGAGTGGAAATAATGTGTTGGAGATGGCTACGGCAGTGGGTGATAGAGTTTGAAGTTAAGTCGTGGCCTTCATTGTTGGAGATGATCACGGGTGTACTAGAAGTGTAGAGAGAGTTTGAGATCAGTGATGGCTGGGGAAAACAAGAAGGAAATAGATGCAGATGATGGCCGTGGCAGTGAGGTGTTGAAAAAAAATGCTCAGAGGTGTTGACTGTGGTCCTCAGGTCCGTGAAAATTGGAAGTGGAAGGAAAAGGTGGCCGGATGGAAGGGTATTGGTGGTAGCCGTGAGTGTCAAGATACGACCATGGGTGAATCTGGATTATGGTTGACGATTCCTGGAGGTGGTATTGGGGTGATGATGATAAAGGGGCTGTTTTGGGTGGTTGACTCCTGATGATGTAAATCAATTTTGTGGGTGAAATATGTTGATGTTGGTTTGCTGAATGATGTAAGGAATATGGGGGGTGAAGAGGAAATTTTGGAGACGGTGTATGGAGCTTAAAGTAATGGATGAAGGAGGGAGTGAATTCACGGGTGTTGGGGCTGATGGAGAGTGGTTAGAGGTGAATGATGAATGAAGATGATAATCTTGGGGTTTAGTTGGAGATGATGGATGTTGGAAGTGAAATGGAATGGTTGTTGAGATGGCTACGGGTGAAGGTCGTGAGAGGCAAAGGCCCTGGTCAGAGGTTGAGAGAGTCAGCTGAAGATGATAATGGTGGGGATGGTGTAAAGATGATAGGCGCAGTGGGTGAATATGGATTATAGGCCGTGAGTTAAGGTGAAGATAGAAGGGATGTCTTCATCACAGGTGTCCTTTTTTTTTTTTCTGCTGCTTGCCTTCTTTCATAGCCAAATCTCAGAACCCGTGAGCCTCCCAATCTGTTCAGAAATCTTCCCGTGACCCTCTTTTCTTTGCATGCTGAGCTACAGTTTTTTGGCCGTGAGAAAATAGGGTGAGGGCCCCTCAATCTTGTCTTCATCTTCATACTGTGGGCATCCTTCTGTGTGTGGTTGCTTCCTCTTCTGTGCATGCTGGATGGTGATGCTGGAGATGGTGGAAGGTTGGTTGGTGGTGAGTGGAGCACTCACTGTAATGGGAGGTTGATGGTGCCCTGGAGCCACGGGTAATCAGGACGAGCGGCCGCAGAAGACTAAGGACGATTTGGACGAACGGCAGAAGGATTGAAGACGAACGGTATAAGGTGAGTGTCTTGGACGAGCGGCAGTAGTGACGAGATCAATTGAATGATTAACGAACGCTCATTAGAGAACGAACGTTCAATAGAGAACGAGCGCTCAATAGAGAACGAGCGCTCCATAGAGGACGAACGTACACTAAAAGCAAACATCAAGACCGAACGTGGATGAAAATGACCGAACGTTCAACAATAAAGACAAGACGCTCAAGAGCATTAGGACCGAACGTCCAAACGTTCAACAGCATTAGGACCGAACGTCCAACAATAAACATATCCAACCGAACGTTCAACTTTAACAAGGACGAACGTTCAATTCATCAAGGACGAACGTTCACTTCATCAAGGACGAACGTTGAACACGGATCAAACCGAACGTTCAATTAACAATTAAACATGACCGAACGTTCACTAAAAAAAAGACCGAACGTTCAACAATAATAAATAACTTCAAAACCGAACGTTCACTACTATGACCGAACGCTATTTACCGAACAGCCGAACGTCCAAAGCCGAACGCTGAAGACATATATCATTGAGCCCGATCGTTCATCAAAACATTATGACCGAACGGTTGAAGATGAGGACGAACGTCCTAAAGGACCGAAAAGCCGAACGGTCGAACAGTGCAAAAGGATGAAACCGAACGTTCGCAGTGGAGCAGGACGAACGCTTTAAACAACAGTGGGGAAGGACGAACGATTACAACAGTGGGGAAGGACGAACGTTACAACAGTGGGGAATGACGAACGGTTTGAACAACAGTTAGGAAGGACGAAACGGTTGAACAGAGGGGAAGGACGAACGTCAGATCCCTTTGTTTATTTTTTTTATTTTTTTATTTATTTATTTTTTCTTTTTATATACACACATTTTTAATTTTCCTTTTATGAGGATAAAACAATAAAACAAATTATTTAGTCAATCCGGACGAAATTGAGTGTTGACAATATATATATATATATATATATATATATATATATATATATATATATATATATATATATATATATATATATATATATATATATATATATATATAGAATACCATGACAGAACACAATTACACAATATAACCCACTTCTCAAGTTGGGTAAACACACACAAACAACATCAAACAACAACATAAACATAATACATTTTAACAATATTAATAAGAACTTAAGTTTATTGATTGATTATGCTAAACTTAGATTTTTTTTTCTTGAATCTTATAAGATGCAGATTGGACTTTTATTAGATAATTGAAATAACTTTGTCCATGTGTCACTCAGATATGCATGCTGTAGAGAGGTATCATTTGTCCATATTATTAAGAAGATGCTTGTGACATTGAAAAAGATGCAAACTTGACGTGCATTGCGTAGTGATTTCATATAACATAAGGACACATTTATGCTGTACAGAGATATCATTTGATGATCATAAATCAACTTTAATAATATTAATAAGAACTTAACTTTATTGATTTATTATGCTAAACTTATATTTTTTTTCCTGGATCTTAGAAGATGAAGATTTGACTTTAATTAGATATTTGAAATAACTTTGTCCATGTGTCACTTAGAAATGCATGCTGTAGAGAGGCATCATTTGTCTATACTATTAAGAAGATCCTAGTGATCTTGAAAATGATGCAAACTTGACATGCATTGGGTAGTGATTTAAAATCATATAAGGACACATTTACGTGGTCATTACCTGTCAAAATTACAGAAAGACTCATAAATGATGGTATCTAAGGTGTGTTTGTATTGTTATACAATTCTCCCTTTAGTAATGAACTTTATAAAACTTTATTTATTTTAAGAAATATTAAAATATTTATTTAATATGTATAATTTCATACATTATTTAATTAAGTTTTTTCCTTTAACTACATACTAATGTACTTTAATGTTTTTTTATATTATATAAATTTCAATTTTTAATTATCTTCTTTCAATAATTTTAATGTTTAATTTTCTTGCTTTATATATTATTATCACTTTTAACTTTTATCAACAAATTTATAATTAAAATTATCTTTTTAATAATTATATCAAATTAATTATTAACATTTTATTTTAATAGTTTTTTATCTTCAAATTATTTATCATAGACATAAGATTATATATATATATATATATATCACTTTTAATATTTATTATACTAAAAGAAATATTCTAATTATTTAAAAATTATTATTTGATTTATGTTTTTTTCAATTTTAATATTTCTTATATTTAAATAAATATATTTCAACTGTTTCAAAATGATTATTACAATTTTTAATATTTTAATTATAATATTTATACATTTAAATAGAAATATTTCAATTAATTTTACATTTATTTCATTTACCATTTTAAAGAAAAGAAAAGTCCAATATAACTAACTTTCAGTTTTTTTAAAAATTCAATTCTATCTGTAAACAGTTATATGTATACTATCTTATTAGTTAAAGTGCACACTGTACTCTCTAAATAATTAAAAGTGCAAAAGAGTGTTATTAGATTGAAAAATTATGACTAATACAATTATATTTATCATAGACATAAGATTATATATATATATATATATATATATATATATATATATATATATATATATATATATATATATATATATATATATATATCACTTTTAATATTTATTATGCTAAAAGAAATATTCTAATTATTTAAAAATTATTATTTGATTTATGTATTTTTCAATTGTAATATTTCTTATATTTAAATAAATATATTTCAACTGTTTTAAAATGATTATTACAATTTTTAATATTTTAATTATAATATTTATACATTTAAATAGAAATATTTCAATTAATTTTACATTTATTTCATTTACCTTTTTAAAGAAAAGAAAAGTCCAATATAACTAACTTTCAGTTTTTTAAAAATTCAATATATACTATCTTATTAGTTAAAGTGCACACTGTACTCTCTAAATAATTAAAAGTGCAAAAGAGTGCTATTTCATTGAAAAGTTATGACTAATACAAGTATATTTATCTTGAATTGTCTCATACATACTTGTTTTTATCTTACTTCACTCAAAAAGAAATAAAAAAAAATACATCCTTAGAATGAAGAAAGATGAAGAAAAATACATCTATGCTAGAGATTATATTTAATTATCATAAATTAATCTTAGTAATATTAATAAGAACTTAAGTTTATTGATTTATTATGTTAAACTTGGTTTTTTCCTTGATATTAGAAGATGCAGATTTGACTTTAATTAGATAATTGAAATAATTTTGTCAATGTGCACTTATAAATGCATGCTCTAGAGAGCTATCATTTGTACATATTATTAAGAAGATGCTAGTGATCTTGAAATGGATACAAACTTGAAATGCATTGGGTAGTGATTTCATATCACATAAGGACACAGTTATGTTGTACAGAGATATCATTTGATGATCATAAATCAATCTTAATAATATTAATAAGAACTTAACTTTATTGATTAATTATGCTAAACTTAGATTTTTTTTCCTGAATCTTAAAAGATGCATATTTGACTTTTATTAGATAATTGAAATAACTTTGTCCTTGTGTCACCTAGATATGCATGTTGTAGAGATGTATCATTTGTCCATATTAGTAAGAAGATGCTAGTGACCTTGAAAAAGATGCAAACTTGACATACATTGTGTAGTGATTTCATATAACATAAGGACACATTTATGCTCTATAGAGATATCATTTGATGATCATAAATCAACTTTAATAATATTAATAAGAACTTAACTTTATTAATTTATTATGCTAAACTTATATTTTTTTTCCTTGATATTAGAAGATGAAGATTTGACTTTAATTAGATGATGGAAATAACTTTGTCCATGTGTCACTTAGAATTGCATGCTGTAGAGAGGCATCATTTGTCCATATTATTAAGAAGATGCTAGTGATCTTGAAAAGGGTCCAAACTTGACATGCATTGGCTAGTGATTTCATATCACATAAAGACACCATTATGCTGTAGAGAGATATCATTTGATGATCATAAAACAACCTTAGTAATATTAATAAGAACTTAAGTTTATTGATTCATTATGCTATACTTAATTTTTTTCCTTGGATCTCAGAAAATGCAGATTTGACTTTAATTAAATAATCTGAATAACTTTGTGCATGTGTCACTTAGAAATGCATGTTGTAAAGAGGCATCATTTGTATATATTATTAAGAAGATTCTAGTGATCTTGAAAATGATGCAAACTTGACATGCATTGGATAGTGATTTAAAATTATATAAGGACACATTTATGTGGTCATTAACTGTCAACATTGCAGAAAGGCTCATAAATGATGGTATCTAAGGTGTGTTTGAATTGTTATACAATTCTCCCTTTAGTAATGAACTTTATAAAAATTTATTTATTTTAATAAATATTAAAATATTTATTTAATATGTATAATATCATACATTATTTAATTAAGTTTTTTCCTTTAACTACATATTAATGTACTTTAATGTTTTTTTATATTATATAAATTTCAATATTTAATTATCTTCTTTCAATAATTTTAATGTTTAATTTTCTTGGTTTATATATTCTTATCACTTTTAACTTTTATCAACAAATTTATAATTAAAATTATCTTTTTAATAATTATATCAAATTAATTATTAACATTTTATTTTAATAGTTTTTTATCTTCAAATTATTTATCATAGACATAAGATTATATATATATATATATATCACTTTTAATATTTATTATACTAAAAGAAATATTCTAATTATTTAAAAATTATTATTTGATTTATGTCTTTTTCAATTGTAATATTTCTTATATTTAAATAAATATATTTCAACTTTTTTTAAAATGATTATTACAATTTTTAATATTTTAATTATGATATTTATACATTTAAATAGAAATATTTCAATTAATTTTACATTTATTTCATTTACCATTTTATAGAAAAGAAAAGTCAAATATAAATAACTTTCAGTTTTTTAAAAATTCAATTCTATCTGTAAACAGTTATGTATACTATCTTATTCACTGTACTCTCTACATAATTAAAAGTGAAAAGAGTGCTATTGAAAGATTATGACTAATACAAGTATATTTATGTTTGAATTGTCTCATACTTGTTTTTATCTTACTTCACTCAAAAATAAATAAAATAAAAAAATACGTGCCTAGAATGAAGAAAGATGGAGAAAAATACATCTAGAGAGTATATTTAATTATAATAAATTAACCTCAGTAATATTAATAAGAACTAAGTTTATTGATTTATTATGTTAAACTTAGTTTTTTCCTTGATATTAGAATATGTAGATTTCACTTTAATTAGATAATTGAAATAACTTTGTCAATATGCACTTATATAAATGCATGTTGTAGAGAGCTATCATTTGTTCATATTATTAAGAAGATGCTAGTGATCTGGAAATGGATGCAAACTTGACATGCATTGGGTAGTGATTTCAAATCACATAAGGACACATTTATGTTGTACAGAGGTATCATTTGATGATCAATAATCAAATTTAGTAATATTAATAAGAACTTAAGTTTAGTGATTTATTATGTTAAACTTAGTTTTTTTTTCGAGATCTTAAAATATACAGATTTGACTTGATAATTGGAGTAACTTTTTGCATGTGTCACTTAAAAATATATACTGCAAAGAGACATCATTTGTTCATATTATTGAGAAGATCACATAAGGACACATTTATGTTGTACCAGAGGTATCATTTGATTATCATAAATCAACTTTACCAATATTAATAAGAACTTAAGTTTATTGATTTATTATGCTAAACTTAGTTTTTTTTTCCTGGATCTTAGAAGATGCAGATTTGACTTTAATTAGATAATTGAAATAACTTTGTCCATGTGTCATTTAGAAATGCATGTTGTAGAAAGACATCATTTGTCCATATTGTTAAGAAGATGCTAGTGATCTTGAAAATGATGCAAACTTGACATGCATTGGGTAGTGATTTCATATCATATAAGGACACATTTATGTTGTACAGAGATATCATTTGATGATCATAAATCAACCTTAGTAATAGTAATAAGAACTTAAGTTTATTGATTTATTATGTTAAACTTAATTTTTTTTCTTGGATCTCACAAAATGCAGATTTGACTTTAATTAGATAATTGGAATAACTTTGTCATGTGTCACTTAGAAATGCATGCTGTAGAGAGGCATCATTTGTCCATATTATTAAGAAGATGCTAGTGATCTTGAAAAGGATACAAACTTGACATGCATTGGGTAGTGATTTCATATCAGATAAGGACACATTTATGCTGTACAGAGATATCATTTGATGATCATAAATCAACCTTAGTAATATTAATAAGAACTTAAGTTTATTGATTTATTATGTTAAGCTTAATTTTTTTTCTTGGATATCAAAAGATGCAGATTTGACTTTAATTAGATAATTGGAATAACTTTGTCCATGTGTCACTTAAAAATGCATGCTGTAGAGAGGCATCATTTGTCCATATTATTAAGAAGATGATAGTGATCTGGAAAAGGATACAAACTTGACATGCATTGGGTAGTGATTTCATATCACATAAGGGCACATTTATGCTGTACAGAGATATCATTTGATGATCATAAATCAACCTCAGTAATATTAATAAGAACTTAAGTTTATTGATTTATTGTGTTAAACTTAATTTGTTTTCTTGGATCTCAAAAGATACAGATTTGACTTTAATTAGATAATTGGAATAACTTTGTCCATTTGTCACTTAGAAATGCATGCTGTAGAGAGGCATCATTTGTCCATATTATTATACAAGTGATCTTGAAAAGGATGTCAAACTTGACATGCATTGGATAATGATTTCATATCACATATATAAGAACACATTTATGTTGTTAGTACTTATCAACATTGGAGAACAGCTCATATATGATGGTATCTAAGGTGGGTTTGAATTGTTATACTATTCTACCTTTAATAATGAACTTTATAAAATTTCATTTATTTTAATAAATATTAAAATATCTATTTAATAAGTATAATTTATACATTATTTAATTAAGTTTTTTCCTTAAATATTGTTAATTACATGTTAATGTATTTCAAAGTTTTTTTATATATATTATATAAATGTCAATTTTTAATTATTTTCTTTCAATAATTTTAAAGTTTAATTTTCTTGCTTTATATATTATTATCATTTTTAACTTTTATCAACATATTTATAATTAAAATTATCTTTTTAATAATTATATCAAATTAATTATTAGCATTTTATTTTAATAGTTTATTTTCTTCAAATTATTTATAATAGACATAATTATGTATATATATATATATCACTTTGAATATTTATTATACTATAAAAAATATTCTAATTATTTATAAATTATTATTCCATTTATGTTTTTTTCAATTGTAATATTTCTTATATTTAAATAAATATATTTCAACTGTTTTAAAATGATTATTACAATTTTTAATATTTTAATTATAATATTTATACTTTTAAATAGAAATGTTTCAATTAATTTTACATTTATTTCATTTACCATATTAAAGAAAAGAAAAATCCAATATAACTAACTTTCAGTTTTTTAAGAATCTAATTCTATCTGTAAACAGTTATGTATACTATCTTATTAGTTAAAGTGCACACTATACCTCTAAATAATTAAAAATGCAAAAGAGTGTTATTACAGGGAAGAATTATGACTAATACAAATATATTTATCTAGAACTCTCTCATACGTACTTGTTTTTATCTTACTTCACTAAAAAAACAAGTACTTAGAAAGAAGAAAGATCAAGAAGACATCTAGTAATTTTCACCATTCTTCAAATACAATCATGTCTTATGAACTCAGCAGTTCATAAATTTCAAATTTCATCCAATTCATTTGAAATTCCGATCACCATTTTCAATGTTACTCCTTCCAATCTAAACCCTACCCACTAACATCATCACCGCTACACCCTCTTGTACCATGAACTCTCTCTTTTCGCTTGAAAACCTTCCTCCACCACCGGGAATTCCAATCCCCGCCTCAATTGCCGCCGCCACAGCCACCACCAGCGCCTCCCCGGCCCCAACACTAATCCCAAAGCTCGAACCTTTCGACGGATGGCTCAACAACCCCACTTCCCAACAAAAACAATCTCAGGACTCCAATTTTTCAAATGGGTCTCTGGACCTCGACCTCGACCTCAATCTTGTATGCGACGGAACCTCCGACGAACCAAACAACAACAACAACTTATTTTCCGAGTTCAACAGAATCTCCCAGCTTTTCCACACTGCGTTCTCCGCCAACGACCCCCAAAATGACGCCGTTCCCGACCCCATCACCGATAGCCTGCAGCAGCTCCGAAACGACGCCTTTTCCAACCCTTTTGCCGAAAACTCGCAGCACATCAAAACCGAAGCCGATTCGGTCCCATGGCTGCAGCAGGCCCCAAAGGGCATCGTTCCGGACCCGGATTCGCGGGCAATTGTGCCCGTTCCGGAGGAGCAGCAGTCTTCTTCGATGGTGGCCGCAACCACGCCGAGGCGACGGTGTAAGGAGCTGGTTCGGGTGGCGGATCTTGGCGGGCCGGAGCATCGGCACTTCCGGGACGTTGTCCGGCGGACTCGGATGGTGTATGACTCGTTGCGCGTGCTGGCGACGGTGGAGGACGAGCGGCGGGTGGACGCCCGCAAGGGGCGCAGCGATTTGCGAGCCTCGGCCGTGATGAGGAGCTGTGGTTTGTGGTTGAATCGCGACAAGAGAATTGTTGGTGCGATTCCTGGTGTTTGTGTTGGTGATGTGTTCCTCTATAGGATGGAGTTGTGCGTGGTTGGGTTGCACGGTCAGGCTCAGGCCGGCATCGATTATCTTCCTGGCAGCATGAGTTCCAACGGCGAACCAATTGCCACGAGCGTGATTGTCTCAGGTGGTTACGAGGATGATGTTGACGAGGGTGATGTTATCACCTACTCCGGCCATGGTGGGCAGGACAAGAATTCTCGGCAGGTTTGTCACCAGAAGCTTGAGGGAGGGAACCTTGCAATGGAGCGGAGTAAACACTATGGGATTGAGGTGAGGGTGATTCGCGGGGTGCGCTGTGAGGGTGCAGCCTCTGGCACTGGGAAGTTGTATGTGTATGACGGCTTGTATACGATTATCGATTGCTATTTTGATGTTGGGAAGTCGGGTTTCGGTGTTTTTAAGTTCAAGCTGTGTAGGATCGATGGGCAAGCTAAGATGGGGAGCACGTTCATGAAGGAAGCGCAAATGCTAAAGAAGGATCCTTTGAGTTTCAAACCCACGTGTTGTGTTTCGCTTGATATTTCAAGCAGGAACGAGAATGTGGGGGTTCGCCTTTTCAATGATCTTGATCGCAATTTCGACCCTCTCAGGTATGAATACCTTGTGAAGACAAACTTTCCTGAGTTTGTTTTTCACCAGAGTGGGAGGGGTACGGGTTGTGATTGTGTGGACGGGTGTGTTGAAGGGTGCTTCTGTGCCATGAAGAACGGAGGGGAGTTTCCCTATACTCACAGTGGGATTCTCTTGAGAGGGAAGCCTTTGGTTTTTGAGTGCGGCCCGTTTTGTCAATGCCCCCCTCATTGTCGGAATCGGGTGACGCAGAAGGGGCTCAAGAACAGGATGGAGGTGTTCAGATCTAGGGAAACTGGTTGGGGAGTTAGGTCCTTGGACCTTATTCAAGCTGGTGCTTTTATATGTGAGTACACAGGGGTTGTGCTCACTAGGGAGCAAGCAGAACTTTTGTCCATGAATGGTGATTCCTTGATATATCCGAATCGGTTCACTGATAGGTGGTCGGAATGGGGTGACTTGTCTATGATAGACTCCAATTATGTGCGTCCATCTTATCCCTCGCTCCCTCCTTTGGATTTTGCTTTGGATGTGTCAAGAATGAGGAATGTTGCTTGCTATATGAGTCATAGTTCCACTCCCAATGTGTTGGTTCAGTTTGTCTTGTATGATCACAATAATTTGATGTTCCCTCACCTTATGCTGTTTGCAATGGAGAACATCCCTCCCTTGAGAGAGCTCAGCCTTGATTATGGGGTAGCTGACGAGTGGACAGCAAAACTCGCTATATGTAACTGATTTGTTTTCAAAGTTTTCTACACTTTATGATATACTGAAGCCAAGTTTAATGAATTGTTCGCAGAGGTAAGGCCATGTTCTTTTAGCAACTTATTTGTTTTCAGAATTTGCAATCTACTCTTCCATTTGATATTCTAGCTTATTTCTCAATATTAGTCTGGTCTGGATTGTAAACTCTGTTAGCCATACGATTTGTAGACATATTATTCATTATAAACTGCTCCATTTTGTGGTCTTTCTAGCATCCTGGTGCACTTCAGATGACAGGAAGTTCAATATTTGTTGTGACTTTGAAGATTGAGATAATATGTTGTAATATCTTACAATTGTAGTTTGGTTTTCAGATCCATCAGTAGTTTTATCTATTTCTCTCAGTCCAATATGTTATCCTGTATTTGGGATGTGTTTTGTGTGTCTTCTTCTATTTATCTATTAAGGGTGCTATTTTATTGCACACATGCTCTTAAAACTTTCTTTCCTAAGAAATCCACTTCATTTACAGTCACATCATATTATGTATCAGTGTAATAAATTAACTGTATTCTAATTCGTTAATACTATCATTGGACAATTGCCACTTAATTTGTTCATCTTGGTTCTTTATAAATGTTTTGTGGAATTCAGGTGTGAGTGTTAAAGTTTGTCATCTATAATTAATGGGCTAAGGGACTTAATTTGTTGCTTTATTTTAACTATTAAAAGATATGTTTCTTGTTATTCTATTTTTTGAGTGTCATTATTATATGAAAATTGTTGCACTTAATCACTATGATTTTAGATTGTGAATTATATAAATCTTAATTCTCAATTCAATTTTTTGTCATGTTGGTTCTATAAATGGTGTACCCTTGTCCTCAGTGTTGTTTCGTGTTTGGTGTCTGTGGCGGAGTTGGTGCCTCGTACTAATATTACAGGCTTACAAGGTGCTAAAAATATTGATTATGACTATTTTTACTAACTACATTTTTCTGCTATGAGCACTTAGGAAACAAAAATAAGAAGAAAAATGGAAATGCGATTCTTCATTAGTTAAAATTAACTTATGCAATAAATTTGTAGAAACATAAGCTAATTTTAATTTATGTGGAAACTTGTTTCTTTATTTTTCCTTCTTATTTTTCTCTTCTAGAAGTATTTAAGGAGATATTTGTTCAAACCTTCCCTTTATGTTATTTAAAACGTTATTGACTGAATTTGTCTGGTCAAAAGACTGCAGTGAAGACCAACATAAGGTTGGAACAACTTAACCAGAAGAATTGAGAATTGAACAACTATAGACAACCTTAAGCTGTCATCAAATTGTTAACTGAAAAATGTTACATGTCCGTTAGGGATAACAGTGTCCATGATTTATTCATGTAAGATGCTAATAGCAAGAATAAACTTTACCACTTGTTATCCTGAGTTAACATTTTCCATTAGCAATAGGGTGATATATTTACACTTGATAAAATTTGCTTTATTTTTAAAATTAGAGGATCCAAAGTGCAATTAAATTTTTATAGGGACCAAAAGTACATATCTCTGAACCTATAAGGACTAAAATTGGAAGTCTAAAACTTATAATAGGGTTAAACAATATGATAAACTATTTATAACATAACATATAATATACTAAACCAAATAATAATAAGTTAAAAAAGCACAATATATGATATAATAAATTAAGGAATAATAGAAATAAAAATATGTTATATGCATGTATTTTAAATTTTTAATGGGGGAAATGTAGGATTTTGCAATCCAATTTAATTGACAGCCAATACTTGTGTGTGTGTTAATCTTGTACTAAAAGATTATGTCAAAATCTGCTTTCTATCTGTTGGATTTCCATCCTGCCTGAATTCCCATTGTGTTTCACTACACAGATTCTTTTCACGTGGGTTTTTGCAGCGCCTTTAGGTTTGTTCCAACTTCCTATCATGCAAGATTGGTGCTTCAGATACGGTTGTGGATCAGTAAAAGGTCAAATAGAAATTTAATGTTAATTTTTCACAGTGTAATAATTTTCATTATGTTTAAGTTGAGTTGAAAACTAAACTAGTTGATTTAAAATGTCTTTGGTCTGTGTTAGGGAAGATGCTTACTTTGAGATTGCCTATGATATTTGAATCTAGTTATGAATTAACTATCTGAAAATTATTAGCTGTTTGAGAGTCTTACACTCCTCTATTTATCAATTTTGGATAGCAAAGTGCAGTGCGCATAGTGGGATGACTGTTATTTTAAAATATTTTTTTATGGGTATATACTTCATTTTCCATCTCTTCCTCTTTTAGACAATAAAAAAACTAATTTATTTTCAGTATGTTTCCCATTTGCACTGATTTCTCGTATCAGCCACATGTTAAAACCATTATAGTAATGGACAATGGGGTCAATCATTTTACAAATTTCACAGTGGTCTTTCAAAGACTGATTATACTTCGCAAAAACCAAATCTCTTGCAACTTTTGATCTTCAAAGCTGCTACCTTTCTCAGAAAGAATCAAAGAAAACTTCATGCTTTGACAGATCTGCCAAAGACTGCTGTAGCCCCCATCCCCAGTTTGACAGTGCTGCTATTCCCTTTTATCAATATATTGACATGCCTTTTTATGCAAGTGTCATATTGGCTTTAACTAAATCAGTGCAGGAGACCCGAACTATCTTGTTTTAAATTTACCTTTCTTTATTTAGAAGAATAAGTAATAAAAATTGGGCTTGTAGACTGCATTGTCACAGACAGATGCTATGAGGTCATGAACTAACTATTCTAAAAGCTTAAATTGTAAGTTGATGGCTCTTGCATGGTTGCAAGTATAACAAACTGCTAGTAACTTGAAAGCTTTTCAAAAAGCAAACATTCCACTCCTTTTTAAAAATATTTATGTTTAATTTTATGAACTATGTTTTAGGTTTTAGTTATCTGGTATGTTAGTCCTTTTTGTCTCTATGATTTTATACACATACATTTGTTATTATATTTTATTCAGCCAGGCATATTTGGACCTGATTTCATTGTTTCTTTGTGAACCTGCCCTTCTTTCAATACATAAAATAAAATTTAGTAAAATTAAATCATTTCTTTCAAATTAATTACTGCATTTTTTTTTAAAGTAAAGGAGCTCGTGTACTTACATTTATATGGTTCTCACATTCCATCCCCATTCATTACACTGTTTCCATCCCCTGGAAATCTTTCGAGCATCGTTTCTCTTGTTCCTTGTCCAACATTTTAGTTATATAACCTTAATGTTAAGAAGTTGCTTCATAACCGTATTCCTAAATTTATGTGGATTGAGCTCTTATCTTAGTTTTTAACATTGTCATCTGATGCTATGTGTGGAAAAATTGTCGCCTTTTGAAATAACTGCCTTAAAGTCATATCTAAGGTGATTTTTGATTAATTCCCTTGTAAAAATCTATACACCGATAGTGCATGATGATTGATCATTTTATCTTAAAAGAAGAGATTCAATTCAGAAATGACTGTTCTGAGATAAAATCACAACATAAATATTGCTGGTTAGATATTTTTTCATAGATTTAAACCAGACCCTAATCCATTGGTTTGTCCATTTTGCTTCAGCAAAGGCTCTTTATCACAGACTAATGAGGTTACATATATTGCTGGTTTGAGATATTTCATCTCAGATCTTTATACTTTTGTAGTTGTGCTTTGAAAGTTTTACATGTGTTTTTATCACACCTGTGAGCACCCTTAGGCAGTTGAGTTTAGGTGGAAATGATAACTCCCTTTACTACGTATGAAAATTTTTTATACTTGAAACCAAATTTGTCTTTCATTATGAGCAATGTCATTCTTGAGGCATGCCAATTTGAGTTGATATTCATTTGCAGATAAAAGATTATGTGGCATGACTTTTACACTGTTTTTCAACCCTGCCTGTGAAGGAAGGTATAATAACTTGCTGGCTTATGGTGCCAGGATATCAAAATTCAAACATGTGGAGCTCTCTGTTACGTTATAAATGGTGTGCCCTTTGTGGTGAGGAAGATCAGGAATTGTGTAGACTTGTGTAATTTTCGAACCTGTTGATGACATTTGTTTGTTTGTAGTAACTGTTGATTTCTTCCTTCTCCTGGGCGAAGAAGCACTTTCACAGTCACATTTTTGTACTCACGTATACTTCAGCTGTGTCAACTGTTGCATCATTTGGGGTACTTGTTTGTACATAACATAAGTTCAAAGCTTGTACAGGTTTTGTAATTGTGACTGGCAAAGATAGATGGACATTGCTGCTAATGATCTTGTATGATGACATGGAATAAACGTAACACTATAATGTTCTTAAAAACCTTACATGAACATAGCATTTACAAATTCAGCATTTTCAGTATTTTATCAGACAATGAGAGCATATCATGGTTGTATGGGATATGAATAATTTTTCCTTGTTAAGGTGGGATCTGTCTGTTACACTCTTTTCTTACTTTTTCACCACTTTTACAACAGTGTAGCAAATTACCACTTTGCTTTAAATTTCATTTTCTTTTCTCTTAACCTTTGTCTATACTTTCTGTTGTATGTCTTTATAGCAGTATACAAGAAGCGTTGATGATTTATTTAATTAGGTTAAGTTTTGTTTATTTATCCTTATTTAATAAGCCAACCTAAATTAAGTTAATTAATATTAAGGAGGGACACTTTTGTTGTATGTTGTGTTGTGATAAAGTCTATAAGGGGTGGATTTGGACGTGACCATATAGGCCTAAGTAGTTACGTAAGATGGTATTTTTGAAAAGGCTGCTTCTATAATTTTACCTCGATACATTTAAAAGTTCTGGTCTTACTCTTTTTTTTTTCATTTTGATTTCCAGAATAAAAAATATTTTGGAATACAAAATAAAAAAAAAACATTTTTGATTTTGAATCAAGTCTAGATCAGAGAGGAAGGATTACTTCATGAGATTATTTCGTGACGAAGGATTTTCTATGACTTGAGTCTTAGGTTAAGGTTAAGGCTTAAGGTTTTATTTAATGTTTGGTGTTGCAACCGTGCTGTGAAAGAATGTTTGAAATTATCTGTTTTTCTTCAAAAATACAACTTTGACTCTTTAAATTCTTCTATACTCGCAAAAAAAAAATGTAAAATTGGGGTTGTTATCATGATTTTTACATAAAATTAAAGCCAACCAATTCAACATTTAAATCAACTAATACTAAACCTTTGTCACTAAGTGTCATTCCTAGCATCAACAAATGGAATCTCAACAACATGAAGCTTGGTAGCAAGGAAGCTCAGCAGCATGGAAGCTTAATCGCATTGGAGCTCGATAGCATGAGAGCTTGGTAGCATGGAGTTCGATAGCATGGAGCTCAACAACATGGAGCTCGACAATGTGGAACATCAGTAGCATGGAGCTTAACAATGTGGAACATTAGTAGCAAGGAACTCAACAGCATGGAACTTGGCGGCATGGAACTTGATGGTATGGAGCTCGACAACATGGAGCTTGACAATATTAAGCTTGCAAGTAGGGACCTCGACAACATGGCAACTCAAAAACGGAGCAAGGCCAACTCTCATGGAAGGGTCTGTTGACTAATTTAAATGCCACCCTCTTCATGCCTTCTTCCTTTGGTTAAGCTCTAATGGTGAAGGTCCATAGCCATGCTTCTATTATTACCCCTCTTGATCGAGTTACAACTTTCAGCATGTGAGCATCGGGAACCTAACAGCCAAATTCAAACCTCTTTGCAAATTATTTAATTTTCGAGCTTAAGAGACTGTGTACCATATGCCTGTTTAGCTGAGCTAGTTCAGGTCGAGCTTCTCTGGACTGACCATTCAAAGCGGAGCTCCTCTAAATCGACCACTCTAGGTTGAGCTCTTCTGGACCGACCACTCCAGCCCAAGTTCCTATGGTTCGAGCTCTTTGGGACTGGCCACTCCAAGCCGAGCTCAAAGATCGATCACTTTAGGCAGAGCTCTTTGGCCAACTCATTTAGGTTGCCCACTCTGGGCCGATTGGTCACAAAATTGTCAGTAACAATGGTAATGACAAAGTAGTCCCATCATTACCGAACAATATGGTCGACCGATTAAAAAATGGTTAGATTATTAATGGTAATGACGAGTTAATCTCTTAATACTGATTAAGGTATGATTGGATTGTAATTAGACTAACAAAAAGGTAAAATCTTATTACAACTACTATATATAAAAGTCTAATTAACAGTTTATTTACTGATTTTGACATCATAATACTTTCTATAAGTATTATACGAGCAAACTTTGAGAGACGTCGAAACCTAATAGTTGACAACCTAACACGTGACTGGCCACATAACGCAATAAAGATACTTGAATGATAAAGACATGACAACCACGTCAGAAATCAAGAATAATTGATTGTTTCCAAGCTTGATCAAAGGCCTACCAAAATAATTATTACTATTATTTTATTTTTACTTTAAAGAGTGACTAATTCTTACAATGTGGTGAATCAAATTACGATTTGATTTATAACTTAATTCTTTCTAATATATAATGATGTTTAGTACATTGTTTTTGGAAGCAAAATTTCCAATTTTTATTCCCTAAGAAGTATTCTAAGGACAATCGTTGACATTTTCCATGATACTAATATTTGAAGGAGTTAGCATGTGTATATTTTTCAGATTATGTATTTTATCCTTTGTCGCTTCATCAATTAAATTGATTCAAAGCTTTCTGTTAGAGTTAAAAATTTTCAAATTAGAAAATCATTGTCAGGACACATTTATTTACTCGTTACATTGAATTTTATTGAAAATACTTATAAATTAACAAAGATGCTTCATGTAACATCCCATAAAATACAGTAATAAACCATATAAAATAGAATATTCACATATATTAATATATCAAATCAGTTTTACAACTAACGAAGTAAAACACGCTATTGGCCGAACGGCCTTAAATACACTAATACCAAAAACGCATTCGCTCCAAGCAAAAGTAATAACCGAACGGCTTACAAAGCATAAAATGCCGAATGATCAAAGAAACAAAAAGGAAGGTCGTCCTAATACATCAAACTAATAAGTAAACTAGGCCGCCAACCGAACTCATTACTGTTCGGCCTTCACTTCCACATCTACGAGGTTTGCTTCCTCCAAATTTTCTTCTTCCAGCGTTTTTTCAAGCAAAACCTCCCCATCTGCTCACATCCACACGGATGATCATTGCACAGACAGGACGGACGTACAAGTACGATAGACAACACAAGGAAAAACGAAGGGTAAGCTTATTGAATTTAATTCAAGTAATATCATGCATTTCTTAACACATCAAACATATCAAATATTCCACAACATATAATTCAATCAAAACCGTAACTCAATCAATTCCTGATACTAGACTGACTGTCCAGACCGTATGAATTCTGTGTAGCTACGACGCTCGTGCACTCAGTGGTATAATAACTGGAATGTTACATCAGCTACTCCCTGAGGTTAGTCCGTTCCGTCCAAGTTACAGTTATGGACTAAGACCTCCTGCCGTTCCCACACATGACATACTCCTCTCTACTTGAGAACGAGCACTCACGGAACATCAGGATGAGCCGCCAGCTAAGCTTACCACATTCATACTTTACAAATCTCAACGTTCAATCTAGAGTCGTTCCTCCCTGGAACGCTCGTTCAAAATCCACCAACATAATTTCATCTCTTTTACCGTTCGCACATTACAATATTTCATTTTAATATCATTTTAATCTTCCGTTATATTTCCATAAAAGGACGAGCGTTCAGCCTCTTTGTAATCGAGGACGAACGTTAAAACACAAAACCAAGAAAGACTCGTTCGCGAGCAGAATAAAGCCGACACATGTTATTTGACGAACGTCATTACCACTTGAATCAGTTAAATGAACTGACTCTAGTACAATCTGAGTAATACTTAAAATAAATTAAGTATGGGGCTCTAGGCCAAATCCAAAAGGATATAAACACCACGTGAAGAAATAAGAACTTTACCGAGATCAATTCATTTAGGGAAAACTGACTGCCAGTAGATGACCGAACGCAGTAATGAGCATTTACTAAAATATTTTGGACGAACGCTATTTACATCTGGTTGACGATTCAAGACTAGGACGAGCGTTCGGTATAAGACCGAGCGCTACTCATAACGTACGCTTTGGGTCGAGACCCATCGCTGTTTTCGAAATAGTAAAATTTAGAATTTATATAATAAGAGATGGTAAAGTTAAGTTTTAACAGAATGACTAAGTGTCCGAATGTATACTTTCAAGCTTCTCAATTCCTCACCCAACACTCAAAATATCTACGTTTGGCCGAACGCTCAAGCGTAGAATTAATACAAGAGGGCGTTCGTCCTCGAATATAATTCTTTCCAAATGAAAGGATTCAGTTCTTCGAGTAAGTTACTAAGAATACCGAACGGTCAAGGATCGTTCAATAACGAACGTTCAATAACATAGGAATTTCATATTCAAAATCTCACTTACAGTAAACTCATTTTTCAGTATATACATTTCCTGCTTCTAAATAATCATACTCTAGTTCATCTCATATTTACCATACAGCAATTCATACTTTATACTTCACATTCAATATCCATTTACATACTTTCACATTAATACATATCCAACATCATCATGCAGATTAATCATCATAAATCACATTCAATCCATCAAACAGCGAACATTCATAACAACCAAAACAGATGAATTAAATCAAATAAGGTTCCCTAACCTCTAACGTGAACAGACGTCCTACAATGTGCAACTTGACTTGTAAGATTTACAAATTCCTTCTACCCGCAACGCTTACTACTCTATGAATCAATCATCAAAGATAGATGGAAACGATTCAATATTTAACTAAATAATTCCAGCACCCAGAGTTTGAGCGTGCATGCTCACAAGAACTACAGTTTGAAGGGAAATGGACTTACCGGTTTCAGAACGCTAAAGTGTTCGGTTCTGGTGGAAGCTCAAGGCAACGTGGATCCTTCTACGGTGCCTAAACAGTAATCGGAGCAGAGGATGGTGAGTTGCAGTAGAGAGAAGTGAAAGGTTTTCTAGAGAGAAGGTGGAGAAAAATGGAGATCTGAAGTTAGGAAGAAGAAGAAGCGTGCAGAAGAATGAGCAGAGTTTTTCAGAAATGATTTTTCTGCTTGCCCACGCCCCAAAAACGGACGTGCGCCCTTCTGCTGACACCTCCTCTCCACTTACTGAATTCAGAATGTTCCATTTGACACTTGGCAGCTCATGCAATCAGAGTTTTAGTGCATTTTTAATGCCTCTAAGCAAGTGGCGCGGTGCATTTATGGAAGCTAACAGGTGACTCAGCAGTATAATTAAATGAGACGTGACACTTCAAATTTAAAATATGCTCCTATTATGAGAAATTATTCCAATCAATTTTTTTTCAGTAAAAAATAAATAAATATTAAAGTAGAACACTTGCTCAAATCTATTTACAAGAAAGTTCAAAGTATTACCCAATTTAAGATACATAATTTGTAATATCCCTAAAGTATCATTACACTCAACAATATCTAAATCTTTTAGGGTTAAATGAAAGTCACATAAAGTATAAATTGACAATATATGCTAACTAGAAACAAAGAGTGACAGCTTGAGAGTTGTTGTCGGGACACATGGAAAATGTTTTTTTAATAATTTCTTTTAATATTCTTTTATAATTGTTTACACAATTATTTATGATTGATCTATTTTAAATATACAATTTAATAATAAAATAATAATATATAATTTATTGTTAAAAAATTGTTAAAAAAATTATTAACATGTCAGATGTCAGTGTGATATTGTAGTGTGATATTGTATTCATTACATGACTAATTTGAAGTTTTTCCCTGATATTTTGATTTTAAACATTTAACTGACACTGAAACCAATCAGAATAAGAGAAGATCGATAGCTTACGTTTCGACCATAGCCATCCAAAATATTTTCTCTGTATCTATCTTTTCTTACCTAAAATAAGAATTTTAAACAATCTTATTCTTTAAATGGTCTTAAAAAAAAGTAAACATTAATATAATATAATGATGAAAAAAAGAGAGTAAAAGTAAGTCAAATCAAAGGTTCTAACATTTGTTCTCTCTCTTGCAATTTTCGTTTTTCTTCGTTAAGACGGTCTCCCTGTACGTTAGGTATGCTGCTAGTTTTCAAAAAGTTTGAAAATTAAAATTATGTTCACTTTTTAATATCAGAATTATAGTTAAAATTTATTTTAATAATATTTATTGTTTGTTAAATATATAATTTTATTAGTTATCTATTAACGTGTAGTTTCATTTTCGAAATCTATATACTTCGTTATAAGAGAATGGATCAGAGGTTTCATATCTATTAGAAAAAAATCAATTTAAAGTAAATAAATGGATACAAATATCATTTAATAAATTAATTTAATGAAATTGAATTAGATTTAAAATCCACTTCTTATTATCAATTATTTTTTTTTTATTTAAAAAAAAATAGATACTAAATCAAATTTTAAGATACCAAAAAAGGTTGCAAGTACCACTCAATTGTGTTTCCAAAGTTTAACTTTGTTTTCTGTATCTACTCTTCAACCTACCTACACTGTTATTAAAACCATTTATTCTACTTCCCTTTTCCACATCTTCTACCTATATCTAGAGCTTTTAAAACCATTTATTGCACTCCCCTTTCCCACACGTTCTACATTTATACAGAATTGTTATTTAAAATTAAGTCGTATTTTTTATAAATTCAAAAATTACTTATATTTAATATAATTATAAAAATACATTTTTTTAATGTTTTAGTGTTTTTAAAGTTTTTACAAATTTTGTTTTGATAACCTATTTATAAAATATTATATATAAATAAATTTTTAACTTAGTTTTAGTTTTGAGATCTAAAATATAATAAACACATTTCAGTTTTGAAAAATAATTTTTTTTCAAAAGAATTTATCCATAAAATAATCAAATAAGTTATTTTTTTAAAACATCGTGATACAACATCCAAATTGAATAAAAATACACACAATTTTATAAAATTTAAAAAGATAAAAAAAATTAGATTTTAATATAATTGCATAATTTGATTCAAGAACAGTGAATATCATTAAGTTACAATATAAATCAATATGTTAATTTAATAAATTTTTTAAATATTATTATAAATATATTATTATGAATAAAATAGTTAATATATTAATATAGTCCATAGGATTTTATAGATATTTAATTCTGTAAAAGATTTTAATGAAGAGTTTTTTTTTAGTTTTATAAATTTTTTAGTTTCAATGTGAATTAGGACAAGATCATATGAGATAAGCTAATGTGATAAATCTAAATACTTAGATCCTTCCTTGTCTCTATTGTTATTATGTTCTTCCATCACTCATAATTGAATTGAAGCACATCCTTTCGTACCATTCCTAGTCTCCATTTTCATTTTACCAACAAAGCATTACCCAACCTTTCTTCTTCCTTTGATTTGCATAAATCTTTCATTTTACCAACAAAGCACAGTCCCAAAAGATTTTTTTTTGTATTATTGTTCTTTTTACATATACTTTGACAATATTTTTTTGACAACATTTTAACACCATTTACGTGTCATTCTGTGATTGGTTCATGTTGGTGTTTATGATTATTATTATTGATTGTGAAGTAATTTTGGACCAATCATAAAATGACACGTAGATGATGTTAAAATGTTGTAAAAAAAATGTTGTCAAAGTATCATTATCCTTATTTTTTTTATATTAATCTTATTCAAATATTTAAAACAGTTAATTTTTTTTGTGGCATAAATACATTTATTGGTATGATTACTAAATTAAAACAGCACCTGTTTGTTTTCTATCCAATTTTTTTTGTAATATTCCATTATTAGTGGAAATATATTAGAATCATGCACATATTTAATCATTAATTTATTCCGTATTTAAAAATTTCAGTTTCAATTTATTTCTAACAAATTTTCATTTATTTTAATTCTAATTATTTTTCCTTTTGTATATTTAAGTTCTCTCTACTTTGCACCACTGATTCATTTAGGTTTAACAAGTTGAACAATGTCTTCTCAATGTCAAGGAGTGCATTTTTTCAAGGTCATTGTGGAAAGCACCCTTCAAAGGGGAATAATGGTAACAATTTATTTTTCTTTTAATATCATTAACAAAATTTTATTAACGTATACTCCAAAACCTATGAAAATTTTGGTACATTCCTTCTTCATGTAAATCTACCTTGAAGTAATATTATCATATTGTTTTTGGTATTGATTTAATTGAAGTTGAATGGGTATATGTTTACCTGTTTTGGAGTATATAATTCTTTCAGAAGTTTCAATTTTTAAATGCTAATTATCCGGGATTTCTGTCATTACCATTGTTAATGGATGTTGTTGGATACATTAGGTTTTCATATATTCTTTTAAATTTATTTTTTTAATTTGTATATAAACTAATTTTAATTTGTATAAAACATGATTTCATATATAATCTATTCAAATTCATCTTCTATACATGTCTTTGTATATTGATTTGCTGTGTTGATGAGATTCTATGATCTAACAAACGTCTGACAGAAATTACCTACCAGTTTTGTGAGAAGACATTGGCAAGGAATGACAAATCCTGTTACCTTAAGTCTTCCAAATGGTACCAAGAACAAAGTGCATTGGGTGAATAAGGGTGGTGATGTTTGGCTTTGCAATGGTTGGAAAGAGTTTGCAGAATACTCCAAGTTGGATGTGTCACATTTTTTAGTGTTTCGATACGAAGGAAATTCTTGCTTTAACGTGATTATTTTTGGAAAAAGTGCTTTAGAAATAGAATACCCATTAAGCAGGGATGCTGCTAATGAAAAAGTGGAAGAAATTATCGAAGGTGTTGAGTTTTCTGCAAAATTCAGTGAAAAGGGAAGTAAAATACCAAAAGAAGAACTTCAAGAAAAAGAACAACAACCTAAGAAACATTCTAAAAATAGAGCATGTTCTGATTATTCCAAGCACATGAATCATGGTTAGTGTTATTTTTTCTTTAAAAGTTTTTTTTTACCTCTTTTAATATACTAAATAATCTTATTTGGTTTAAGATCTTACTTAGTTTAAAAGTCAAGGCCATTTGAAATCACAACATTACCTCTTATATATATATATATATATATATATATATATATGTATGTATATGAATTTATATATTCAAAAGTGGAAATTTGTAGGAGATGGAAGTAGTCAAAGAGATTTCAAGAAGAAAGTAAGACTCTTTCACGAGAAGGTGAAGGAGATGTTCAACTCTAAGAATAATCACTTCACAAGTATTATCCGAAAATCATACACTAAGAGAGATCTTCTGGTAAAGTTTTTTTTTTCTTTTTTGTGTTTATCATTGAGTATTTGTAATGTAGATTTTGTAAACCTTAAAAATCATGAACTGATCAGATCATGCCAGCTGAATTTTCCAAACATTATCTACACAAGGAAGGACTTGCTACACTTTTTGTTGAAGATGGCAGAACTTGGGAGGTTGAGACAAAGCTGAATTTCTATGGACAATTAACATTTTTCAGTGGGTGGAGGAAGTTTTTGTTGGATAATAAGTTGAAAGTCGGTGATGTTTGTGTTTTTGAGTTATTAGAGAATCCACAATTTTTATTCAAGGTTACCATATATCCTCTGGAGGAGGAGGATTCAACCACATCCCTTTTCAAAGGTATATAATATTATTACTTATTTTAATATATAGAAAAATATATTTTTGAAACACATAATTTTTATATATTCATTTGAAACTATCTTTCTTTATTTTTTTACTTTTTTTCAAAAAAATTACGAAAGTTATTTTTTAAGACTATTTTATCTTTAGGTGTATAATGTCAATGTGTATCATATTACTCTTATTTTATATTGTATCAAATTTCATTAGGAATTTGTGAGTGCATTTTGCATTTGACATTACCAAGTTTTTCTATTTACAATTCAGGCCAAAAAGGAGTTTCTCATTTGCCTTCTTCATCCCTTAAAACTCCTATGACCACTCAAGCAAGGACACCAAAGCCCAATGATGATGATCTCTTCATCAGCATCAAGTCAGGACCACCGGTATGCCAAACTATAATAATCTCTATAAACAAAATCACATATAATATAATGATTATTTGATTAAGGATAAACATTTAATTTAATCTATTCATTTTACATAGGGAATTCTGAATTGGATCTCTATACTTTCTCTTAAATTGGTTCTATACATTTAAAACATTATCTACTTAATTTTTTATTGTTATTTTTCTAAACATATTTTTTGTATATATCTTTTGTTGTTGAAAAACATTGATTGAAGCATACATATACGTATACATATAGGTGTAAATTATACAGTTTTAATGCATTTTAGTTTTCTGAAATTCCTTGAGTCTGTTTTCTAATGCATAATGTTTACATGATTTATTCTTAATATGGTTATGTGTAGTTAATATTTTATTTAACAAGTGTTTGGTAGAAACAAAACTTTTGGTTTTGCATAAATCTGAAATTAAGAAACTACGTTTTTTATTTTTGTCACACCTTTTACGTAATACCATTTTCATAAAACCATGTTTGTGGGAATGGTTTTTGGTAAAGTTACTCACCAACCCACTTAATTTTATTTTATTAATTTATTATATTATAAAACCTTAAAAAAATACTCTCCTCACTCACCATGACTGTTTATCAAAAAAGATTATTTTGTACCTTTTTTATTATTATTTTGAATTGTTTTGAGTTTAACATCATTTTGGGAATGAAATCGTGGCAAGTAAAGTTTTTGTTTTATAATGAACATTACTCTGCTAGATTCTCTCGTGGATGGGCTGATTTTGTTAGGGATTGCGACTTGAAAGTGGGAGATGCTTGTATCTTTAGGATGGTAGATGAGAAAAATCTTGTGTTCAATGTTTCATGTTTAAAAGGAAAAAAATCATCAGGACCCTAAGAAAAGAGAGAGATAAAAGAGTAATTATGGTGTTAAACAAGAACTTTTATATATAAATAAACACAAATAATTGTGTTAAAGCTTGATGCCCATGTTGCTTTGTGCTGTGTTTTACCTTTGATTTTTTTTTTCTTTTTGTTTCTCTCTCTCTCTCTCTCTCTATATATATATATATATATATATATATATATATATATATATATATATATATATATATATATGCTTTTACGTGCTCGAAGGAAATCCTTGCTATTTTATAATTTGTTAAACTTTTTTGTATGAATTAATTAATTATTTATCTGTCCTTATTTGTAGCAATGAATGAATGTGATTTTTATCTATGTTTCATCTTTCGTTTTTGTTTAATGTTTCTTTGTTATCTATTGTGGTAGAATTTAGTTCTTCACAAGTAAAACTTTTTATTAAGAAGTATGAGTTATAAATGTTAAAAATTAAAATTATAATTATAATTTGAATGATAAATGTGTTTTGGTTAGTGAGTGTAACTTAGATGTGAAAATATATAATAATGTCTAATATTTTTTTAATAAAACTCAATTCATATTTATTTGAGTTTATATAGAAATTTAAACCATCAAAATTACAAAAAAATATTTATTATATTTCACTTAAGTTAATAATTATTTCACTAAACTAATAATGATCCATTAAGCTAATGACTAATGACTAATGGCAATTGAATTAGTGATAGCCACAAAGTCATATAAAAGCATTCAATTATGCATTTTTTTTGTCTTCCAAAAACTCATGACTAAGTTGGTAATTGGGTTCTTATTAAAAGTTGAAATAAAACCAAACTAATGCATATTAAATTATTAAACCAAAACGTAATTTTATCAACCAATTTTATAAAGGATTGTTTCATATAAAAAGTGAACCAAGAACACCACATAAATTTTCATCAAATTCTACCACCTACAAACAACCCCAAACACATAAACTTCTACAATCTAACCAATAAAATGAACTTACACTTTAAACAATGGATGGAGAACAAACGATGACAAACTTCTACTAATATAAGAAACCCTCAACAAAACAATGAAGTAATTAGGAAGTCACTGTGAACAAGAAATTGGAACACACAGTGCGAGCAAAGAAATGGAAGATAAACTCAGAAATGAAAACCACTGCACACCAATACTAGGCCAAAATTATGTAAAAAGAAACTGGGTTAAAATATTATTTTCCTTATAAAATTAATCTTGAGGAATACTTTCTTTTCTCTTGTTCAAGAAATAATAATGGATCTAAGGGTTCACAAGTATTGTTCATCTTCACATGTTTGAGAAACTACATCTCAAGTAAATCCAAACTCCAAAGCCAACGCACGCATATTTGGCTTACACTTCTTGACCTTCTGACTCTGTCAGACAAAACTTCACAGACTCCATTGCTGTTAATGTTTTCTATAGCAAAACATCATTGTCATTTTCTTTCAAAATCTATCTTATTTTCTGAGATACCCAACTTGTTCATGCAAGACGACAATTTACCCACATAAACAATACAATAATGAACGCCCTCTTCCATATTAAAATAATGAAATTCAGGTTTTTGCACCAAACTAGACATATTTGCCTATAATATTACCAAAATGGACAAATTCAACCAAATTTACGAAAATGGGAAAGTCGTGGGGGGCCCAAACGACTTCAAATGAAGAAGTCGTGCCCCTCCTGCACGACTTCACACTGTTCATAGCTACAGTGTTGAAGTCGTGCACCCCAAAAACGACTTCAAGACTTTGTAATCGATTACAATGTAATGGTAATCGATTACAGAGTGTTGAAATCATGACCACCCTGCACGACTTCAAATTTGTATGCCACCAAAAGTACTGGTAATCGATTACAAAACATGTGTAATCGATTACCAGGTTGTTTTGGTGCAAGGCAGAAGAGGACGCTCGTCCAGGCAGAAGCGGACGCTTGTCCAGGCAGAAGCGACGCTCGTCCAGGCAGAAGAGGACGCTCGTCCAGCCAGGCAGAGAGAACGCTCGTCCCGAAAGCTAAGAGGACGTTCGTCCATCTAGCTAAGAGGAGGCTCGTCAAGATGCGCTCAGTGGACGCTCGGTAGGAGAAGTGGACGCTCGTCCATTTTTAGTGAACGCTCGTCCACATACAGATCGTCCGCCCGGCGCGATTTTTCCAGAAAGTTTCACGCAAGAGTGCTTCTTCCAACATAACCCACCTGATAATCGATTACTAAAATGGTGTAATCAATTACCAGTACGTTTTCTGCCTTCACATTTCCAGTCTTGCAGGGGTCAGGATTTCAACATTGTGTAATCGATTACCAAAAAATGGTAATCGATTACAGGACCCAGAAGTCGTTTTTAGGGTGCACGACTTCAACACTGTTGCTATGAACAGTGTGAAGTCGTGCAGGGGGGCACGACTTCTTCATTTGAAGTCGTTTGGACCCCCCACGACTTCACTTTTAGTCAATTTTTGCCTACTTTGGTAATAAATACCACATTTTTACCTACTTTGGTAACAAAGCCTGAAATTCAACATTAGCACGAGGATACGGTAAATACTAAGATTCTCATGTATATAATATATATAATCATTCCTTTTCTGTTTTAGTAAAATACAAGTTTCATCTGTTTGGTCAATGAAGAAGAAGTAGCAGTTATGCCGAAGCACAGTGACTTGCAAATTCACATTAATGAGGAAGAAACATTTCTGTTGGACAAGGTACTCTAGCAATTCATTATTGTTTTCCTTTTCTTAGTGGTTTATTCTCGTACAATGCTAGATTTAGGATGTCAAATCCAATGCTAGATTTAGGATGTCAAATCCAATGTCTCATCTCGTGAATTAATCAATCTAATTCATTCATTTTGAAGAAGTTCATATCAAAATACTGTGGAAGAATGAAAAAAATGTTGAACCATGAAAAGAGAATGTGCCACGGCAAGACGTTGAGCATTGAAATCAATGATTTCCCTGGAGGGTCAGAAGGGTTTGAGCTGGTTTTAAGATTCTGCTACAACCATGGCAAAATTTCCATCACTGTGTCGAACGTGCTTCTCCTCCATTGTTGTGCCCTTTTTCTAGGAATGACTGAGGAAGTCTTCAGCAGCAATCTCTTGCAGCAAACAGAAACCTTCCTTCAGGGAATCTGCTACTGGTCATGGAATGAAATAGTTGTGAGTCTCAAGAACTGTGAACTGTTTCATACATATGCAGATAAATGTGGTCTGTTAGAAAATATTATTGGTGCACTCTTGGCAAAAATGGATCAAAATTTTGAGGGAAACCTTTTCACCTCCTCATCTTCATCATCCCCATCATCTCCTGAGAGCAATCATGCCAAGACATTTTCTTGTTCAACACAAGTTACTCCTAAGACTGTAAAACCAACTTTGGCAAACAAGGAATGGTGGTTTGAAGATTTGGCTACTTTACCCCCAAAGATCATTGAGAAGATTCTTCAGATTGTTGGAGCTTACAAAACAGACAATAACAACTCAATTCTCACAAGATTTCTTCTGTATTATCTGATAAAAGTGACCCAAACAGAAGAGATTAATTGCAGCAACAGTGTTGATTATGCTGGTCTTGCAGAAACAGCTGTATGTGGGGTCATATTTGCTGGTAACAAGAGTTTTTCTTGTAGAGGCCTTTTTTGGGTGCTAAGGATTGTATCAAGGTTTGTGATGAGTAGAGATTGCAGAATTGAAATTGAGAAATTGATTGGTGGGGTGCTTGAGCAAGCAACCTTGGATGATCTACTGGTGTCTGGGCACCACATGGGGCTATGTTATGATGTAGCATCTGTGATAAGATTGATTAAGCAATTTGTTTATATAAATGGCTCTGATGGAGGAGAGTGTGCACAGAAGTTGAAAAAAGTTGGTAGATTAGTTGACAAGTATTTGATAGAGATAGCCCCTGATCAGAACCTCAAAGTCACTAACTTTCTTGCAGTTGCAGAATCTTTGCCTGATCGTGCTAGGAACTGCTTCGATGGAGTTTACAGACCTATCGACATTTATCTTCAGGTCAATTGAATATCAGACCCTTTTAATATACTGCTGTTGTTGTTACAGTTCTTTATCTTTCTATAAGAATTGTGAAATTTCTGAAACAAAATTAAAACAAAAAGATAAGCAAGTGCCCCGACCAGATGGTAAGTGACCTAGGCCAAATTTTGGCATTACTGAAAAACAAAAACAAAAAATCTGTTCCTTATTATCTGGAATTTTGACAAATTTTGGCCTTGTTATAATAAATGTATTTTTGTTCTCATCCTGCAAACCACAAAGCTTTTAGTGCAAAAACTAAATATATTCTTCTCTGAAATAATCTATACATTCTGGTAAAAAAATTTCCAACTTTTAACGTGCAGAAACCGGTTTCTGCATATTTTCTCCACAATTTTGGAATTTTCATTATGTGTTTATAGGCAAAAAAGATTAGTCATATAATTTGTTGATACAAAAAATTTAACCACACTTTAATCTAATTTCCAATGTCCTTTTTAGAATGTCATGTTAGAAGTCCCACGTCAACTAGAGATAAGACTAATTTATAGTAAGTGAATGTAATTCTTACCTTACAAGCCGGTTTTGTGGGGTTGAGTTAGGCTTAAAACTCCACTTCTTAACATAGTATCAAAGTTATGGTTATAATCTATCTTAATAATATTTGTTGTTTGTTAACCGCTATCGGATCACCCATTAATGTCTAGTCTTACGCTTCGATATGAAAGAGTGTATTGAAAGTCTCATATCGACTAGAGATAAAATTAATTTATAATAAATAGGTACAAACCTTACCTTATAAGCCGGTTTTGTTAGATTAAGTTATACTTAAAAGTCCACCTCTTATCGGCAAGGTTTTGTTTTCCCATAATGTTTCATTTCCACAATTATATTAAACTGTCTCGTTTCTGAAAATAACTGTGAATTGCAGTCTCATCCAATGCTGGCATTTGAGGAGAGGTCAAGATTGTGCAGATGCCTTAATTACAATAAACTGAGCTTTGAAGTTTGTAAAGATCTTGCAAAGAACCCCAGAATACCTCCAATCATTGCAATGAAGGCTCTTATTTCTCAACAATCCAATGTTCCATCAAGTGACTTAGAAATTCAGGAGAATGAAATCATTAAGACAGATTCATTCTTGGAAGAGAAAGAAGATATGAGACAAAACCTTCAGAGAATGGAACTAAGAGTAAAAGAATTGGAGATATTGTGCAAGGAAATGAAGGTTCACATATCAAAGTTTCATTAGCCATCATCCACAATAATGCTTAATCTTTTTTCTGGCCAAAATGTTTTTTTTTTCTTTCAAATGTGTGTTTTAATGGTCTTGCTTCATTCATATTTCTTTGATTGTAAAAAGATGTATTTTTTATTTTTATTATTTTGGTTTTGTTCCAATGGGTACATATAGTAGAAAGTCAATATTCTACATTGGCCTTCCTTTATACACAATAAACAATGTGATACAAGTATTTCGATTCTCATACACAATTTCCCAATTTGTATTTGGATTCTCATTCATAATATCACCGTATGCTTTACATATAAAATTTAAAGGATAAAGTAAAATATAATAATTGTTGATCTATTCAATGATAAAATGCATTTATTATAAGTTAATATAATTGGACTCAATTTGTCAATACAACTTATAATATGCCAAAACTTCTTCAAGGTCCAAGAAAATTGTCAGGTTAAGTCATTTATTTTGAAATAAATTTTTCAGAACATATTATATATATATATATATATATATATATATATATATATATATATATATTAAATTATCTAATAAATTAAATATTTTAGTAATTTAAACAAAAACGAAATGAATATTAAAACAAGTATAGAGACATAGACAAAACATATATGTAAATATTTATCTTCATTCTCATATTCAATTCTTCATATTTAATTAAAGACATATAAAATAAACATATTTTAACATATAAAAATATGTTAAAAAAAACATTTTAAAAATATCCACGACTTTATTTATCATCCTTATTCAAAACTCAGCCTTTTCTTCCTCCACTCTCTTAATTTTAAAATGAACATTCCCTCTTTTAAAATGTGATTGTTAGATTATTTATTCAGAAATGTTTTGTTTTAATTTCCAGAATGGAAATTTTGAACTAAATTTTTTCAAACAGGAATTTTACAATAAAAATTTTATAATAAAATTTTCATAATAGAATTTCTAGAACAGAACTTATAGAACACGTTTTGAGAATACTTGAAATACATTTTGGAATGAGCTTTTGAAGAGAAAATTTCTGGAATAAGCTTTTTGAAACATAAATGATATCTTTTAGAATGAATCTTCTAGAACCAAATTTTCAGAACACCTTTTTGGAACATTAGATATGCGTCTCGGAACAACGTTCCATAAATAAAATTTTCAAAGAATGAGCTTTCTAGAACAAGCTTCTTTCTTTCTCCTTCCATGGAGTGCAGCGATGAAGAAGGAAGATGTAATTGAAGGCCATCGCAACAGTGGCAGTGGCAAAGATGGCATGGTGCAACAACGAGGGCATTTTTGTCTTTACAGTTAATATGGGTGCATGAAGAAAAACCCCAGTAGCAAACCCTCGGCCCATACGAAAGGTTTGAGAAAATTCAGAATTTAAATACCTAAATTTGAATGCTATAAATATAATTCATTTAATATTTCTCATAAACAATTATTAATTTAAATGTGGAGGTGTCATTTGTAAATAAATAAACATTGCCTTTCTTAAAAACACTCTAAAAGAATCGTTGTTTTAGTAACAATAAGTTATCACTGTGAGAATAAAATAAATTGTAATTAGTATATTTTACATTATTATTTTAAGATAAAAAATATATATATTTCAGTATTAGAAGGGTAAATCAAACGATACTGGATTAGTAAATTATAAATTATTTTATTTTATGTTTAAAGTACAAAACGGAAAAATGAAATAAAAATAGAGGTTATTTGTAATTATAACATTGATTCTTTTATTGTCATTTTTCAATTAAGCAAATTTACTGTTTAATCAATAAAACGCAGACACAACTAGAAATAAATAATAAACATATGTTTATTTTCAATTCCAATACCCAACATGTAGTAAATGGACACTACCTGTAATAAAAAAAAACATTATTTTCTATTATTACTATTACTATTATTATTACTATTATTATTATTATTATTATTAATAAGTACACGCTAATTTTTTCATATTCTTTATATTTTGATTTTGGTAACAAAGCACAACCATGGTATAGTACAATACAATGGCATTTGACTTTTCAATACTTAGAGCAGAGGACTGCTTCAAGCATTCTTATCGCTAATTTGAAGACTTGCTTAATTTATAAACAAGGAATGAATCAGTCCGAAAACAATTCAGTGGACATGCCCCAAATTAAGTGCATCTAAGGAGGCCAAGTCTATATATATATATATATATATATATATATATATATATATATATATATATATATATATATATATATATATATATATATATATATATATATATTATATAATATTTTATTGCTACAAATGGTCATTAATTTTATTGGTTATTAATATTTAAAAAATTAACTAGTTATTTTGTAATGAAAAATGTTTACTTTTTCTGTTGAAAGTCCCACGACTAGAGATAAAGTCAATTTATAACATATAAGTGAAATGAAACATCATCTTATAAACCGGTTTTGTGGAGTTGAGTTAGGCATAAAACGCACTTTTTAATATAATATTAGAGTTATAGTTAGAATCTATCTTTACGAGTTTTATGTGGGTATTTCTTTTCATCTTTAACTTAGTGGTAATTTATTAACACTAATAGTCTAACCAATATGATTTTATTTTAGTTGATTATATTTAGGTGGAGTACATCTTAACATAAGTAGCTTAAATGTATTCCAACATGCATAATTCAGTTCGCATACAAAAATGAATACGGTTTTAATTTGAAAGGACTAGATTTTAAAGTATTTTTTATTGCAAGGTTGAAGAGTTCAAGTGTTTGGTAAAATTAGGTTTTGTTCAAAGAAGCCATTGATTTGAGTAAAAATGGGCATAGATTTTTTCAAATTCGTTGTTAAAGAAGAAAGAATGTAATTGAAAGAGAAACTCTATTAAAAAAATGTAATTTGCTTGATCTCTTCATTCGTTTGATTTTAATAACGTTAATGTGTAATCACTACATTGTCCCTAATATGGGTCTAATTAATAGTTAGTTTGTCATGTTAATTGTTTTGTTTTACAGCCTGTGATATTAAAATTTTAATAGAAACATGATACCAGTGTTGATATGTATAATTCCAACCAATCTGAATTAAACCATATATTTCAACCAGATTCAATTTATTGATTTTACAATAGTTAATTTAGAAATAATATTTAATTATAATTTTTTATAATTAATAACATAAAAATATACATAAGTAATATATACAAATAAATTGTAGCATATTACTCAACACTAATAATGGCATACACTCATCCAGTTGTTCCCTAGTCTTAATGTCTCGTTGTACCTGTTGCACTTTGCATGAAAATTAAAAAAATTAAAAACTATTTAACATTTTAAAATTAAAAGGAAAAATATGTTTCTTAATTAATATTTTAGGATTTTGATTTGACAAAAAAACATATATTTTATATATATTCTACGTATGAAATAAAAAAATATAAATTAAAAAGAGTTATAATATATATGCTACATATGAAATATAAAATATAAATTGAGAAGAGTTATAACCGTAGTTTATTGTTTATAAAAACATAGAATGAAAAGTCTAAGTATTTAAAATTTTGTTTTATTTTCTTGTAAACTCGTCTATTTCATAACTTATTTTCTATTTCTGTTATATCAATATATAATTTAAATTTTTATACTACATGTACAAAGTATTGCTACATTTTTAATAAACGATTTCTAAAAAATATGTCTATTAATTGGAAATTAACACATCTAATTTTTAATAAACGTATTATAATTTGGAACACTGAACAGAATACATTTTTTCTTTCTAAAGAAACTATTAAAAGCAACAATCCCAAAATGAGAATTTTCTTAGTCTCAAACAGAAACGTGTTTCTATGATATGACTGTTAGTTAAGTTGAGACTTTTTTGGAATGCCAATTCCCCAAACCATTAATTATGGCTTAAGAAAAAAGAAAGTAATTAAGATGGAATGAGTCCTAATTTCACACAATGTCCCCACTTAGACCCAAATCAAACTAATTTCGGTACTTTTCCTTTTTCCCTATCAACACTCCTAACTTAATCAACCAATCCAATTTCCCCTTCATTATCGCCACATTCCATGATAGTACAATTACAAAAACATCCTTGCTAAATGTAAATATATGTATATAACTTGTTTCTAATATTAAATTACCCTAAATCATAATTTAGTCTAAATTTAAACAGGAAGAAACTTTTGAAGTTTCCAAAAAAAATATACAAATGCATTCAATAGCATATTTCAAGTATATAAATGAAAGAGAATTTTGTTTCTTTATTGTAGAATTTTCGTTTAAACGCGTGAACATTATATACGAATTTTACATACAGAAATATCGATAAGTAAAATTCACACATATAATACGTGTGTTATTTATGGATCAAAACTCAAATGTAAATATCGATAAGCAAATATTTTTTTTCTTATAGTGGTGATGGTAAATTTAGGAACGCTTCTCAATTGTGTTTCAAGAATTAATCTATAATTCTAATTGAATTGAAAAAAAAAACATATATTTCAAGTTAAGCTTTACTCAAGGATAGAATAAAGTTCTAACAAAAAAAAAAGTAGCTAAAACAAAAATGGATTTAGTGCATCATTTTTGCTTAAAACAATGATGTTGAAACTAAGCAAGATCTTACAAAACAACTGATTAAATTGAAATAAGTGTGCATCAATTGATTTACTCATAGATAGAAGATGAAAATGAAAAAAAAAATTGATGGTTTTGACGAAGGGTATTTTTGTCTTTGTCCGATTAGGTGCTGTCTGTGGCCAGCATTGGTTGGTGATTCCGTTGTGATGTGTACGTTCGTTACCTTTTTGGGGGCAACACTTTGGATACATCATCCAATTCCGCGTTCCAATGAATTAGATTGACACTGAAATAAAATTTAAAATTAAAAATATTAAAAGTTTATTTTCAAATTTGGATGAATATTCACTAAATTGTATTTAATTTCCAAATACGATGTTTATTATTTATTTCGATAACTTTTATTTGTTGATAATCTCTTCTTGATTTTAAATGATACACTATGAGTTAACTAATTCATAGTTAATGAAAGAAAAAGATTTTTCTTATATTCACGTTATTACTTTCACGACGAATAATTGTTACACATGTTCTCTTTTTTATGTATTTTTTTAATCAAATTTAGTTTTGGTAGTACAATTCTAAAGTTAATTGCTTTTCAAATTTAAACAAAATTTAAATAAACATATAAATACAGTCATTTCACCAATTTTGTAAGGGTAAATAAAGATGAATTATATAGTGCTAGTTTTGATTTTTATTGTGAAGACTTAATACATAAGAATGAAATAAAAACTTAATAAAGAAGTAGACAGTAGAGATAAAGTATAGAAACATAAAGTATAGAGAATATTAACTTTTTATATCAGTTTAAGAATCGGCATAGAAATTGTTACTTTTTATATCAATTAAATATACAATCGATCGATATATATTATAACTAAAGTTAAAAATAAAAATACTTCCTTGACCAACACAATCATTTCTCTTATCAAAACATATTCAATTGTTATAGTGGTAGGTTTATTGATTATACAAATAACATTGAGGTTGATAATAACATCAACATCCATGGTGGCTTTGCTTTGAGAATCATTGAAATAGGCAAGTACAATCATTACTACATTTTTTACAAGCTTTTCCAAGTATGTCTCTAGAATGTCTCATATATTTGAGAGCACTATGGATGATACTTCCTCTACACAAAGCTTCTTCTCTTGACCTTTGTACTTGAAAAAAAAATCATGGGTTTGACATTAATACTAGAAAAAACCTTAAATGACCACTACAATTTATCTTTATGAACAAGTGGGTTTGTGTACTCTAGCACTCACAAAATTAGCCAAAAAAGAAAATAAGAAGAAAGGGAAAAACAATCGTTGGTGAGTCAGAGTTTTGGTCAGACGTACGATGTGATGAGACTGAGGGAACGACAATCTTGGGTAACTATGTTGAAAACGTAACAAGTGTTATACAATTGAATTTTAGAACATTTATGAATGGGACCATTGACAATGGTAATTTTCAAGAGACGAGAGAGTTCAAAGAGCATTACGCCTCTAGCCTCTACTAACAGGCAATGGCAAACGACATTACGAAGAGAGGTCTTCAATTGTGGCTCACTAGGGATGAGGATGTGATGTTGAAGAAGCTAAACCACAAATAAGAGAATGGAAAGGAGCAAGCCTCCCGTGAGAGGGAAAGCCTCGTCGACGATGCAAATCCATGATTGTAGGCATGACGATGGTCGTGGTTGCAATAGTTGTAGTGATGATGATGCTAAAAGGTTTGTATATGTGTAGATCCATAATACACAAAGTGTTAATGGAGTAAGAAGATACTCATGCATACTAGAAAGGTGAATGGAGAAAGATAATATTCATGTGAATATTACAATTAAGATATGAAAATTTTAATATTTCAATGTATACTAATTTAAAAAGAATAAAATAAATTATTTTCTATACCAATTATAACTAAAATCATAAACCAATATAATTTTATTTATTTATTAGAAATATATCTTATAATTAGAATTAGTATAATTTTTTTTATTATAAAAATACTATCGCGTCAATATTTTATACGGGTTATAAGTTTTATTTTTATTTACAAAGATGTCCTGTGCTCATTTTCTATGCCTATAACCCCATATTATTTTTTATACCTAATAAACTACCATCGATATAAATATAAAAAATATATTTTACACTGAGATACTGTACCATGATTCAACAATACATGAAAGTCAGTTTTTGTTAGAAACTCAGTCAGAACAAAAAAATATTTAAGTTTTTCTTCAATAAACACTGGTCTATATTTATTAATAAATGCCAAAGGAAAAATTATGTTTTAATAAGTATTTAATAATTTGTTATCAGAAACTTAAAAGCAAAAGTTGAAGTCAATTTTTCAATCAAATTTGAAAATAAAAACACGCACATAAACAGATAAGGTTATTTTAAAAATAAATAAAAAAAATTAGTCATGGCGTGCTTTCTAATTAACAACCTCATTAAGTTATTATATAAGCAAACTTACTTGACATCTACGTACTTGCCATTTGCAGAGAGTAGTTTATTTTAAATTTAGTTTAGAAACACTTTGAAGAAAAAAACTGATGAAGTATTAAATAAGGATCTTTTCTAAAAAAAATAAAAATATATTTATGATATATTTAGACAAACTCCTTTCAAAATATGGGTTTTAATAAAAATAATTTTTTTAATATGTAAAAATATAAAATATATAAATAGTTTGCTCTTCGGAATAACATGGTCACTAAAACATTTAAGTCTTATTAATGGTGTATGATTTATCTCTTTGCATTTGAATTTCTTAATAACATATTATTTAATGATATAAAATCAGTTATAAAATATATAATTTGAACAAACTAATTAATTATAAATAATTTCAAAAAAACTATTTAGTTATTTATTTATAAGTTTTTTGAGAAAAAAAAACTTTAATAAAAGTAAAACACATTAAATTTCTTACAAGCTAGAATCAACCCATACTTTAAGATAAGTTAAATTTTAAAACAAAACATATATTATAATAGTAAAATAAATTTTATAATCCAAATTACATCCAGAAAATGAAAAATAGACATGGACATATATTAATATTTCAGTTATTTGAATGCACAATTACGACTTTGTTAAATTAAACTATTTTAAATATGACTTCAATAACTCAATTAAAAATACTAATTAAAAAAATTAATTAAATATATTTAAAATAATTAATATTAATTATTATGATCATAAAGCCGTTGGTAATGAATGTTTATCAGCTAATTAGCAGTGTTGAATTCAAATTTAAAAAGTACAGTTGTTAAAATTTGCCAAACAAAATTTTACCGTTGTTAATGATTTTAATTAACTCGAGTATTCCATGGCCAAGTAGAATAGATTATTTAACTATAGGTTAATTTAGGTATTTTTTCAGTTTAGAGTAAAAACTATGATGTAAGACTAATGAAATTTATCTAAAGATTAACTTCTGATTTAATTCAAGGCTAATCTATTTACTTTTCTATGGTGAATTTAAATTTGACGTACAAACTAAATCGAAACTATTTTAAATAGTTTTTAATACGTTCAGAACGTGGATTCGAATTCTCAAAACAGTACAACCAAACCCAGCCTTGAAATATTCAAAACCTAAATATGCATTTTCGTAATAAAAAAACTAATTTAAAGAAGAAAAATATTATTTGACCCACTCAGTTTTTTACATTCATTTCGAATCATCTTTTTTTACTTTTACTTTTTATTTTTTTAAAAAATATAAAATTTAAACTTTTATATAGTTAATTTATCTTTTATTATATGTCAAATAAATATAAAAATATATAATAATAAATTATTTATAAAAAAAAACCAATAAAAAAAGAAGACGGTGTCTGCGTCACTGTCACGTGAGAGTTCCTCGAACTCTCCACACTAACCATTTGTCAAAATCCCATATTCTACTTTTTTAATCCTAAATCCTATATTTTATAACTTGAATATTCATATTTGTCTTTTAATGTTTGTTTAGCTGAAAAATATTAGAGTGGGAGAAAATAAAATTAATTTCTATTGTTTGATACAATAAAAAAAGTAAATATAATTTTAAAAATTATTATCTTCCTATTTTCATTTATATATCCTATTTTTTATATTGTTCTTTAATTAAATACATTCATTCTTCGTTTGGTTGAGAAAAAAAAATTGTAATAATTGATAAAATAATAGATAGTAAAATAAGAACTTAAAAAATGTTTTTTAAATGTGCTGACTTTGTAATCTGAGAACTCTCACAGTTTAAATTCACCATAGTTCCATTTCTCTCTTCTCACTTCCACCTAGTTTTCCTTTCACTCAAACAATGGGTTTGGAAGTAGAAGAACCAATAACGACAGGACAATCCACAGCACCAGAAACGATGTCGTTGAGTTCACCGCAAAAAGTTCAAAACAACTTGACCGTTACATCCACGCTCCCAATCGTGCAGCCTCACGCGCTTCTCCCAAAGCCTGTGCCCCCAACCGCAGCACTCCGAAACGACGTCACCGTTTCCTCTGCATTTGGCAAGTTCTTTCACCAGCGCCGCCATGAGCTGTCGTCTGCAATCTCGCGAGGGATCTCCACTCTTAAGCACCAAACCGACGATGCTTTGAAGAAGAACAAGAACGAAGGCGTGACAGAGTTCAACCTCTCTGGACTGAAAATCTTTGTCGCGGTAAAAAAGAACGCACCGTTCTCACAGCGCCGCATCAGCTTCTTCTCGCGCTCAAACTGCAGAGAGTGCAGCGCAGTGCGGAGCTTCTTCAGAGAGAGAGCGCTGAGGTTCGTGGAGATAAATGTGGACGTGTTCACGGAACGGGATAAGGAATTGAGGGAGAGAACGGGGAGCACGACGGTGCCGAAGATTTTCTTTGGAGAAAAGCTGATAGGAGGGCTGGTGGAGCTCAACGCACTGCGGAAGGACGGCAACAAGGAGTTGGAGAGGCAATTGAAAGACGCAGAAGGAGAGGGGCCGGCGGCTCCGGTGTACGGGTTCGATGAAGCGGCGGAGGAAACAGTGAAGGAAGAAGCGGCTGAGGAGACTTTGAAGGTAGTTAAGGTTTTGAGGCAGAGGTTGCCAATTCAGGACAGGGTGTTGAAAATGAAGATTGCGAGGAACTGCTTTGCAGGGAGCGAGTTGGTGGAGTTTCTGGTTCGCCACCATGGCTACGCTCCTACCAAGGTATGCTCAATTTGAGTTTTATTTTATTTTTCTATTTTTTTTTATTTATTTATTAAATTTTGAGTTTGAATTCAATTAGGATAAAAATAAGAATGAATTAATCTTAAGGGGCATCAATTATACAGATATTAATTTAGACATAACGTTTTATTTTTAGAACGATAAAAATTAAACCTGTGTATACTTTTTAGTTTTTTTTTTCTTTTCTTTTAATCAACAAAGTGTAAGTATTTTATATATACTTGAGTACTTAAGATGCCTATAGAAAAAATATGTACAAATTAACTGTCATTTAGTCCTTCTATGTATATATTTTTAGTCAAAATTGGAGTTTCGATACATAAATTTTATTATAAATTAAAATAAATCTCATAACGTATTAATTGAAATAAACATAAAAAAATAGGATAAAAAAATATTTTTAATAATAACTAGTGAAACATGCGTGTCTATTTTTTTTAATTATAGTGAAATATGTTTTTAAAAAAGTTGTTTTGATAATTATTATTAGAATAAACATATTAAAAAAATAAGCAACTCCAAAATTCACGTTAAAACTTCAATAAAGAAATTTGGATATTTCGGATGCTAAAAAGCAAATTTAATCTGAATTTAACCCATCTCTAATCACGAGTAACTGTTTCACTTTTATCAATCCTTATTTTTAAAAAATATATTATTATCATTATTTGTTTTAGTTGTGATTCGAGTAATTAAAAGTTATAACAAAATAGAACAATTTTATTTGATGTTTTAGATTAAAGTTTAAGTTGTAGTAAAATGCAACAATATTCATTAACACTAACTAGTTTAAATGTAGAATAGTAAAGACAATTACAAATGAATGTAACATAAAATTATAGAAATTAAATGACTAAATTATAGATATTTTATAAAAAAATAGGAAAAATTGATAAAATAATTTATACCAATACGTGTAATTATCTATCTTTAAATTGTTTTAGATTAAATTTTAAATCAAATATATTAATATTATTATTAAAGTGCTCATAGTGGGAATCGAGTAATGCCTGCCATTTGTAAGGTTACTAGCCTTTTGCCTGTGCAGCAGTAATCAAAGTTCATCAATAAAGTAAAATTAAGGCCAACAATCATTGTAGTGACTATTATGTGATTTAGAATTGGCACGCGACATTTATAATTTCTGGTTTCTTAATATAATGTATATTGTTTTAAATGTTGCAATTTCAAACATACTATGATCCCCAATTTTGTTGCTCTAACTGCAAAGTTTCTACTAAATGGTTTCCATTACAAACATATGTTTAGGCTGTTGAGATTGGAAAACAGTTATGCAAGAAGCACTTCATCCATCATGTTTTCGGGTAAGTTAAGAATTTTTTATGAAACAACAAGTGCATTTTAATAAACGAGCTACACTCCTTCATTAATATTATTCTTGCCATTGTCAACCTCCATTTTTAGGGAAAATGATTTCGAGGAGGGAAACCACTTCTATAGATTCATTGAGCACGAACCCTTAATCTCCAAATGCTTTAACTTCCGTGGTGCCACGTATGATAGTGAACCGAAGGCTGCAGCTGCAGTGTGTGATAGGCTCACCAAGATTATGTGTGCTATTCTTGAGTCTTATGCTTCTGAAGACAGGAAACGTATTGATTATCTGGCCATTAGCAAAAGTGAAGAATTTCGTAGGTATGTCGTGTCACATACAAATACACCAAGTTGTATATTTTGTGTATATTATTGTGAATGCAATGCATGATTTTGTTTCCCCGAGTAACCATATATTTGCTCATTCTAAGGTTATTCTTGCGGATCTTCAATTTTCAGAATTTCATATCCCCTCTGATGTGAGTAATAATGAATTCATTACATGCAAATAGACAAGCTGGGCTGTCTAATCATTGATTTTCACCGCGTTACCTATTTAGTGTCTTTAAATTAGTCAAGCTTTGTTGTTGAATTCATCAATTTTGATAATCATTAGTCTGATTGGCAAATTTTAATTTTCAACGAACAACTTGAGAATGTAAGCCAATGCCTGGATTTTCTCGCTCAAGCAATGTGATTTGAACCGTTTCCTGTATAAACTACTATATAGTATCTACATTACTTAAACATGATGAAAGGAATCTAGACTTTTGTTATTGATGGTTTAAAATGATTTTCATGATAATGAAGTAATAATAACAAAACAGGATGCTATGTTAATAGTACGAATATGAATATTTCCCGATTGAGCAGCTCACTTGCTGTCTCTGCTGAACCTTTTACTTTTGCCCTGCTTCTGTGTTCACTGTCTTGGTAAGAATGTAGTTGACTTTTTATGAAATGAATGTACTTTGATATACTTACAGAGAACATGAAAAGAACGAAGTGGCGCAGGTATCATATTTTGCGTAACTAAAGTTAAATTTCTTGTTTTCCTAACTGCAGGTATGTAAACATGACCCAAGATCTGCAGCGGGTGAATCTATTGGAACTATCAGAAAACGAGACACTTGCCTTCTTCTTAAATTTGTACAATGCTATGATCATCCATGCTGTCATTAGAGTCGGGTGTCCTGAAGGTGTGATTAATAGGAGATCCTTCTCTGAGTTCCATTACTTGATTGGAGGGCATCCTTATTCTCTTAGTGCTATTAAAAATGGAATCCTCAGAAGCAATCGGAGGTCACCATACTCCTTAATCAAGCCCTTTGGCTCAGGAGACAGGCGCTTAGAGGTAAGCAGTGTCTGTGCATAAGGTTTTGGATAATTTGATGCTGGTTGAACTGAACCCTTATCGTTAACAACCATGTAAATTAGGGACGAAATCATGTTCTTTATATACTTTCCATCAAGCCTTCAAATGAACAATGACATATAGAACTTTTATTTTTCTGACACTATATGGAAGGTGGTGTTGCTGACTTAAAAAAAAGTACCACTCTGCACATCATTAATTCATTATTTGAAACTTGAAGGCAAAGATATTTATCCATTGCTATAGTTTCAACAACTTTTGTGTGTCTTTTCTAATTTATTTTTTTCTAGTTCCCAGTCAATTCATTCCTTTCTCATACCAATAATGATTCACTTGTTCCTACCAAAATGCAGCTTGCTCTTGTAAAAATGAATCCGTTAGTTCACTTTGGCCTTTGTAATGGCACGAAGTCGAGCCCAAAGGTGAGGTTTTTCTCACCCTATAGAGTAGCAGAAGAGTTGAGATGTGCAGCTAGAGAGTTTTTTGAGAATGATGGAATTGAAGTGGACTTGGAGAAGAGAACGATTCATCTCACTCCAATTTTCAAGTGGTAAGCAGTTTGTGCTTTACTGCAGCCTTGGTTTCGACTTGCAATCTTTAGCATTCTGCTCAAGAAATAATTATATTGGCAGGTACTCTGGGGATTTCGGACAAGAGAAGAACATGTTAAAGTGGATAATAAATTACTTGGATGCAAATAAAGCTGGTCTTTTGACACATCTCTTAGGTGATGGTGGCCATGCTAATGTCTCTTACATGAGTTATGATTGGTCAATAAATTACTGAGTAGTTGGGAACCGTTATTTGTTCTGCATATATCTCAATTTTTAATTTATTAGAGTGTATGAAAGAAAGACTTTGATTGATATTGATACCAAATCTGAGTGTAGATGAGATATTACTTATATAGACCGTACAATTTGTAAACCAAAATCTGGTGAAAAATGGTCATATTTGTATCTGTGAAAGAAGGAGCATCTAGATGACCGACCAACGATTGAATCCACGAGTTTCTACTTGGGTGAGATTTTTACAGAAAATGTATCAAAGTTAAACTATACTTATATATTATGGGTGTTCTATATGTTATCACACCGACCAACGTAAGAAATTGCCCCCTAATGTTTTTTATATTCTCTCAGTAGCCAATTTTATGTTGTGTATTTGGTGATGAACCTTTTTCTGCAGCGTAGAAAAGTATTAGTTGTGTGATTGACTGCTATAACAAATCAAGAGCGGATACCTAACACTCTACACTCCAAACAAAATTTGAATTATTGTGTTTTTGGTATTCGACATTCAAAATATATTGATGTGCTTTTGGTATCGAAACAGTGCGGGATTACTCCATGCACCTCTCCACCCTTCTCCGTACACTCCTACATTTCAAAAATATCATTCTTCAAAAAGCTTTTTTTTTTAATAAATTTCAAAATTCGTTGAAGTTTTTGAAAAAAATTTCAACAGATTTCGAGAAATATTTAAGGCAATGTTATGAAGATACAGTGCCCTATTTGACATAGTAGAAAGATTTACTTATCTTTTGTAATATGAATTTTTATCTACAATATTTAAGAATTGTTAGTCATATTTTTTGGCTAAATACCTCAAAAAGAGGATTTCTCTTCTGTAATCAAATTGTTTGAAAATTATTATGCTCGATATAGGATTGATAGGAAAATGTAATTAAAGGACTTTCTATTACAATTGCATTTGTAAATGTCATGCATAAGGATTGGAGTACCTAAGTACTCAATTTAATATCATACAGTTTTCTTTGGTGATAAACACAAATAAATAAAAACATACTTTAAAAAGAAAGGTGTATAAGAAACAAATTTAAGAGAGAAATAAATTTAAGAAAATAAGGGTTAGTTACACACGCATTTTACTTTTGCAATTCATTTTCTTAAAACTTAATCGTTAATATTAATTATTTATTAGAGTAAAAGAATTTACAATAAAGAGATTTAAAAATGAAAAATACTATAAAAATGAACTTGATTGGACATAACTATTTTATATATGGCTACCTTCTAACTTATAGAAACTATATTTACACAAAAATAAAAATAAAAAATATAAGTTTAGAAATTAATTAAGAAAGATGGAGCTAAAGATAGATGAAAAAGGGAAGAATAAAGAAGAATGAGTTACCCTTTACCTAATTTGGAAAGGAATAACAAAAACCGTATTTGGGAATAAAATAGGAATTAAACAATAAAGCATGCTGAGAGATAACTACAAACATTTGAGTTGTACTTTTCCTAATGAAGCAATAATGCTTACTATAAAAACCATTATTTAAGACATTATTTGCATTGTTCAATTGCTCCAAAAGAAAACAAAATGGAAAAAAGCTCAAAAATTTTCTGGGTTATTTCCATAATCATAACTCAACAATTAGCATTCTTGGCCAATGCCTCACATCCTAGAAAGAGGATTGTGGCAGCTTTATACGTTTTTGGTGATTCCACTGTAGATGCTGGAAACAACAACAATCTCAACACACTTGCCAAGGCAAATGCATTTCCGTACGGCATTGACTTCAATAATTGTTCCACAGGAAGGTTTAGCAATGGCAAAACCCTTGCTGACCTTATTGGTAATATTTCGATTTAATGTTTCCATGCAAATGTAAAAAAAAAACAATCTTACTAAGATTTTTTTACATTTTTTTCCTTATGTAGCTATTAGACTGAGTTTGCCAATGCCACCTCCGTACTTAGGTGTGCCCAAGTCTAAGAGACATCAAGTAATAAGAGGGATTAACTATGCATCAGGCTCTTGTGGAATCTTGAATTCAACTAGAACAGTAAGATTCAAAATAAATAAATAGTGTTTAGTATGCTTTTTCTTCTCAAACTATTTTCTAAAATTATGTTTTATCTTTAAAAACTATATATTTACTTCTTTGCATTATATGAAAGTCATATAAAATATCCTTTCAACAAACAAGACATGGAAGTTATATTCTAATTAACATTGGAACTCCATTTATGATATAATAAATAATTTAGATGTTATTTTTTGAAAAGATGCTTTAGATAATTTTTATAAAATACATAAACAAAATAAACATACATTTAATATGGGGAAAAAATATAATCTTTAAAAGTAACTTCATCATAATAAGAAATATATTTGACTCAAATAAAAATTTCTTGTTCAGTTTCTTTCTCATCATATTTTTATTTTGTGACGAAGGGGGATTGCTTGTCTTTAGACAAACAAATTGAATACTTCACCTCAACTGTGGTCAATGATCTTCCAAGAAGCATACATAGCAAAACAAAATTAAGGCATTACTTGGCCAATTCGTTATATCTCTTATCAATTGGATCTAATGATTACATGTTGAATTATTTCAAGTATCCAAATGGAACGAATAACAATCTAAATCCAGAAAAATATGCAGATTACCTACTTGAACAATTGGCTTCACGTATCAAGGTAATCTTTTTAATAAATGATTTGAATTATACGATGATTTCTCATAGGTAGTAATTGGTAAATTTTAATATGTCACTTTTCAATTAAGTATTTTACATATCATAAGTATTTAAATTTTCCGAAAGAATGTGTTTCCTTCATTCTTTTTTTTTTCTCCAGAGAATTTATGATCTTGGAGCTCGAAAGTTTGTAGTAAGTAGAATTGGTGAAATTGGTTGCACACCAACATGTGTTATAAGGACACCATATTCCCAAAAATGCAATGAAGATATAAATCAAAAGGTTAAGCACTACTCAGAAAAACTCCCTGTGAAGCTACAAGAGCTGCAAACCCAACTCTCACATTCACACTTTATTAATTTGGATAATTACAATTTCTCCCAGAAAATTAGAAATTCTCCTGAAAAATTTGGTAAACAACGTCTCCCATGAATCTCTTATAAAAAAGGAAATAAAAAGTTTATGTGTTTTTTGTATTCTAGTATGATCATAGCTGATGCTTTTATTTATTACATTTTCAGGGTTCAAATATATTTTTGACTCTTGTGTCCAAAGAAGGAAACCTTGTGCAAATCGGAATGAATATTATTTTTTTGACTTTGCTCACCCTACTGAAGCTACAAATAAAATATATGCAAATGAGTGTTTTAGTGGAACCCAATTGTGCCTTCCTTACAATATTCTGAAATTGATTCATGGAAACTAAAATATTTGTACCACGTTCTTATATAAATATATCATCAACAACTTTTTTTGTTATTTGTTGTTCACTTTCTCCTTATGTATGATAAACAAGTTAAACCCCGTTTAAAGTGTTTTATGATTTTGAACAATTAAAATGGACTTGTACTATATAGTAGAGAGAGAAGAAGAGAAAAATACAATAAATATTGTAGAAAAAGATGGTTTTGGAAATCAAATATCAAGAATTTGAGTTTTAGGAGAGGGATGAATGCCTATATGAAAGGTAAATAAATTGAAAAAATAATACTCTATACTTATTTTTTTTTATAATTATACCTAGTATGGTTGGAAATATGTTACTAGGAAATATTTTTACAGTAAATATAATTTCATTACATATTATATTTTCATGAGATACTCGATGGTTGTGTACATGTGTTTAAACACGGTTTAATATATATATATATATATATATATATATATATATATATATATATATATATATATATATATATATATATCGTATTAATAATGTGAAGGTAATGGATATTAATAATTTTCTCCACAAGAATATGGATTAAATTAGTATCTTCAAAAGGTTTAAGTATTTGTGTGGAAGTTTACAATGACTTATGTATATATTAGGTTGTGGGGTTGAGTGTTTCTTTCATACTATCTTCTTCACTCCTTAACTCTTTTATTTGATGTTTCATTTTCCCATCCGATCTAATGTACCTGTTAAAGATACTTTAATTTTTAAGTTAGTTTGATATTCGAACAGTTTAATAATAATGTTATAATAGATATGTTGCTAAAAGTTTCAACGACACCTTTGACTTGAGTTTATACATTTTTCCATAGATTACTGATTATATTTATGGCTTAATTATGTTAAATCTGATTATTAACATGTTTACCTTAATCGAATTGTCATCGCTATCTCTTCAAGGAATTCCCCTGGTCAGGTTGACATGAGATACACCGATAATGTATGAGTGTCTTCATGGTCACTTGGGTTGATCGAAATTGTCCTAAAAATTATTGGTAATCTATGATGCTGGATTATTCAGAGAAAGTAAAACCGCTGTTAATACACTTATGAGGATAAAACCCCAACCACGAAAAATATCCTAATATTAAATACAATTTTTCTTCTTGTAGTGTAAATTTTGAAAACCACATATATCAAATCAGTACACACATGAATGGTGTTTCTAACTTTATATCATTGACTATATAAAATAAATAAAAGAATATTGAATCAAACTGATGATAAATTATGACACTTTTTTTAAGGCGATGGAGTATTATCTAAGAATTTTTAAGTCAAACGTGTTCGGTACACACTCTTTCTTCGTTATTTTTGACGAGTCATGCATGACAACAAATCTCAAAGAAATAGACGGGGATTGCGACCACATGGTGTTGGTCAATTTGTACGCAAATATTTGGCTGAACGTTTCTTGAAAGAGCATTTTTCTTCCGCTAATTGTGCATTTACCATACTATAATAATAGCATTAGAATAAAAAACTAAACCCTAATTGAAATATATTACAGAGTGGCAAATTCAAAGACTATAATATAATAATTTCCTAGTTAAATTAAACATTATAAAGAAATTAGGTAAAAAATGAAAAACTTCCTCCAAATACTCTATCGGGATATTAATACAAAACCAAAAACTGTTGCCTTAAATGTACGTCACTTTCCTCAACACACAATCCCAAACATTATTAACGATTCCATTTATTGCTTCTACCTTCCTCTATTCACTGCCACCACCGCCATTTACACCTCTAATATCTCACAACTTGGTCACAGATTGAGCCGAAAAAGGAAAAAATAAAAAATAAAACTTGGTCAACTCAGAATGTGATTAGCTTTAAGTTTATAATCACACAATTTTACTTTTAACAATTTAATCATTTTTGTGAAATTGATTGTTTCATGTATTATAACTATACTACTTTCTAATGTTCAAAACACATGACAAGTTAATGGAAGATGAGTATATTAGAATGAATGAAAAAGACTAAAATCACATATATATACCTTTAAACAAACCCAATTGATAAATTAAAAGCTAAAACTTGTCACCAAAACACATGTATCATAATTGCAATCAATTCTGACTTACCGATTATTTCCCAAACCTGTATTTTCTGTGGTTAAAATTATTTATGAATACTTTTATTAAAAGAAGTTCTCTTACAAACTGAAACCAACTTAATAAAAATAAATTTCTTACATTAAATTAAAATATAATTCTAAAAAATCGAACTATTTCTACAAATGAACATGTTTATAATTTTTCCATTCATGATTAAAACTCTTTCATTTTTTATTCATTTCTTTTATAAAAATGTCATGTTGCCATGCACGCGCTTCAACATGTTCAAATGTCGGCGCTTACCAAGCTTCTGGTTTCGTCCAAAACGAGCCGTGAGAGCTGTTGCAGCGCGACATCCACAACATCCTCAAACCCAACAACTCCACTCGCATCGGGGTGCGTGTAAGTGAGTTTCGGGATCAACCCAATGACCACCTCACGCATTTTCTCAACCTCTTTCTCTTCAATAATCGCAAGCACATCTTCGATCCTCTTCTTCCCTTCATTCACCTCTCTCTCGTCTATGAATACCGAATACGTATCCCTCTCCGTAGGAAAATACCACACGTACTGTGTATAAGCAGTATGTTCTGAGAAAAACACGGGAATACACCCAGCAAGAACCGAGTCGAAGGTTGACCGGCGCGTGAAGGAGTCTCCGGGGGCCTGAAGACAGAACGTGGACTTGCTCATAACTTCCAGAACATTCATGGGGTTGTGGCACCGAGCATCACCACTGGCGCACTGTACCAAAACGCAGCGTTCCGATGCGTCGCATTGCGTCACGATGTGGTCACGGACCTTGGCTTTGGCGAGGTTGGGACGCGTGCCGCCGACGAAGGAGAAGAGGAACGGACGAGGGCGTTGGCGAACTGTGTTCTGCCACGTAAGCATCTCGGAGAGGGTTTTGGGGTGGAAGTAGGAGGGGTAGGGGATTGCGAATTGGTTGTGTCCTTGCCAGGGATGTCTTTCCACTGTTAGCACCGACATGTTTCGGACAGTGGGTAGGTTAAGGAAGATGTTTGCTCCGAAGTCGGGTCCATCTTTTGTGCGCATGAAATCCCACGCTGTTCTCCCCACGGCAACAAAATGGTCTTTCCCTACACGTAACCAAACACATTTTCCTTTTTACCATTATATATATATATATATAATATATATAATGCAGCAATAATGCAGGGAGATTTAGGTTACAGTTCTTTTTACCATTGTTCCTTTTCCACCATGGTTGACTCTGGAGGAAGTCAACAAGATCGACGGCCAAAGCATCACGGAGGGTGAGATTGTGCTCACGGAAGACGCTGGAAGCGTGAAGACCACCATAGAAGGGGATGTAGAAGAGACGGGCGGCGTGGGGATCGGAGGTGCGGCAGGGGTGGTTCTGAAGACGCGCGTGCACGATCATGTCTCCGATGAACTGGTGTGTGGCGTACCAGGAGGGAGTGGGAAGGGGTTGGCCAAGGCCATTGTTAGCGACATGGGGGCACATGTTGGTGTAGATGTTAAGGTTCTGACAACGTTGGAGGAGTCCTAGGTTGAAGCGCGAGGGGAGGGCGTAGATGTAGAACAACGGTCCTGATCCTTGGCATGTTGTGGTAGTTTGGTTTTGTGATGGTGTGAGGGGATGGTGATGGCGAAGAAGAAGAAGCCATGAAAGAAGAAAGAGTGATAAGAAGATGGTGTACCTTAACTTGTTGGTGATTATGTGATTGTGGGGTTCTTTGGATTTCGAGAAGGATGGTGTTTGGGAAGGAAGAGAGTGCAGAGGGGTAGTTGGTGATGGCTTACGGAAGAACATGGAGGAAAGCGAAGAGGAAAGAGAAGAAATTGGGTTGTGTTGTGTCGTTGCTGATGGATGAAGGAAGACGGTGACCTGTTTGGACAATAGATGGTAGAGTGATTGGTAGGTGTGGAAGTCATTGTGTGGGACACAAACTTCTACTGCTGTTGGTCAATAACAAAGCCCAGGACAGCTTGGAACAGTTCTTAAACATTACCTTTCATGAAATTTTCGTAACAAAACATATATGTATAATAATTTGTCCAAATAATCTATTTTAAAAATTTTATTAAAAAACTCAATATATACAAATAGAGGGTATAAGTAATTATTATTAATATTAATATTTCTATAGTTACTTACTGTGACATCCCAAAAATACAGTCATAAACCATATAATTAGAAATCACTTTTAATAATAATTCAAAACAGTTTTCCAACTAAAAACAGAAATCGAAAACGAACGCTCAAAGACGAACGTCCTTGAGTACAGTTATAACATAAAGAATGAACGCGCAAAGCTGCACGTTTTACAACAAGAGTTACAAATTAAGGTCGAACGTAAAATAAAACCCTGACCGAACGGTTTACACGGAACAAATACCGAATGGTCTAAAAACTCAAAAGGAACTAATGAGTAGGTCGAACGACCACTCTAACAAGCACCTATACTACTGGCCGAGCGTCTCACTGCTCGGTCTTCACTTCAACTTCTATTAGGTTCTCTTCGTTCAGTGCCTCTCCCAAACGCTCGTCTCCTTCTGCTCACATCCACACGGATGATCATTGCAATGACAGGACGGACGTACAAAACGAGACAACACAAGGAAAACGCAGGATAAGCTTATGTAATTTAACTCATGCATCAACATACAAATTCAAGTAAACAGTTCATTGCACACATACATATCAACGCACGCATTCATCACATATCAACACACTTTAACGTACGTACTAAATAAAAACTCAACACTAGACTGACCGTCCGGACTGTATGAATTCTGCGTAGTTACAGGCGTTCGCGCACCCGGGTGGTGTGGTAACTGGCATCCTCATCAGCTGCCACCCGAGGTTAGTACGTTCGTCCAAAGTACCTCTAAGGACGACGACCTCCTACCGTTCCCACGCATGACGTGCGCCCTCTACATGAGGACGAGCACTCACGGAACATCAGGATCGAATAGCCAGCATTAACTTCCCACAGTCATACTTTACAAATTCCAACATTTTTCAAGAGTCGTTCCTACCTGGAACGCACGTTCAAAGATCACAACTTTCATTCCATCTCATATACTTTCCAAAATTTACTATTCATCATTCATATTCATTTTCCATCATTTATAGGGAAACCACCAAAAACCGAACGTTCTGTCCCCAATGAAATCGAGGACGAACGCTGTGAGCGAGACCTAAAGGACGCTCGTTCGAACACGAACGACAGAGTTACAATTACGTTTGGAAATAGTCGAGTAAGGTTCTGTTCATTGGACGAACGTTATTTACCTTGAGAATCAGTTGAATGAACTGACGCTTGTGAACTCAAACCAGTACTTCAAGAATAATTTAAGTGGGAAGGCTCTAGGCCGAATACATCAAATACGAACGTCTAAGTAATGCAAGAAAGGTTTTTATGAAAGTTCTCGTTCTGAGTCCACTGCTGGTTAATGACTGAGCGTAGAAATCTAAAGTTGGGCGTCCGCTAAATTTACGAGAAAAGAGTACGGGCGCTCAAAATAATAGCAAATATCATTTAGGGCGAGCGCCCAGTATAAGACCGAGCCTCATTTAGAGCGAGCGCTCAGTATAAGACCAAGCGTTCCCAGTACGAACGTCAGGTGTGAGACCGAACGTTTAATAATTGAAATTAATAGAACTTGATAAATATACTAAGGGACTTTTGAAGAAGTGTTTACGAACGGGAAAGTATACTGTTACATATATATACATGTACAGTTACAAAAGAAGGAAGTTTATCAAAAATACCAGATTCAACAGTGCTTGGCCGAACGCTCAAGCAAAGTAATTTAGCACGAGGACGCTCGTCCTCGACCAGGATTCTATCCAGACGACAGAATCCCATTTCTATTATGTTTGCCAAGAAAACCGAACGGTCAATGACCGTTCAGTAACGAACGCATGTTATCATAGGGGAAATTTTCTCATTTCATTCCATTTACATTCCAGTTCATTTCTCATCTAAATCTCATAATTACATTCGTTCATATCAAAATCAAATCTCATATTTCTTACGATTCATATCATGTAAATCCACATTTCATTCCACCAAATCAACGAACGTTCATGCATATCAACCACAGCAAATATCATGCATTATACCAATCAAATAACGAACGTTCATATCATTCAATTTCAACAAACATCATGCATTATACTCATACGAACGTTCACCCAACATACATCAAACCAGTTAAATCAAATAAGCTTCCCTTACCTTAGTATGACCGAACATTCTCAAATGCAGAGACACAACCCCTCAACCATTGATTCTCCTACTGTCAACGCTCGTTAATCCACAGCCCTGATTCACGAACCGAACGGTTCCTCTGAAAACTCTTGACGCCGAGCGTCCTTCAATGGTGCCGGAATACTGGTCGGAGGAGATAAAGTGGGTGTTTCTTTGGAGAGAAGGTGCAAAGAGCTTTGAGAGAAGGTTCAGAGAATGCAGAGAGTAAGAGGAGAGAAGGAATTCTCAGAAATGAAGCAAAGAGGGGCGTGCAGAGGGAGTGGGGAATAAGTTCAGAATCTCAGATCTGTTCCCACTCCCTTTCCAGTGCACGTTCAGTCTGGCAGCCGCGTTGCCATCGCACTCACTACGTTTCTGGCAACCCATACCGGACGGTCGTCCATTCAGCGGTCGCCACGTGTTTTCCACTACCGCCGAACGCACGTTCACACGCTGACAGCACGTTCTCCACTGACGTTTCTGACTGCCCATGCTGGACGGTCGTCCATTCAGCGGTCGCCACGTGTTTTCCACTTCAGATTCTTGATTGCCCATACCGCGCGTAGCTGGCGTCCGTCAGTGGAACGTCAGGCGCTGTGGTCGCCATGTGTACTGCTGAGGTGGCTCGTTCTGCGATCGCCACGTGGACTCCACTACCGCACGTTTTTTTTTTTGAGTCCTGACACTTACATAAATTAATATTATGCATAATAACTATCTAACAATATTATATCTAATTTGTTTCATGGATATGGTCAAAATCTCCATAACATACTCCTTCATACCTCCTAATCAGCTTAAGTAATCTAGCTTAAGTTAGTTTAGTCAAAATCACAATAAAATTTTAAATTTGTAATAAATGTAATAACTTACTTTTTTTTAACTTTGATTTTTATTTATTGGTTTGAAGATGAATATCCATAGTGGAATTTTAACTATGATCCAATCACGACCCATTTCTCAATTAAGTATTTAAGAGTTTCTATTGTTAGAAACCGTCCAATGTCTCTGTCTCTTATTTCCAAAACCGTGCAGTCAATTGATATAGTTTACTAACAATATTAAAAAATAGATTCTATTATCTTTAAATAATGAATAAAAACAAAAACATGATAAAATGTAACTATTACGTAAACTTATTATTTTAATGTTATGGATTAAAAATAATATCAATTTTTATGTTTACACGAAATATTTAGCTTTGAAATATTTATTTGATGTGAATATTGATATTACTTTTAGTTAGTTTAGTTCAATATTATGATCTATGGTAAATTATAATACATAACAAAGATATGAAATATTGAAAACAAAATATTATTAAATTATTTGTATAACATTTTTTAAGATTTCATTTATCCAGATTATCCTGAAAATTCGCAAATCAACCATTATACGAAGAAGGTCAACAAAATTAACCTATAATTAATGTATAAAACCTACCAACTTTTTCATACTAAATCATAGCGTAGGATGGATGAGTCTGCATTGCCTATGATAGAATCTAATACGTGTTCATCATCAAATTGATCGTGATATATAAGGTTTAGTTTGTAAATATTGATGAAAGTTTGTCTTAAAAACTAAAGGTGATACAAAACATTGAAAAAGAAGAAGGTATTGGAATGATGAGTAATGCGATGGATAGAAGATTCCAAAAGATAAATATCTCAAGTGCTTACTAAAAGCGCACTTGGAACACTTCATTTTTGCGTCGTCCAAAGTTGAAAAGATGCGTTCAGTCACTTCCTCATATAATTTGTTAAGTTTGTCTTCTTCTTTGTCTTTTTCCCTCAACTTTTACTTTTTATTTTTTTCAACGTGTTTTATTCTTCCTTTTTTATATATGTGTAATTGATGTTTACTAATTATTATTATTATTATAAATATTTTTTTTATCTTTTTTTGTTGCACGTCAAAAGTTTGATATAAATTAGTATTGTGTTTGCATCTCTGTATTATTCTTATGCATTGTACAACTAAGCAACTTGAACATCATGATTATGTATAATTCAATATTAAAGTTATCCTTGAAACATAAAAAACAGAGCAATTTGGATTTTGGTCCAATAATGCGGTGACACAAGAATCACTTCGTTTCACCATTATTAATTATTGAAGAAATTCTAAAGAAAAATCAGAAGAAAATCCATGGTTGGGTTTGTTTATGGGAATACTTTCTCGCAAAAAGAAGAGTGAGTATTCCTTCAATTGATGTTCAATAATTAACCAAGAAATGAAAGGATTGATTTATGGAAAAATGCTGTTTCACTCTACCTTTAAACATATAAAAAATAATATAATACCTTAAAATTAAATTATCAATACAAGCTTATATCATATATATATATATATATATATATATATATATATATATATATATATATAAATATAAATGCAAATATGTGTACAAAGAAAAAAATAGAAATAATCTCTATTGGTTTTCAATGACTTTTTCTTTTCTATATATTTATATTTATTCACGTAGAAAATACAATCACTACAATTTATAACATAAACAACACATGCCATGGTAAATATATTCAAAAGAAAATATTCAACTCACAAGTTTACATAATGCATTTTAGTGTATGACCAATTCAAGATATACTTAACCTGCATTCAATTTACTCTATGACAACAACAACCAATTTCATTCTAAATAACACATTATTCTCATCAGAGAGAGACCATTGACAGATTTAATCCATTTTTCACATTTCAAAACATCTTAGTATAATAAAAATCACAATTTTCTAATTCAATCCAAATTCAATTTTCAATAACAAGATTAATACATCAATTTCAACATATCATCACAGTTTAAGACATAAAAATCATTAAAAAGCGAGATTAAACGTAGAGCTATAATTAGCTTCTCTCACCTTAGTTAAAGACACATTTCCCTCAAACAAGAATTTTTCTAAAAAACCAAAATTTATTGAATTCCTTACCCGATCAACAAAAACCCTAATTATAGTTCTTATGTCTACCATTATGATAAGAAAGCAATAGAGTCGTCAAAAGCAACCTTGAGTAACATGTATGGCTTTAGAGCCACACATAACTCTAGGAATTAAAACCTAAAAGAGGAAAAAACAAGACTTATTTTGTATAACTCTTTGATCGAATGGTTTCATAGAGCTCTCATGAGAATCACAAATATGATTCTTGATCTTCGAATGAACGAGTAAGCTAGAGAGAAGGCATAGAGACTTTAAAGAGTTTGGTTGTAGAGATGGTTATTTTATAAAAATGAACTTTAGTTATTAAAACCTTTATATAACTTAACCTTTTAACATTAAAATATTATAGTGTTCTATTTTAAATAAAACCACCAATACATGTTTAAGCTCAAAAAAATGTAGGAACATGCAAATCATAAAGAAATCACCAATTTCTTATTTTTCTACTTCATAGTAACTCAATTTGTAATTATAAGCTGAAAATGGTTGTTTGCTTACAAAATATAATTAATTGAAACATGATAAGTGACAATTTTATGTCGAAAATAAGATATTCTAGATCACCACCTTTGAACTTAAATCTTTGTTTGTCCTTAAACAAAATACAAAATCAATTTGTACATAATGATTTAAAACAACTTTTTTTATAATTTGGCCTTATCTCTAGTCGATGTGGGACTTCCAACACACGTGGAACAATACTCACATAGATCTCGTTAGAAAAGGCTCCAACCATGACTCTAATACGATATTAAAAAGTGAGCTTAAGTCTAACTCAACATCACAAAACCAACTTATAAAGTGAGATTTGCACCCTACTTATATATTATAATTTGGTCTTATCTTGAATCGATGTGAGACTTCCAACAAACGATGTCATATTACTAAATGGTGTTTTTAACATTAAGACACAAAAATGCAAATTCATTTCATAGTTTTGAATCAGTAAAATTTCTCTCATCAAATTTAAGTGCAAGAGAGATTTTTCTCCCAATTAAATGTTTTACTCTAATATCTTGCAGCTTCCACTTAGTTTATACTTTTGTTTTCAATAACTATATATACACTGTTATAATGGTATTTAAAGACTTGTAATGTAGAAATGTCAACTGTGAAGAAAATATATTTTTACAAGATAAACAAAACTTACTGCTAATTTTTTTTTAACAGTATACACATAAAATAAGTTTCTCTATCTCTTTTCCAACCTTATTTTAATGTTTTTCATCTCTCCTTTCTAAATATATCCAACTTTTTCCCTCATCACTCTGCATTAATCCGTTTTAAAGTAATCGTTTTATTCATCTGTATTTGATTGATAACATCTGATATATTTTCTTTTTCATTCCATAACAGCCCAACGTGCTTTTGACAACACACATTCTGATAGCCTATAAGCAAAATGAATAATTATCATATGGGAGTTGCTCCCTCCACCCCCACACGTCTCTTCATCCACCTCCACAATTTTCTAAAATGCCAATTATATCCTTCTAAAATGACAATTATATCCTCAAAAGTTAAAAGGAACACTGTCTCTGGACGGATGACATCCTTCAACGGATGTCAACATCCGTTTAAGGCAAAACGGATGTCGACATCCGTTTCGCCTTAAACGGATGTTGACATCCGTTGAAGGATGTCATCCGTCCAGAGGCAGTGTTCCTTTTAGGTTTCGTTTTTATTTTACTACGTTTTGCGGCTCATGCAAGGATTATAGGCTTGGATATTCAAAGGATTATTGGAAGTATGGGAAGGGTTTAGGGTTTAGAATTATAGAAAGGATTATGACTACGTACCTGGAGAGGAACCACGACAAGGACACTACACCATAAACGCACTGCACCACGTATTGCACCGAGAACAAGAGGAAGATTGCTTGATAATTCTTTTCACGATCACCAAACTTTGCAGAAAAATATTTTACTCATACAAGGAACTACGTAGGTTATCAGTGAAATATGTTATAAATGAATAAAATTAAAAAACAATAATTTTAAAAATAAAATTTTACTGAGGGGCAAAATAGTAAAGGAAAGGTGGAGGAAGGGGCAAAAAGGTAAAGGGAAGGTGGAGGAAGAGATGTGTGGGGGTGGAGGGAGCAACTCCCTTATCATATTAAACATGGCATTAGTTGTTGGAAGTTAGAAGCGCAACAGACTATCATTATTGCGCAATGAGTGTAGCCAATTTTTTATGCAATTATTGTACTATATAAAGACCATAGCAATTTTTTGTCTCAACTTTATATTGCAGTATTTATTGTGAAAATTGGGGGAATAAATGGGAATCCTCCTCGCCGACAATATTTTCAACACTGTGTCTAAATCAATTTAAGAACTTTTAGAAAAAGTATATATGAAAAGTTAATTTAACGTGATTTATAAAAATTTATATTTATATTAAATAAACCACTGCTAATAAAAACAATAAATATAATTTAAATTGTTATATAATTATTATCATAAAAAATGATTACTAAAATATCTAAAGTATATATTTTTCTTTATGCATTGATGGAACTAGACTATTATGATTATGATAGAAAATTGCATTAGATGTTGAATTTAGAGGTATGCATACTCTCACATTGACTACCAATTTAGAGCCAATTTAGAGTATATAAGTGAATGCAAACCTTATCTTAAAAAAGAAGGTTCACCGGAAAGACACAAACATCAATGACATTTGAGCCCAAAAAATTAACATCATTTTCTGTCCAAAACCTTAAAGTAATGGGTTACTGAATATTTCATCTTCGTATAGTACTCTAATTTATCATTTCTATCCAATGTGGGATTTTGACTCACTTGGATTTCCAACACTTAACATGGTATCATAGCTATAGTTATAACTTATTTTAGCGATATTTGTTGTTTGTTGAATATATTGTTCCACTTCCTACTAAATCATTATTGAACCACTTATTAATATCTAGTCTCACGTTTGAGAATTAGACTTATTAAGTTTTGTAGGATTGAATTAGAATGATCTAAATGACGTACTTGCTTACTTTTGATTCATAAGGGTAGAAAAATATTCAAATTCTGTTCTAGTTGGTAATAACTCTTTCATTCATTTAGATTATTACAGTTTATTATATATTTTTTGATTAATTAAATTTTAAGTATTTCATAAATTTAGATTTTAAAATTGCTTTAATTCATCAATCAATTTGCTTCTAAAGGTGAAAAAAAAACTGGTTAGATTAAGAAATCATCAAGAAAAAAAATGAACTAACAAACAATAAGATATAGAAGTGACAATCACCCTAAGAGAAAAATCAATCCTCAAAATATTTATACAAAAAATTAAAAAAAGTTGGGTAATTATAAAACGAAAATTTAAAAGATTTCACAATAGCTTAGAGTGTCCCCAGGAAATAAATTTCCCATCTATCAGTACCAAAATTTTCCATCGAATCATTCTAATAAATTATACGACTTTGGGGGAAAACTCTCAACTAATAAATTTGTGAAGCTCTCATGCCTAGGAATAAATTTGCCCATTAAATACATCTATAAAAATCACCAAATACTTCTTTACCTATAATCAAATTTCAAACACAGTTTCTTTAACTAAAAAAAGTACAATAATGTTTTTGTACATTTTAGTGTCTGTATCCATTGTTCTCTCCTTCAGGTTCTTCCACATAAGTTGGAGACATAATAGAGATGCACCCCTCCCAAATTGGCCGATCATGGGTATGTTACTAGGTGTTCTACAAAAATTGTCCAACATTCACGATTATACAATCTTAGTTTTGAAACATTATGGAGGTACTCTGATGTTCGAAGGACCTTGGCTCACAAACATGAACTGCATTCTCACTGCCGATCCCATGAACGTGCATCACATCACAAGCAAGAACTTCATCAACTATGGGAAGGGGTCCCATCTACGTGAGATTTTTGATTATTTTGGAGAAGGGATTATTAACTCTGATAATCTCCATGCATGGAAACTAGAGAGGTCAATACTTCATTCACTGCTTCAAAGGGAAACCTTTACCATCTTCCTTCGAGAATCCATTCAGAAGAAGCTAGAGAATGACCTAATTCCATTTCTTGATCATACATCCGAGGTTGGAACTGAGGTAGACCTACAATTTACCCTTCGGAGGTTCACCTTTGACATTGTCTGCTATTGTTTTCTTGGCTGTGATCCTCAGACCCATAACAAGATTTCTAAGCTTTCACATCCTGTTTATGAGAGAGCCACGGTTGTGATGGAGGAGGTGTTGTTTCACAGGCACATTACACCAAGATGGTTGTGGAAGTTGCAGGAGTGGCTCCAGATTGGCCAAGAGAAGAAGTTCAAGGAAGCAAGAGAATTTTTTGATAAATTCTTGTATGAATGCATTGCATCCAAGCGTGAAGAGAAAAACAGATGCAAAGGCACCAAAGAAGTGGAAGATACTCATCATGAAAGGGTTGTAGAGCCGGTTATTTTGAATAAGTTAAACAATTGAAGCATATCAAAACGAAATAAAAAAAATACTGTTTTTTGTCTCGATTATGAACCGAAACAATATAAACAAAACAAAAACCACTCACTAGTGGTGTTATTCCTCCAATAAAATGTGACTAAAAAAAACTTGAAATTCTTAGTCTTAGCGAAAAATTATTAAAGGATGGTTAGGAGTGAACTATTTTGGATCAACTATAGAAGAGGGTTAAATAAAATCCTAAACTTTTTTCATGGAAGCAAAACTAGACAATCTAATACAACCAAAACAAAATCAATAAAACAATTTTATATTGATTCACCCAAATTTATGAACTAAGTCTACCTCTTCTTTAAGACAATTTTATAAGATATTTTATTAATTAATATATTATTATAACATATACACGAGCTTTACAAGTACACAAATTACTATTGTCAGAGAGTTGCACTAGAATGATTAATGTAACAATAAATCAAGAGGGATGAATTGGTTTCTTATCGCAAATTGTGTCTTTAATAATTTTTTCTTGTAATTCAAATTATTTAACGATAAATTAAAAACAAATAAGAGAGTAAGGAAGAGAGAAAATTGTACAAATGATTTTATAGGGTTTAGATCACAAGGATCCTATATCTAGTTGTTAATCTCAAATGAGAATTAACGATTCACTATCACAAAATCAACAAAATTGTTACAATCACAAAGAAGTTTAAGGTTTAGAACACTTCTTTTCTTATCCCAAGAGATGAAACTCACATCTCCTAAAAGTTACAAGGGATGAACACATCCTCCGAATATTTAAGAAAGGTTGACCACTTCATTTAAATCTTCACAAAAGATGAGAAACTTTACTCTAACATCTAACGAACAAGTTAATGATTAAGAAATATACCGATCCTACTAAATAATAAAAAAAAAAATTTACTCACTATAAAATATTTCTATAAGATTTAAATATAAAAAAAAGATTTTTAATGTTTGATTAAGTTAACATAAATAATTTTGAACTTTATTTTTTTATTTTTATTTTAAAAGTATCTTTATTATACCTAAACACTGTTATAATTAAACGACAATCCTAATTAAACTTATCTTTTAAATTAATAAAATTTCATTCCTTTTATGTTTGAGTCTATAAATAATGCCACGTTTTGATCAAATCATAGATGTAAAATTTTCAACAAAGCGTGCCATTGGAAGCGTGCTATTAGTTGGTTAACTATTGTCTGCAATTTCGTACGAAAATTGGAAGTATTCCCATTGCACAACACTTTGGACAAGCCACATATCTAAACATTTTTATAACTTAAACCAAATATATACTTAAAGTTTAATTTGAAACTATTTACTAAATTTTATCTTTTATTTAATTATTGATCATAATTATATAATTAAATATTTTTTTCACCTTTTACTATCAACATATAAAAAAACTTACAAAACTATTTATCGTAATTAATATAGTATGAGATTTTTGACTGATTTTAGTTTCAAGAATCTTCTTAAAAATAATAGCAACAATAACCATAATAATAATAAATAATAATAATAAATAATAATAATAATAATAATAACAAACAATAATAATAATAATAATAATAACAATAATAATAATAATAATAACACAAATAATAATAATAATAATAAATAATAATAATAATAATTAATAACAACAACAATAATAATAATAATAATAAGGGTTAAATATGTTTTTGATCCCTTAACTTTCAATGAAAATTGGAATTAGTCATTGTTCAAAACTTTGGCCTAATTTAGTCCTCAAACTTTAGAAATATGTTAATTTAATCCTTTTAGCTAAATTTTGTTAGGTTTATTTGATGTTTCAAGTGCGTTTCCTGATAGCATTTGAGTTGTTTACACCGTTTGACATATTTTTGTTTCAATGTTAACTGAGAAATGAGTTTGAAACATCAAATAAAGTTAACAAAATTTAGTTAAAAAGACTAAATTCACACATTTCTAAAGTTTGAAAACTAAATTGGTCTAAAGTTTCAAAGAGGGACTAATTCCAATTTTTAATGAAAGTTAAGGAATCAAAAACATATTTAACCCTAATAATAATAATAATAATAGTTTGTATAGTACTTTATGCAACTTAAATTCTAACTAAAAACATTTTACTAAATAAACATTTTCATATGTTTTGAAGGCATAATAAGAACGTGGTATACTATCTAACGACTTATTTTTTATAAATAATCTTGAAATTATTTTTTAAGAATTCGTCTACAATAATAACATGTAGTTTTTATCTGTTAATTATTTTTATCATAATATAAATTATTTTTTAAGAATTCGTCCACAAGAATAAAGTTATTTGAAGTCATTCTTCTTCCATTCTCATATGACTCTAGTGAAATAATAATGTAGCTTCCTTGTATGGTTCTCCATGAACTCTAATTGTAATAAAGAGAAAAACATCATCAATAATTTATAAGAAATGTTCAAATTGGATAATAATACATTTAAAATATAGAACAGTTATTACATCACCTTACATATTGAGAAAACTTTCAAAATGGAAACCTTATCGAACTCGAGAGTTTACGTAATTCGTGAGAGTCGAGTAAACTTGACTCGTATAAACTCGTAAGAGTTTATTTGAGATGAAAAAATATTATATAAATAATATCTTAATTCAAATAAGTATACAAAATTATATAACTTTAAATAAATAAAATTTATAGATATATTGTTCATAAAAATAAATATTGTAAAACATAAATACTTGGATTATTGTCATTAATTTTGATGCATTTCACTAAGGAGGCGAGGCGATGGCGATGACCATGGAGAGAGACAGAGGGACGCCAAAGATAGTGATAATCAGGTTATGAAACCCTAAATTCCAAACGACCTCATTTTTTCTTAACTTTTCCCCCTTTCAAACTCGCATAATTGCTCCAAACTCTCGATTCTACACTATCCTACCTATTTCGCAATAAATTCTATTAAGTTTACACAGAAAACGAATTTACTTCCAAGATAACTCCAAGTCATGTTTGAAAACATAAACTCGTACGAACGAGTTTACGAGTTAGCTCAAAAATTTGATAATCATGCTCATATAAATAACCGTTATGAATTGCGAAAAATAATAAAAGGGGATGAAACTTGGTCCAAAATTGTTGAAATAAATTTGTGATATCATAAGCAAAAAAAAGGGAGAAACATTAAAAAGTTAAATGAAAAAAAAAGTGAAAGACATTGTTGAATACTAGATGACGAGTGATCAATTCTTGCTTTCTTCATAAGGAGGGTTAAATATTGAAATGCTCTTGCCATTGGTGATAATTCTCTCGCTCACTTCGATTATTACCATTCTAGCCATTAAATAGTCAATATTAATTGTTTACTATTCAAATATTCATCATATATTTTTTCTATTAAATAAAAAATAATAATATCATGTGTCATTTTCAACATAATTTTCCTATCTTATGATCACTACCAAATTCTCCTTCCCCAAGCCATCATGCTTTAATAGCTGATTTGACATTTGATAAAACCCTCAACTGATAAATTTGTGAAGCTCTTTATACCTTTGTTTACTTGTCCATTAGATCGCATCATAAATATCACCACAAACTCTGTCCTCACCCAAATTGAAACACAGTTTCTTCGACCTGCAATATACGATAATGTTGTTGTATATTGGAGTATTTCTACCCATTGTTCTCTCCTTCATATTCCACCAGATAAGTAGGAGACACAAGAGAAATATACCCTTTGCAGTTTTAAAATTACCAATCATTGGTATGCTACATTATCTTCTCCTAAATTTGTCCAACATTCACGATTACGCAATCTTTGTTTTGAAACATTATGGAGGAACTCTGATGTTCGAAGGACCTTGGTTCACAAACATGAACTTTATTCTCACAGCCGATCCCACGAACGTGCACCACATCACCACCAAGAACTTTAGCAACTACGGGAAAGGGTCCAATTTCAGTGAAATATTTGACGTTTTTGGAGGTGGGATTATTAATTCTGATAATCTCCATGCATGGAAAAAAGAAAGGTCAGTACTTCATTCACTGTTTCAAAGGCAAAGCCTTAAGATCTTCCTTCGAAAAGCCATTCAGAAGAAGCTAGAGAATGACCTAGTTCCATTTCTTGATGATACATCCGAGGTTGGAGCTGAGGTAGACTTACAATTTGCCCTTCGGAGGTTCACATTCGACATTGCCTGCTCTTGTTTTCTTGGTTATGATCCTCACTCTCTTCCAAACAAGAATACTAAGCTTTCTCAACCTACTTATCAGAGAGCTTTAGTTGTGATCGAGGAGTCATTATTTCACAGGCACATCACACCGAGATGTTTGTGGAAGTTGCAGGAGTGGCTCCAGATTGGTCAAGAGAAGAAGTTCAAGGAGGCCAGAGAAATTTTTGATAAATTCTTGTATGAATGCGTTGCAGCCAAGCGTGAAGAGAAAAATAGATGCAATAGCACCAAAGAAGTAGATGATACTGATCATGACTTGCTGGGAGTGCTAATGGAAGAAGGAGATCAAAAGGGGAGAATAATGGATGACAAGTATCTTAGAGACACTGCATTTACCTTTGTCTCTGCTGGAAGTGGCACAATCAGTGCAAGTCTCAGTTGGTTCTTTTGGCTGGTTTCAACTCATCCACATGTGGAAGCTAAAATCCTTGAAGAGATCAAAGAAAATTGCATGAACCAAGATGGAACTTGGATTGCTTCTGGTGTTGAAGAGTTTGGTAAGTTAGCTTATCTCCATGGAGCTATATGTGAAGCACTGAGGCTTTTTCCTACTGTGCCCTATGATCACAAGTGTGCAATAAAATCTGATAGACTTCCTAGTGGACACCATGTTAGTCCAAATACCATGATATTATACTCTTTGTATGCAATGGGAAGAATGGAAGAAATATGGGGACATGATTGCATGGAGTTTAAGCCTGAGAGATGGATTTCAGAGAGTGGAGAGATTATACAAATTCCAGCTCACAAGTTCATAGCTTTCAATGCAGGCCCTAGAAATTGTTTGGGTAAAGACATTACTTTCACTGAAATGAAGATGGTTGCAGTTGCTATACTGTGGAGGTTTCAGATGAAGGTGGTGGATGGTCATCCTATAACACCAAGAGTCTCTGTGGTGCTTACCATTGAACAAGGTTTGAAGGTTAAGGTTACTAAGAGATGCACTTGATAGAAAGCATTTCAATAACAGATGGCAGATGATATTTATATTTTATGTCTCTTAAAGGTTATGAGCTAAGTTTCAGTTTCTCCTTTGTTTGTGATGGTTAAATAATGTTGTGGTTATCTCGGTTTTAATAAAAGGGAAAATCTGCCAGTGACTTTATTCTCTTACACAGTTTAATTATTATAAGTGAAATCTGGTCCTCTTTTGTAGCTGATAATGTTTCCTTGAATTTTCACAAAAAGTTTAAAATAATGTTTCTTTTATCAGAAAGAGTGTATATTTATACGATGTTTGGGGTATCTTATCCCATATATGAACAAAACAAATGCTTGAAAATATTATATTGGACAGTTTTAATGTACCAATCATTTTCTTACATGAAAACATTCTACCTTTATATTCTCCTCTTACAAAATCGATAATGACGTATTCGGTAAAGACTTTAAATAACTCTACAAATGTCTCTAACTTTCAATTTTCAAAGTGTTTGTCATTCTCCTTTTCAACACTTTTCTTAAACTTAGCAAATTCTTGCTACATCTCGCTTAAGCTTCTAAGGTAGCGGTTATGTTTGATGAGGGTTTTGTTTCTTTCTCTTCAACCACTTTGCTCCTTGTGGAAATCATAGTGCTTTCTTCTTTCACTAAACTAAGTTTTTTCACATAATACTACACGGCACCATGATTTCGATCCTAACTCTGTCGAGATAACATCACTAAGGTCAATCATCACGTTTTCGAGAAATATGTTCTGTTTTGGAGACTTGAGATTCGTCATGATTTTGTCCTTAAAAGGCTTTAGAGTCCAGGGCTTGCTTAAGGCTATCATGTCTAATAGAGACATCAAATTTCTTAACCATTTTTCGAAAACTTTTTGGTCTAGGCTACGAACTAATTAATCTTCTTTTCTCCACCTCTAGCCACCCTAAAACGAATGATCAAACCGAGGTTGTCAATAGGACATTAGGAACCATGTTGAGGAATCTTTTAAAGGGTAACCACAAATCTTGGAATGAATTCTTTCCCCACATTGAGTTTTCATATAATAAGATGGCTCATAAGACCAACAAGATGTCTCCTTTTAAGGTTGTGTATAACTTCAATCCTTTCAAACCTTTCGACCTCATACCTCTCCCAAATCCTAGTGATTTCATTCATAAGGAAGATGTATCTAAGTCCGAATTTGTGAAGAAAATTCATGAAAAGGTTAAGTCACAAATTCAACACCATACTGAGAGGTATGCCAAACACAACAACAAAGGGAAGAAAGAATTGGTGTTTGAAGAAGGAAGGAGATAAGGTTTGGCTCCATTAAAGAAAGATTTCCAAAACAAAAGAAGATCCAAACTCAATTATCGTGGTGATGGAACTTTTAGAGTGATTAAAAGGATTAATAGTAATGCATCTAGGCTAGAGTTTCCAAATGTGTATGATGTGATTGCTCCCTTTAAACATTATACCACAACAATACAACCACCAAAGGTCGTGAGCTTCTCACCTTCATCCAACTATTGCTTCCGCACTTTCCACTCATTATCCCCTATATTCCGCACATCTTCACCTAAAGGGACCAAACCCCATATCCTTTCTTCTAGCTTTGGACCACCTTTGCTTGGAGGGTTGTTATCATTTATAGTCATTGGATCACCCACTACACGCATCCACCTACTCTATTCGAAATATATCAGAAGTAGATGTTAAAGACAAAGAAGACATTCACAAAATGTTCTCTTCATCAGAAGTCGTGTCAAGAAAATAGTACTACTTTTATAAAAGTACAAAAAAAGCAAGTCTACTCTAACAAGTTGACTTTAACTAACGACTGCTTCACATGACAAGACAAATAAGACATGAGAATCAAGGCAAAAGCTCAAGTCTAACGGATATCTTTTGAGAAACATTTAAATAGAAGAAGATTTGAAGAAAGAATAAAGAGAATAGCTTAAAAAGAGAATATCAATATCGTTGAGAAAAAAAAAGCACAGAAGAGCTAAAGATCAAAAGAGAATATCTAAGAAGAAGAGAAAAAGAAAAATATGAGAAACACTTTGAAGCTTCATTATAATATCATACTATTTGTAAGTCGAGAGAAACACTTAACGAGTCAATAGACAATATTGTATTGAACATATATCTTTTTTCTGAGAGTAATCATCTAACGATTTGTAAGCAATCAGATTGATTGCAAATTTTTAAGAGAATTCAAACACTTGATGTATAACTCAGGAGAGTTAAGGATTACAAGGCAGCGTGTTGGGAGATACTAGAATTGTCTAGTGGAAATCGAGAGTGAGTGAAACTCAATTAGTCTAGAGTAACAAGACTAAGTTTTTTGCAGTGTTAGTTGATAAAGAACAAATTAAAGTAGTTCATGAATTAAAAATCTCTTTACATACCTCTTTGATTATGTAAATAGATATATAAGACTAAATTAGAATATACATTAGTTTAAGAACGAAATACAATTTTCTTCCACAATTCATAAATGAAAAATATTCTTAATCCTTTATTTTAACATATGCATGTATTTATACCTCTTTGTAACTGCATAAATAGAACTAAATAAAGAAAACTTAATTTCCATTAAAATTGTTGAGATGATTAATGATTTTTTGATTAGATTATACAAAATTTGTCCATATGTAGACATGCCATTTTTCTCTACATGTTTGATGTTCTCTACATGGGCATTAACTGTTTTAAATATCCTTCACCCAGCCAGCAATGTAGTATCAATGGAATTATAAATTATTTAAACATATATATTAATATTTTTCTTTAATAAAGTTTTATTACTTTATTCAAAATTACATTAAATATATTAATTAATTTTAAAAATGAAATAAATACCAGATTTATAAATTTATAAAGTTCTATACATTTTAGTTAATACTATTGTATAATTAAAGAGTACATGATATATTTAAGCTCTAAGAACTGGATATTTTAATGTATACATTAAAGAGATTTAATACATTAAGTTGATAAAAAAATGTAATTAATTGAGAAAAATTCTATGCATCTTAGTAAAGAATATTTTTATTCAACATTACTTCATGATTTAGTTGAATTCTGAGTTCAATAAGGACTATGAATATTGTATGGATAAATAGAATTTAATTAACAAAGAATTAATTTCCTAATAAATTTATAAAGTTCTATACGTTTTATGGATCGAATATTTGTTTTTATTGAAAAATACCTCATTTAGTTAGATTATGAGAAATGAATAAGGAATGTATGCAGTGTTTACATACATAGATTTAATATACTAACCTATTTCGAAAAATTAATTAAATTCCTTATTTGATAGATTTACAAAGTTATATACATTCTTATAAAATATTCTTGTACTCCAAATAACATGTAGAAGTTTTATTTTTTTTAATTGGTAATGTGGTTAGTTTTTCTAGTGGGAGAAATCAACAATATCTTTCCTTCTCTTACAAACTCATCTTAGAGGAAAAAGTTAAAGGATAATAATACTTTGACAACATTTTTTTAATAACATTTTAACATCATTTACGTGTCATTCTGTAATTGGTTCAAAATTATTCTATAATCAATAATAATAATCATAAACATTAACATGAATCAATTATAAAATGACACGTATGTTAAAATGTTGTTAAATAAATATTGTTAAAGTATCATTATCCAAAGTTAAACTCACAATCTCTTTCAGTTTGTATTTCCAATTTCACCACTAAATTATTCTTTTATGTCCATTTCCAATTTCGTTATTCTTATATGTCCATATATAAAAGTTGAATTATAAGGACAAGGTCAATTTTTAATAATCAAAGATATATAAATATAAATTTTATTTTAATAAGTTAATTTTATAATACTGAATTAGAGTTAAATTATTTTTTTAAGATTATATAAAAAGCAATTAGAGTATATCTTACTCGTTTATTGGATATATCCACTTCCTTAATTTTATGTTTAAAATATTCAATCATCAATGTCAAAAAGTGTGTTGGGTATGTCACATCAAATAAACATAATGAAATTAGAGTGTATTAGTTCACATAAATCTTATCTTTATAATGAAATTGGTTCTAGTTACATTATTATTTGAGTATTATTGTTTTCTATTTCTTTCTATTATTTTGAACACTCTCAAATTAGTTTAACATATTAAATAAATAGCAATAATATCAAATATTATTTTAATGACACCAAGAATTTGATAAAAAAAAATTATTTTAGATAATCTTTTAAAAAATTGAGACTAAATTAAAATATCCAAAATAATGAGTCAAAATTTTAAAAATGTTATAATAGGAAAAAAATAAAGATAATGAAATATATTAAATTAATTAAAAAATAAATTAACTTGTTTAATTCGTTGCCTTTTAATGTTCTATACATTAGTTAAAAAAAGTTTTCCTTATTTTAAATTACATCTTTTTTGTTGTTTTCTAACAACCGTGAAGGTTTATGCCTATTATATAGATTAAATAGAACTTAAAATATATTAATTTAATTTGGAAAACTAATTAAGTTTGATACTTTTATTTATTTCCATAAATTTTATTTAAAAATTACATTATTTAGTTTAATTCTAAGATAAAATAACAATTATTTTTAATGTATAGAAAAAGAGAATTTAATATATTAATGTAAATGAATTTAAATTTCCTAATTTGTTTATTTTTTTATACAATTTAATTAATACTTTTACTTCTGATTATATTCTTTAGTTGAACTAAAAACATGAATATGGACTGTTTTTATGTAAAGGAAAGTAAAATTAATATATTAATTCAATTGTAAAATGAATTAAATTGTGTAATTTATTTTTTTTGTTACGTGTTTTTGTTAATATTTTTTTATTCCAAATTACATTATTTATCTAGATTCTAAGAACTGAATAATAATTAATTTTAATATAGAAAAATATAACTTAATGTATTGATTTAATTAAACAAAATGAATTAATATTCTAATTTGTTCACTGTAGTACATTTTAGTTTAAATTTGTATTCTAAACTACATTATTATTTATCTGACTTAATGACTATTTTAATATATCATAAAAGAAAATTAAATATATTCTGCTCATTAGAAAAAATAAAATCAAATGGCCTAATTTCATTTTTACAAATTTTAAATGATTTTTTTACTCTAAATTAGATGATTTAGTAAAATTTTAAAATAAAAATATATATACTCATTACTTTGATTTTTTTTACAGAAGATGTGATACTGTCTAAAGGAAATAAAAGGAAGAGTATTTAATTGAAGATGATTTTTTTTATCAGCAATTGAAAATGACTTAATGTATTAAATTATTATTTTAAATTAATTAAGAGATTAAAAGTTAAGTTATGTTTTTCAATTAATGAATATTTTACTTTTACTATTAAACATCTATTTTCAATAAATATCTTCTCCATTCTTAACTTTAGTTTAAATCATTAAATATTAAATTCTTTTATCAATGAAATTTTCAATATATATCAAGGAAACATAAGGAAACTTAAGGCATGTTCGAAGTGCGTTATACGTAGAAAGAGAAAAAATAAATGAAACAATTATGAATACAACAATACTATTTAAACAAAACATAATAATAATAATAATTATTATTATAATAATAATTATTATAATAATAATAATAATTATTATTATTATAATAATAATAATTATTATAATAATAATAATATAATAATAATAAATTTTAAATAATAATAATAAATTATATTGCAAAAAATGTTATAAAAGTTGTAAAATATAAAATGTAATAAATAACATTTAAAATATGAAATGTATTAATGCACCATAAATGTTTAATATATAAAATAAAAATAACCAACAATTTGAGGAAAAAAACAAAGTTTGCATTCTGTCACCTATTTGATGAGAAGAGAGTTACATTGTATCAGTTGACGAAATGAAAATTCCAAAGGAGTGTGTGGTCCAGAGGTAGTCACACGTGTGGAAAAGCGTGCCACCATTTCTCACATGACACCATTTCTCACATGACACCATCCTCACGTGACACCATTTCTCACACTCTTTCCCTCTCTTTATATTTCTCTCTATATCTCTGCACTTCATTTTTTCTTCTATCTCTTTTCTGTGCTTCTCACCATGCACGTGCATTTCCTTTACCATCTTTTCTAGTTGTTCTTCTGAATTGGGTCTCTCTCTCTCTCTCTGTTTTCTTGCTCACCTTGTTGAACTTTACCAGACTGTGAAGATGAGTTCACGATCTTTGAGGGGAAGTCGTCAGAGAAAGATGTTGCAGCTGGACCTGAACCTGGTGCCACCATTAGAGGATAACACTGTCCAAATCGATGTTGATTCAAATCAGAACGATGCAGATGATGACGACGTGGTTGAACTGTCACCAACTTCATTTGCTCAGGTTTGAAGTTCACTCATATTAACTAAATTAAGTTTAGTTTTCTCCGAAAAAGAGAAAGATCGGTTCCTGTTGATGACAGAGAACTAAGATGTTTGTTTCGATTTTGTTCAGTTTTGCTAGGAAGCACTAATTTTCTGTGTATGGTTCTGAGTTTTGTTGTGGTTTTTGTTGTCTCAGACTCGGAGCAATCCGAAGAGAAGGATGAAGAGGAGGAGCATTTATGATATAGGTAACTCTTTATTAATATTTTTTCACAGTGATGAAATCATTTTGGGATTTCTTTTCTAAATTTTTCTTGTGTTATATATCATCATTTTGTCTTAGTTGGTGGTGTTTTTTTTTTTTATTCTGATTGGATGTGTTGGTATATTGATAAGATTTCACACTTACAGATTATGACTATAATGTATTTATTAAACCTAATAACATATAGCTGTGTATATAGATTGTGTGTTTGATATATAGATCTTTTAACTTTTAATAAATTATTTCCTTTTGCCCACTAAAAACAACAGTGTATATCAGTGTTTTTTTTAATGTTTTTTCATGTGACCTTGTTCCAAATCTGACATGATATGGGTACTATTATTTGGTCCTCACTGTGTTGTATTAATGAGCAAAATTTTTATTTTTTTCTGTGATTCTGTATGGGTATTGGTATTTTCATGAGATTGAATGGTTTGGTTTCTATTTTTCCTCATGAAGAAGTGATGATCCTTAATTTAATTGGCATGGTCACACTGTCAATTTCAAATTTATAATTAGTTTTCTACAATTGAAAGAAAGACATTGTGGTGATGAATTTTTCTTTTCTGAAATAAATTTTAATTTTGAATTGTTTACTTGAATGAGGGTAGTTTGATGGGTTGGAATGAGTTCCATTTCCTTACATGACCTTCACAAATTTTGCTTGTCTACTATCCTTTTCCTTACACCCTATTTTTCTTCACTATGTTTGTTCATTTTTGTGAGCAATTTGTGTCTTTGAAAGAAGAAAACTGTTTCTATTTGTTCCATTGTCGATGAGAAGGTTTTATCTCTAATGAATAACATTATGATTGATGAAATGCAAACTACCGGAGGATCAGCAAATGAGGAAAATAATAGATATTCATCAGCACATATATATAAATGAATCAATCCATGCCCTTAGATTTATGATATATATAGATATAGATATTTATATATATCATTCATAACAGTAAATCCAACTTTAGAATGTGGAAAACCAAGAATGTTTGTGTAGAGTTTGCACATTATTTTTGTGGTATATAAGGTATTTGTATACGACTTGTCTACTGAAGCTGTTTATTTCATATATATTCTTGGTATAACTGGGTGGTTTAAGATCTATCATTCATGATCATTGCAGATGATGAGACTGGAGAATTGCCAAAAGAGATAGTAATTGACGGAAAAGTCTATAGAACTGTGGAAACTGGTAGCAGTTCTACGGTAATGAAATCTTCCAAGCCAAACTGCAGCTTAAGATTTCTGCGTTCCCTCACTTTAGTATTGATTATGTTTTATGTTTTTGGGTTGTAAGTTTCACGTCGACTAAAAATAAGATCAATTTATAATATATAAATAAATATAAATTTTATTTTACAGTCTAATTTTATGAAGTTGTATTAGACTTAAAGTTTTTAATGTGACATCAGCGTATTTATGATTAGATATTGGATCACTCATTAATTTATTGATTTTTTTTTCTCTAGGAAGAAAATGAAAGGAAAACACCTGAACCTCCTAAGAAGCCGCCTGCACTTGACTGTCCAATATGTATGTCTGCATTTGAAGAACCGATGTCTACGAGGTGTGGTCATATCTTTTGTAGGTGTTGCATTAACACTGCAATAGCTGCACAGGGTAAATGCCCTACCTGCAGAAAGAAGGTTACAAAGAATCAACTCATAAGGGTGTTTCTTCCATCTCTTAGTTAAAGGTAATATAAAAACAACTGATTATCCACTATAGCCTTTTCATATCACTCTGACTTGCACTAGAGATGTCTGCCATTGTTTTCCATTTTTTTTTTTTGGATATTTTTCTCTGGGGTATGTGGAATTTAGCTAGTACAGCGATTTAAATGAATATAGGGCATTTAAACATTTTCGTATGTTAGATGGTTTACATATGTAGGAAGTGAAAAAAAAAAGTTTATGTTGTTTGGTTGAGCTAAATTAAAACAGTAATGATATGATTACGTTTGAGTGAATTTTTGTAATTTTTCAAAAAAAATAAAATAAGTAAAGATAATGTTAAATAAATATAAAATTATTGTGTGTTAAAGTATATTTTTCAAATTAAAAATGATGTTTAGGAACATGGAATAGCTTATATAATGTTGTAAGCAGTTTCATAAGAAAAATAAATCAAAATGAACAACAACAAAAACTTTCATTTTTAGCTTTCAAAAATTATTTGAATTAGTTTTGGTTGTTCTTTTTTATCATACAATTTCATAAACTTCACCTAACTCTTTTATAATTTGCATAACTTACTTGGAATATGAAAACCAAATACTTTTCGAACATTGTTTCATTAAAGAAAATTAAAAGATTCCTTAGTTTTTGCCCTAATTGGTTGGTGTCTTGTCCTTTTTTTTTCAGGAGATCTCTGTGGCCAAGTCTAATTGAGGAGAATCACAAATACAAAAATGTAATCTCCAGATTTTTTAGTGGCTGCTTTATATTTGTTGTGGCAGAAGCCTATTGATTTTCACAAACATGATATGTTAGCTTAACAAGAACATTCACAAACCCAAGTTTTTTTAACCTTTTAACTTTATTGGTGACTGAATACTCTTATGAGGAATTTATGGATTTGCAATTTGGTGATATAGTATTCCTTTATTTTATTGTTTGACCAGTACTAATTTTGACTCAAGATTATGTTTAGTTGCATTGGATTGGATAAAATGTTGTTTTCTAATCAACTTGGCAAATATTGTTGCAAAATGATTTGCTATGAGAGAAGAATACACAAGACCATAGGAATACAATTGTATTTAGAAATAGACAAAGGTTGGTGAGAAATTTTTTGGGATACGGATGAAAAACAAAATATCAAAACCAAAATTTTCATACTCTGATTAATGTTTATGTCCAAAAACATGCATCTAATCTATCTTAAAATAGTTCAAAAGTGTGTTTAAAATAGAGGTCTCATATACTATATTACTATTATTTTTATTTTCATTATGCTATTTGTTATTTTGTTAAGTTCTTTAGGGAGTATCTTTGCAAAGGAAATGATTGTATTTTGGATCTATAAATAAATATATATATATATATATATATATATATATATATATATATATATATATATATATATATATATATTTTAAAGAGTTAACGAGTACTATTAATAAGCCAAGAGAGATGCAAGGTACTTGGAAAGTTATTGAAGTAATTGTTGCCATGCTCATATAATTCTTTATTAAAATATGTAAAACCTTTCATAATATATTGAACGAAATCACTAATAATAATAATAATTAATATGATGTGTAAATGAATAATTTTACTCATGCATTATATCTTGATCTTTTAATTGCTTGCATGCAGAGAAGAGCATTAATAGAATTTTGTGTTTCTCTTTTTAAATCAACATGATTTTATTTCTCAAGATTCTTTGTCTGATTTGAATTACCTACTTTGCATGCTTAATTGCCAATTGATTTCTTTTTATTTTATTTCTTTTTAATCCGATTTTTCTATTTTATCATAATCCGGTTGAATCCATGGAAGCAATAAATTATGATAATAGAGAGAATATAAAACTTGTCCTTTATGATATCAAAAAGATGCCTCTAGACAAATTACAATTCACCAGTAATAGTATCTCTCTCTATTCAATATGATGGATGAATTAATTATGTTATAGAAATTTTGAGTCCAGATATTTTCTAGTGAGTTTTTGATATTTTCTTTTATTATGCTTTCAAAATACACTTATTTAATATATTAAAAGAGTTAAAATATTTTAAATATCAAAATTAATGTAATTAAGAAACAGATAAAATGCACAATACACAAAAAGAAAAGCAATAAAAAAATACAAATTCATGAAGATTTAATAAAATACTCATATATGTATTTTCAATCATATTTTTTAGCTAGAAGATTTAATAAAATACTCATATATGTATTTTGTAGCATTAGTATGCATAAAGGCACTTGATACGTCCATCAAAAACTGAAAACAATCCTTTTAAACAAAATGTAAAATAATTTTTTTTTATCTGTTAGTTTTATTAATAAGAGGATTTAAACTTACAACCTTTTCTATCTATCCTGTCAAACTTTTCAAATTAACCTTATATCTTCTAAATATTCACAATCCCCCATTTCAACCTTGTAACTCTTAAAATAATAATTTACTAGTAAAATGTACCACAAAATTTATTTTATAAAAGTAATACAAAAAGCTAATTAAATATCCAAGATTATGTATTGCTTGTTAAAAACTCATGAAAATAATATTCTCAACGGGTCTTATACACCAGCACTGCACAAAATAAAATATTTTTTTTCAGTACATCATAGGTTTAAATTGTTTCCACAGTTCATTTTTTTAATAAAATGAGATCTTCAGACTTACTAAGCCTAAAGAAAATGGTTTAATTTATTCAAACTTGGAAGTACAAAGTACCAAGAGAATCCTAAATAATCATCTATTCGCTTAAACACTTCAAAAACTCTAGATCAAGAGTCATATATCCTCTTCTGTACACAACTAGAAGAACAAACCACCCTCAAAAACTCCAAACACAACCCCAATTGATTTTAGACACAAACACAATGAATATTGTGCCCCTAAAATTTGCCATACAATATTCAGGGCAATACTAAAACACAATTGGAAACTAATTCACCAACACATAAGAGTCAGGCCATCATGAAAAGAATTTATGCTCATCCACGTTATATACATGTGATCTTTTTCTGAAAAGAATCCAATTATACTGATACAGATTGTGAAAGTGTGTCAATGCCATTGCCTAAAACAGATGTTTTCATTTGACGTGTCTCTTTCGAGTAACACGGAAGTTTGGCAAAAATCTCGTTACAGAATATTGAAAACCAAAAAATCTAACAAGGTTTTGACAATCTTTCTTCTCTTCTTCATTATCTGCTTGTGGACTCAAGTGACTCAAATAAGTTTTCCCCTCGTATATATAGGAGAGCTGCTGCCACAAAAGAACGGTCAATCCTATCTGCAACGAAACACTTGCAATGAACAGATAAGCAAGAATGAGTCCTCTAGAGGAAAGAAGCAGGGCAGATCTCAGGAATGCAACAACAATTTCATTCAAAATTCTCCATGCCAGATAGGTTCCACTAACCCCGTCTATGTGCCTAAGGGAGTATTTCAACGGTGGCCACAGATGCGAGCCTGCATATACAGACATGATAGAGACATAGATTGTACTCAACACTGCAGAAATCAGAAAGCCAATGAAGCTCCGGTGATTAGCTGCACCAACACAGTTCCCAATCTGCCAAAGAATTATGACCAAACGAGCATTAAGACAAAGCAAGTTTATAATGCTATTGTATCACTCTAACCACCAAAAAATCCTCCATTCTAGAACAGTTGGTAGGTAAAGATTACAGGAGCGCTAAAAAAATCAGTCATCTTCATGCCTGAAGGGAGAATTCTCTCTTGGATGCTTACGGACATCATTCTGTGTTACAAGAATAATTATACAGTTTTTTCCTTTGTGAGATTGAGTGTTGTGCGTGTTCAGTGTGCTAACCTGAGTGTGTCCCGGGTTTCTTGCTATCAAGAAACCTATCAGGTTTCCCTATATTATACTTTGAATTATTATAAGAAAAGGATTTACATGAGTAATTAAACAAACAATTCACAACAACAAAGAAACTCTTTAGCAACAGCCAAACTAAGATCCATACAAAAGTATACAGCTAAAACTTGGAATGTATACAATATATGTTAGGTTTCTTGGTGACAAAAAACCTAGATTCTATCTCAAAATAAACAATCACAAACAGAGAAATGAATCCTCACTTTGAGGCAGCAGTTTATTGAATGGAAAATACTGAAAACAATCAACAACCTCCAAAGGAAAACATTCCCTTCTACACAGAACAGTCCCTCTTCAGAAATGAAACACTCAACAACCAGAACTAGTACACGCCTCCCTCCTTAAAAGACAGAAACCGCCTAACTACCAGTAAAAACTTTCCCTAACTGCTATTTAAACTCTTTCTAACTACCCCTAACCACTTCTTACTAACTTCTATGTTTTATTTTTCCTAATGTAAACCTTCAAAGACCTATCAATATACCTAAAAACCCATGGTTAAAAGTTGTACAATTAAAGAAGGTGTGCATTAATTACTATATAAATCAAAAGTTGAAGTGCTGATTGCAACAATGAAATTGATATTTCCATAACTAGAAGATGATGGAAAGTGAAAACTTACAAATGGGCAGTGATGATCCATGTCCAGGATGCATTTTCTACAAGAACGACAATGATGAGCTCTAGGTGACTTTGGTTTCGAGCAGTAGTGACAAAAAGTATAATTTTCAAGGTCACCTTTCCCTACAGCAGGGTAGCTTCCCCATAACACATTTGCTGGTGCGCCAGCACACCTAAATGCTGAAAAGCTGAAAAAGGAAACGGTGGCAATGGACAGTGCTGCTGTAACGATTGAGTGAAAAACTCCACAAAGAATACTGATAGAAAAGACAACAGGATAAACTGCCCAAACCCCACCAACTGCACAAAGAAACATGTACAAGAAAATAACAAAATAATTCAGTCCATTTTTAGAAGAACAAGGATTAACTGACAATAAAACATTTAAAGAAGAAGTACTGCTGATAGGATGATCTGTTATAGTTTGACATTCCTAGGGAGAAAAATAAATAATAAACCAAAGAACAATTTCCTCGGCACTACAAGATCCTAAAAAGCACCAACTACAACTAAAACTATAACATCAAATCCATGCACTCTTTACATACCCAATCCAAACTCAATAAAACAATGTAATAAAATCATCTTTTTATGTCATCGGGCATATAAAATCTTAATCTAGTCACAATGCAAATTAGTGAGTAGATTGCAGATCAAAACTTAAAATTGCAGGATATGGTCTCTACACGCCAAAGCAGACCAGATCTATACCAAAGGTATTCACAGTTTATTGATTTAGCAATAAATTACAAACAAGATATCTCTCTAAATTCTCAGAGTGTCAAACTAGCTTATTTTTTGAGATTTCCAACATATTATTCTTGCCTATTATAAAAGCTGAATATATAAGCACAAAGATTGGTTTTTATATCGGGAAAAATATATAGATGCCCGAATTCCATCAGATAAATAATAAATTAGTAAAGAAAAGGCTTCCTTGACTAACCAGAAAACCTAGGTATTCAAAAACACTGCTGGGAAATGGAGAGGGCATTTTCTAATACAGTGGAATTTTTTTCCTTTGCTCAAACAAAAAGTAGAAAAGGAAAGAATAAGAAAACAAGATGGAATCTTGAAAGAGCCAAGAAATATGAATCTGAAATTAAATTATATTTCAGAAACAATGTTAAAAATAAAAACGAAAGAGGAGTTCTTGTTAAGAAATTACATATTCTGGTTTACGAACAATTAGCACAAGGAGTGCTTATTGAGTAACCATTTAGTGACTAATTTTTCTAAATAAAAAATTGTAAAAATAATTCATTACTAGTGATTTTCCCATTTTTAAAGGGAAGGCAATATTTTATTGGAAAGATAAAGAAAGAGGAAAACATAATATTATGGCAGAAGAATGCCAGGCCTTTTACAAAATATTTCATAATTTCATTTTTGTATGGGATAAAGCGATTTTTCTGGGCTTCTGCCTAATTTTATTCAAGAGGGTTTTCACTTGTAGAGATGTAAAAAGATTGCTTAAATTTGTTTGTCTGATGTGCCTTTCTTGTACGCTGTAGATTTTCTGAATTATTTTGGTTGAATTTTCTTTTCATTTAGCTTATCTCATACTCTAAACCTTCGGATCACGTATATTTATAAGTCCCCCAAAGTACTACGACCAAAGCACTAGACTGTAGTAACAGAAGACTTGTACACCATCTCTCAATTTGAATCTATCAAACAATCTTCTGACACTAGGCAGATATTTGATAAAAATATGTTGGCAGGAAGAGAAAAACAAAGAAAAGGAGGAAAATTTTTAAAATAACACCTACCCTGACAAAAATAAAAACAAGTCTGCTCATTATTGATGACAATAGATAAAAGTAGAAAACAACAGGAACAACAGAGACTTACATATTACAAAAAATATAAATACGAGGACAACAGAAACAAAGCATCGATCACGCACTACTCTCCACCTGATGCACCTCTGGTCACGTTTCTTTTTGTTCTGATCTGTAATAGCCCCACACCAGCCACATTTGAAAGCAGATGCACATGATGGAAGCAAAACACGCAGTCCACAACCCCAGCATATTGTTTCATAATTCTCAGTAACCTCAGTTACATATTGCTCCTATATGTGACTTACATGAGCAACCAAGGAAGCTACAAAATTTTCAAACTGTAGAGAGAAAAAAAAGGCAAGCAATAACAGCCATGAACTCATCTATTTACTAAATGACTGAGACCGAGAAATCATAAGGGCTAACAATAATGATGTCCAAAATCATATGATTTCCAGAGATGTTACAAACTTCAATTACTACTACAAGAAACAAAAACAAAATATAATTATACATTATTCTTTTTCCCAATGTTAAAGATTCACAATTTTTTGTCTGATAAATAATAATAAGAATGATAATACATTAAGGAGCTTGTAATTTGACTAAAAGTGGAATTTGAAGGGGAAGTAGAATTCTCTGTATTTGTTGTATAATTCAGCAATGATGGATTTCATGCACTACCTTGGTAGCAGAGGATTACAAAGAAGAAACAGAATAAGAGGGTCAGAGGTCAGAAATTCACTCATACCCCCACTCTCTCTCCCTAATTGAAATATATTCTATTTTCTGGCTCACACAAAATCCCTCATACATGTGTTGGTTAGCCTAGTCACACCCTTTTCCTCTTTTGCTCATTTCATGAATCAGCTGCCACATTTTGTGTTATCTCCGAAAGAGCATTTCCATGACCCACTCCACTACTATTTGTTACAGAGCTCCAACCTACGGCTAAAGGAATTGATTACCCACACATAAGCAAACTCAAATACCCAGTTTCAGATATTTTGTTCACATCGAATTAATGTGTGCTTTCCATTTGGGGGCAAAGGATTTGATTATAAGCACGACATAATATTTGAAATTAAAGGGTTAAGTCTCATATGCCAACTTGCATCCATCCTGATGTAGGGAATTTCTAAGAATGAATGATACAGTTGTGCTAGGATGTGCACAGTTGCCATAACTCCCTTGTCTTAACAATATGTTTTTGTTTCAACATTTTCTAGGGAAAGAATGGCATTTTCTTAAAACCTATCTCACACAGCTTCCACCAAAAAGAATTGTTTTTCCTTTCCCCAAAATAAGCTAATTGAAACGCACAAGGTGTGATAGATTGATATCTCTTTCAGTTTAACATTTTGTCATTTCATAGATAAGGATCCATTAAATGTCCTGCAAAGTTGAGCATGTTGTGTACTAGAAAACTTGGAATAGAAAAAGAACACTTTCCACTGGTTTTATACAACAAAAACATGTTTTGGTATAAAGTCAATATGAACTCATTCTGGAATGAAACCAAACCTTTCCATACAATCCCACTCTGATCTAAGTTCCCTACTTTTTACCTTCTCAAACAACCACACCCACAACAATTTACATCATAACAAGGGCAAAACTAACATTTTACTCCCTGCTCCAGAGGGGCAATTTCCTATTGACCCCGTGCCATTCCTTTTCTTGGTATTCTAAAAACTTCCTCACTCAAAATTAAAAAGGGTATTCGAGAACAAAAATCCAGAGTGTTTCCTAACAACCTGATTTTGTGACAAAGCAATTTAACATTTGATTTTCTGTTCAATTCAACAACTACACTTGCAAGAGTACCACATCAAATAACAAAACTTCGACTAAAGTAATTAAAACAATAATAACAAAAAAAAAACGTGATAAACATGATTTCTTCTTTCCTCCCTTTCATAATATTAGTCAATGAAACACATTTCAAGAGATTAAACGCAGGCCACTATCTATTTAACCAAAAAAATACATCTTCGGTTCGGGGTTAAAGTTTGAATACACGGTCAGACTCAGATATAACAGAAATAATGATTTGATTTAACAACTGATAAAAGAAACGATGATAATCGACAAACAAATAAAAGACAAAGAATAGAATCCAAATAAACAAATAAAGAGAAAACGATCGAAAGATGAAAACGGGTATGATGTGGAACCAACCTGGGTCGAAGAAGAAGAATCCATAACAGTAAGAATTGGAAGCTAAGTTAGAACCCGAACAAACTTGACGAAGGGGTTTTCAATTTTGTTTTTCATCTCAATAAATCGCACGTGACGATGACGCAATTCAAACAAATGCTGTTCGGTTCACCATTTCCCACACTAGCCAAAACCGGTTCGGTTCAAAACCATTCCTGGCATATGAACCGAGGACATTTCTTTTTGCACTCCATGGTTTCCATGTACAGCCCCATAAATTTAAAATTCCAAGTTTATTTTTATGCTATTAAATGTCTGACATTGTGAAATTTAAGATAATTGAAGATGAATTAGTTAAAAAGGATTATGTTAAAACTTTCACATTAGATGATGTAAGTAAAATTTGTTATTATTTGTGTAAAAATGTGACACATCATATATGATTATGTTATATGATTATGTTGTAATGTATTTATCTAAGTACTTGATATGCAAATTGACTTACTTTATGGCTTATGGGGTAACATTCAGATTATATTTGTAACTGTGATATTGAAGTTTCTTACAGAGAACATAGAATATATATATATATATATATATATATATATATATATATATATATATATATATATATATATATATATATTGTTAGGATGTGAAAGAAATTATAAATATAAGAGATAAAAAAGAACTTACATTTCAATGTAACTAGAAGACAAAAATGTGATTATCCATTTTAATTATGATAGTAAACTAGTACATGATGGAGAAGAGTGAATTCTGAAGGTAATATGTGAGAGTCATGATCATGAGTTGATTGTTCAATTAGTATATCATTCAAATGTTAACATAATTAAACATAACGAGAATTCAATGTTGTTTGACATAACTAAAAGTTTAGTAAGTCAACAAACACCTTACTTTGAAGGAGAACAAAAGAAAAATGTGACCATTATAAATAAGTGTATAATGTTAGTTGTGCATATAAAAGATCTAAGAAAGGACAAAAAAAACTTAAATGCAACATTTAATTATGTTGTTAGAATGTGACATGTATATTCAGTAGAGTAGCTTTGATGAGTCATCACAAGTTGTTACACTTATAACCTTTGGTAATAAATTATCTTACTCGAGGATTTTTTTTGAATTACAGCTCAAGTAATCGATTATAAGTGAAGTCGTGCCCTTTACATGACTTTGGCACTATGTAATCAATTTCAGAACTTGGTAATTTGTAATCAATTCCAGAACTTGGTAATTGATTAACAGAGCCTGAAAACGTGTGAAGAGTGCATGACTTCACTTTTTCTTGTGTGTCAAAGGCAAAGTCATGCACCCCCTGCACGACTTCTTCATATGAAGTTGTTTTGAGGCAGCACAACTTGCCTATTTCCGTAAAAAAAAAATTACCCACATTCGTAAATATCACACCATTTTTGCATATTTTTATAAAAAAATCTTGCATGTGAGTTTAACTTTTGACTAACTGGGTTCAAAAATTCGACTCACAATTATGTGATTTTGTTCTTGAAGATTTTGTTCTCTCTTTAACATCTTCACAATTAGATCTTATTGAAAGACCTTCACCTTAAAAAAACTTGTTAATCAACTTTAGAACATAAGCATATACTTCAACATACATATATTTGTGGAATATTAATTGTGAATTTACTATATCATTTAGGAATCAAATCATTTATAAACATTACATACGATTGAAATAACATACAAACTCTAGGGAGATTTAAATAAAGTTTAAAAACTTTTTGCAATTAGTAGTAGATGTTATTTGTAGGAGTTACGCAAACATTATATTGCAATGTTTAATATAGTCTGTTTTCTTTATCTTTTAGAACAGTGAAGAACATTTAGGATATTGTTTAGACATATATTACGTTTAGCATGTTATCTTAGATGATTTATTTGATAAGCACTATTTTGTTAGACAGTTTTGTTAAATTTTAAAATAAAAGATTTTTAGACGATCTTCTCTTAAAGAAGAATAAAATTGGGTACCCTTCCTCTATTCTATGTAACTCTCTTGTTATGTTCTACGTTGAGACGTGCTGTTCAGGAAATATAACCAGAAATGCTAAATAATGGTTTCATACTTCTGTAGAGATATAAAAGAAAGAAATCATATTACAAAGATAAAAAAGAAAGCAGTGCAACATGTACAATTACATAACCAAGCCTCCATATTTATTCAGAAAAGCGAAGTTGTATAACAAGAAATCCAAATACAATGTTTGATCATTCCTTAACTTCATATGAACATCATCATCCAACCAAAGAAGCATCAAGGACCACCATTCAAGAAGGTGTCAACCTTCTTATTGACAGAACTAGACAAGAACTTCATGCAAATTGGTGGACTGGCTCCAGCAAGACTCAGTATAGCAGCAGGAACACTCCACAAAGAATCACCACATATAAGTCCAGATGCCAAAGCAGGACCAAAATCATTTGCTTTTGATTTGTTCTTTTTCTCCCACAAAAACAGAATCAAGCTCCCAATGCACATGTCAATAGCAAAGTACCCACCAAGATAGAATGGGATGGCCAAAGCCATGGCGTTAGGAACAAACCTATATATCCTATACTTGGTCTCATAATGCACCAACAAATCACGCACTATGTTAATAAACACAGCCAAGAAAAAGAATATGATAGCCAGTTGGAGACAATGTTTGGGGAGAGAAGAGAAACCTTTTGCCCCAAGAAGGGCCATTCCACGGTAAACTTCTCCATAGGGTGCAGGGTAAGAGCCTTGAGGGTCACCAAGTTTGTAGGCCTTGTGGAAGAACCAAAACATCAAAGGGGACACAAGACACCCTGTGGCAGTACCTAAAACTTGGCTAACAAACATTGACCTTGGAGATGCAAGAGTGAGGTACCCGGTTTTGAAGTCTTGCATCAAATCAGAAGCTGTTGAAACAATGCTCATCATGACACCACATGATGCAAGGCCTGCAATGATGCCTCCATTCTCAAGGCCAACCCATGAACTGAATATAATTATGGCAACTTTGCCATAGTTTGATGCCAAAGACCAATCAGTGAGGCCACATCCATAGGCATTGCAGAAGGCTAGAATAGGAGCCATGAGGTAAGTGATTAGTACATGATACCATTTCAGCTGAGGAAAGATGTGTGACACTGTTATGATGGAAATAACTGCAAGAACAATGTAGCCACTGAAAGCTGCCCAAGAGGGAATCTGATCTTTCAAGAAATACTCAGTGCGACGTTGAGTATCTAAATCTGCACTTGGGATTTTATCAACATCGTCCGGGTTTGGATGGAGTGACTCTTTTTTCTTAAGGTGTTCCGTGATAAGACTATAGGCAACTCTTATCAGCATGATGACACAATGGTAAAGACCGTCACCAAGCATCATAGCAATTGCAGTGAAGACCTGTTCATGGATTTTTCTTATGATTAGCACTACACAGTTAAATGTTGTAAACAAATTTTAACTTCAAAATGACATGTTACAAACTATGAACTATGAAGCTTGCTAAGTGGATATATATGCTTACCCTATATCCTTGGATGCTACTTAGACTGCTAGGAGATAAATCTGCACTATACCAGATTCCTTTCTTTTGCTCAATCCAAGGCCATAGGATTCCCCATGAGATTATTGCTCCAAGAAGCAGAGATACATTTATCAAGTAAGGGCAAATCATTCCAACTCCAACATAGGTAGATGAGAAATCAAAGTAGAACCTGTAAATTTTGTATTCAGATTATTGATTTTATTACTTAAATACAATACAGTCATAGGGAGAAAAGAGTGTTGGGAAATATGCACAGTATGAATTAGTATACTCTCACTATGAGGATTATAGTCTAATTAAAGAAATATGTTGCTAGATGAAAAATTCAGTAATCTGATTTGTCTTGATTTCTAGTGATATGCCAATCAATCTTAAATAAAAGAAGACAAGATACATTTGGCTGGAAGACATATATGCATACCTTTTGCTGTAGGCTTGGAGACCAAATGTGGGAAAAGTGCTGAACCCACAACCATCTCCTGCAGTGAAAAACCACTGGAAAAAACCAAAAGCAAAGCTGCCACAAAAACTTTTGAAAAGCAAAGCAACCTGTTTCCTGTTTACACAAGAATGGTAAAGTTAAGTACGCCAAAAAGTTAGAAAAAGATCAGTTTATTGCACATGGTGTACTGTCTGTTTATGTATACATATGAATTGCAAAACCATACTTTGCTAGTTTTGCTCCTTTTGGTGTGTGTAAGCTATTGACAAGAAGAGCTGTGGCAGTTCCACTAGGGTATGTTAGTTTGTACTTCAAAATCATCATCTGTGAAATGTCAATTGAAATTTTATGTTCAATAAACTGCAATGAAATTTACATGAATGAAGGTGAAACTGTAAAACTTTGCTATAGTTTTGTTTCAACCTACCTTTCTCAGGGGAACTATAGAGAAGAGACCAACAAAACTAACAACAAAGAGGAAACCAAACATCCAACCAAGGGAGAGACTTTTTGTATTGATTGGTGTGTTCCCCCCATCAACTTGAGCAGCAATGTATGGACTCATCCCGAGTAGATAACTTCCCATGCCACCTTTTCACACCAATATTAAATATAAGTAAAACATATTATGCAGTAATCAAAGCCAACAACTCAGTATTAGTCAAAAATTGGGGAAAACAAAAGATTCAAGGCGAATTCATTAAGAAAACAAAGATTTTATATACAGAAGTCCTATTATTTAATGTGTTACCCTGAACCTAATATACTGGTTTTCATGTTTTTTTTTTTAACTAACAACATGCATTCATTGCTGTGTTATATATACCAGCTTTGAAAAGTAATTACAAAATATAGGAGCAAAAGGGTGGTCAATGAAAGAGATAATTAAAAACTCACTGCTGAATGCAATTCCAGAAGATGCAACAACGAAGGTTTGAATGACAGTGTTCTCCTGGCGAGTGAAAGGTTCTCTGAGAAGGCCACATTTGTTGAGGAGGGTAGTGTAGGACTTGATCACTGCAAAGCCCAACAATCCAGCAGCTACATTGAGGGATGGAATGATCCCTGTGGTGAAGTTGAGTTTGCAGACAATGAAGTTGAAAAGAAGACTGAGAACAAAGCTTGTGACCACTGATCTCACTGTGATTTGCTTTGTCCATGGTGGCACCCTTGTGTTCCTGAATGCCTCTTCACCCTTCCCGTTACCCTCTTCTTCCATGTCTAGAGATCGTCACCAAAACACAATGCAATCAATGCTTTGTTAACTTTCTTTCACCCCTTCAAATGAATGGTGAATCAGGACAAAGTGTATATTGAGGTAAGCACATTCAACAAATTGTGGTGCAGTTTATTTATCAATGGAAAGTCTACAGAATCAATTATTTTCTATTTACTACAATTTTTGATAAGGGAATCAAGGGGTTACCATATGTGAAGGATTGATGGGGATTGATTAACCTCTTGTTTTGAAAAGTTTTCATTACAGAGATTACTTTAGTCATGGACCGATTATTCCTTGTACACTTGAATATCCAACCGTAACCTTTTACTCTTTAAGGAATATAATTGTTTCATACTAAATTTATGATCAGGTTTTAATTGATATCTTTATTTTAGAATGTAATAACTACGCATTACCAATATAGAAAACAGTGTACAGTTATTCAGTCAGAAATCACTGCCAGTTTAATTGTAAAATCCAAAAAAAAAAAAAAATATGTATGATGGTTGTGATTAGATGATAATATAATTTTCTTACGTTTCATAACCTATTTTCTATGTATGTTATCGAATGTGATCTTACCTGGATCTCTCCTGGACTTGGGAGAGATGAAATCCTAAGAGCAGTTTGATTGTTCCTTTTGTTTACAAGAGAGACTATTCTTTTTGTTGAAAGAAAACGATTTTCTACAAGAAGACTCCCTGAAGTCAGTAAAAAAATTAAGATATTGTATAACGAGTATCAATATTTATAATAGATTGTGAGAATGAGTATTTTTTGATGAATAACAGAAGTTATATTTATAAGATTAATATCCACCATAAGAATATGTTTATATCAAAATAATATTTATCTATAAATATAATAATAATATAATAAATAATATCAGAATGATAAATAATAACTAACCTATCAAATTAGATTTTTATAATATATAAATATGGTATTATTTATACATATAAGATATTCTATTTATAATAGAAAAAAATATGAATTAAGTTTAAAATACAAATAAAAATAATAATAAATTAATTAAAGATAAATGATAAAAATAAGATATTTAATAATATAATCTATTTTTGATAAAATAAAAAAACTAGATGGTACACTCTTTATTTTACCTATTTGATTGAATAAAAAAACAATGAAATATACAAAGTAAAAAAAAATAGACAATGTAGTTCTTTTTAAATGAATAATTTGAAATAAAATGAAACACTCAAAGTAATAGCATACTTTTGTATGATGAAATAGAGTCTTCGTGAGAACATGTTTTATCCTATTTTTCTTTATAACATAAAACTTCACTATTGTTGTGTTTTTGTTTTAAAAACCAAATTACCATTATGTTCGCATTTTCTATTCTACCTAAGATTCTAGATTAATTAAGGACATTTTTATTATAAGGATCGTATTAAAAATTTTAAATTTTAAATTTTAAATTTTTCTTACAATATGTTGATAGAAAAAATTTAAGACCTAATTAAATTATAGAATATAAAAAAATATTTTATTTTATTTTTCTCTTAGTTAAATATATTTAATTATTAGATATTTTAACTTTATCTTTTATCTTGACATTATTTTTTATTTATATTCATATTTTTTTATTATAAATAGAATCATTTTGTATATATTCAACTCAGGTAAATTATTTTACTATATTGAACATTAACCTTAATTCTTTTATACAAAAAATTCAAATATAAGTATTAAAAAATAAAAGAAATCTTATTAAACCTTTGTACTCAAATATAAATTATAGATCTTAAATATAATAGAATACAATTCATAAAAAAGAAAACTAAGATTTTATGATTTATTAAATGAAAATAAATTAAAGATAAGCTGATGTTGGACCATTCTAATTTAATACACAGATTCACATTAAAACTTAAATAATTAATTGTATTAACTATTTGAAATTAAATATTTATCTGTTACAATTCTTTCCCATTCAATAAAGATTACGTTTCATTAAAAGAAACCGTATTGCTCTCCCAATAATTTAGTGGCAAAGTTACATTTTAATTTTTCTTAATATTTCATAATGAAAAAAATATTTATCATTTTAACATTAAATATTTAATAATATTATATTTTATTTGTTATGATTTTTATTGTTATTGAAAAGACATTTAATTAATATTTGAGTTTTTAGATGAACGATATCAATTCTCTTACTATTCTCAATTGTCATAGCTGTTAAGCAACAATAATTACTTAAGAAAATAGGTGAAATAAGCAACAAATTAATATTCCAGTTAAAATTCTTCAAAATATTCTAAGATAAACATGATATAATAAGATATAATACAAAAATCTCTAACAAGAAAATGTAGTTAATTGTGATAATATTACTCTAGAATCTATATGGCTTATTATATTAAAGGGAACAAATAAAATCCCAAACTATAAATAAGAAGACGAAACTTAACCAATCAACCTGTTCTTCAAATAAAGTAAGGAAAATTAATTAATATCATTAAGAAATACTAACTTATATATGCTATCTATTTTAAGAATGTATAATACGTGGACATCACATTAAATTTCATATTGCAACGTTAGATTGATGTATTATTTGCCTTAAATGCATCTCGTCGTGATGATACTAGTTAACTATAATATAGGATCTCAACTAGTGTAACATGACTAATATGACATAATCTCAGCTAGTACAATATGATCTTAGCTATAATATAGATAAAAAAATGTTTGCAAATCTTTGAATGTTAAAATTTTATATTAAAAGTGATAACAGATATATCGTTCGCTCTTGTATTGTGTCGATAGCTCTTGTATTGACTTAATGCACCGCTTGGTTGTGTTGATTCATTACACCATTCAGTTATACTGTTGTGACGATCGCTCTTGTATTAACTCAATGCACCGCTCGGTATCACTAATCTGAACTGCTCGGTTGTGTTGATTCATTACACCGATCGGTCTCACTGACCTGCACTGCTTGGTTTACAGTTAGGATTGTAGTTTTTGTTATTTTGTTTTAGTTTTTGTCATTCTGTTTCAGTTTCCTTTTCTATATATTTCTTTTCCTGTATCTCTTCCCACATAATGAAAATTTGATATCACTAGTAAAAAATAACGTTTTTAACTCGTACATTATGACTCGGTTTTTACTGAACCGAAGCATATCAAAACGCGGTGGCAGTCCTGTAATTTTAAAAGCATTATATGCCTCAGTTGTTAAGCAACCGGTGTCTAAAAATGATACTGATTCGGTTATCGGAGTGAACCGAGGCATAATCCTCACGTAGCAAAGATACGGCCTTGGTTGGCATGGACGCGAGGCATATTGGGCTCTAAATCGGCCTCGGTTGGCATGCACCCGAGGCATATTGGGCTTTAAATCCCATTTCCCCAAAGCACCTCCGCCTCTTCTCTCTTCTCTGCCTCTTCTCTCTTTTCCCCAAACACCTCCGCCTCTTCTCTCTTCTCTGCCTCTTCTCTCTTTTCCCCAAACACCTCCGCGTTCTCTCTTCTCTGCCTCGTCTCTCTTCTCTGCCTCTTCTCTCTTCTCTGTCTCTTCTCTGTCTCTTCCTGCAATGTGCGATGGGCGACGACGGCGGACTCAACAGCGGCAGCGAGGACGCAACAGCGAGGACACAGCGACGAGGATGCAGCGGCGGCGAGGACGCGACACCGCGAACGCAACGGCGACGAGGACGCAGCGGCGGCGAGGACGCGGCACCGCGAACGCAACGGCGACGAGGACGCAGCGGCGGCGAGGACGCGGCGACGAGAGCGCAACAGCGACGACGACGTAGCGGTGATGGAGGGCAGATCTAGGCACATGGAGTGGCGAAGAGCAGATCTGCACGCATGGAGGGGCGGAAGGCAGATCTGTGGCGGTGGACGGAGGATTCGCAGATCTGCCGACGTGCGCGACTCCGGCGTCGACTCCGGTGGGGAAGATGCAGTTGTCGAGGCTGCGACAGAGGAATCAGGGTTTCCTAGTGACAATGGAAACGACGCTGCTTCTGGTGGTCGGAGATGCTCCTGTTAAGTCCATCTTCGTCTCTGCTTAAGTCCATCTTCATATCTCTGTATCTGCGTTTCTGAATCTGATTTTTTTGTCATTGTAATTTGTAATTTGTGGGTTGTAATTTGGACATTGTTTGCTGCTTCTATAGACAGATTTTTTACAAATTGGTTGTTATAATACTGGGATTTGTTTGATTGCTGTTTTGTGTTAGATTCTTGAATGGGAAAATGTGTTTGGTTGGCATAAATGAACGATGTGGAAAAAAAAACACACACTCTATTGCCTCGGTTATCTAAGAATCGAGGCATATTTCTATTTAACACACACGCTATTGCCTCGGTTATCTAAGAACCGAGACATATTTCTGTTTCGTTTTATCTCGATCCATAACCGAAGCATAAACCTTAACCTTTTTACTGCGCCTTCGAATGCCTCGGTTATAGAATCGAGGCCTATAAACATTTTTGACCGGTACCTTTAGTCTTTATTGTACTAGTGTATCTTTCTCAGCCTACTTTTCTCTAGCTTCTCTTTTCTCTTTTCTCTCCTTTATCAGCTTTCTTTTTCACTGTTACATAGTTATTCTATGAGAAAGTGATGTCTCATAAGTAGTAAATCTATTGAGTCTATTTCCTAAGGATCTTAATAGCACCTAATATAACTCATACACGAGAAAGTTGTATATCACTAATTTCCAAGAAGAAAGTTAAGTGAATAACAATTATTGTTTTTCTGAAAACATATATCCTCAAAGAAATAAAAAGAGAAAAAATATATTATAAGATAAATACATACTTACATAAATAAGACAACATAAAAAAATAGTTTTAATAAACTTAAAAAAGCACAATTGAAAGACAGAAAGAAGAAATATATAATAAGTTCAAAAAGAATATTAGAGAAGGGTGACAATGGTACGAGTAATACATAATATAGAAGGAAAATAGCTACAAATTAGGAGGTCTAAACAAATTTTTAATAACAAGGTTTAAATATATAACTCGTTCAGATTCAAATATAATTTTAGATTATGTAGAATTAATGAGTTAAGTTTAAATATGTTCACACCAAAAACGTTTTCAAAAACCTACTTTCAGTTTCTAATATTTATCGAGTAAATAATATTTTTTAAATTTAAAGAGGTTTTTAGATTTAATATACATATTAATATTGTTTGACAATATTATTATGTACCAATTAAAATCAGTCACTTGACTTTTCTTCAACATATAAGTCGTTATATGATATCATACATACTAGGATTGAAAATTACTATTTTCAACGTCATAGAAATTAAAATTAAAATTAACTTGTTTTACTAAAACTAAAATCATATTTAACATCACAGTAATATAATTAAGACTTAAATGCTTACTTCGTCCTCATGTTAAGATGTGAATTTCTGTTTAGTACCCAGTTTTAAAAATGAAGACATTGAGTCCCTATGTTATGAAAAATGTAGACATTGAGTCCCTATGTTATGAAAAGTGTATGAATAAGGTCATTCCCGTTAAGTTGGCAGCAACGGAGTTAAGTCCATGCTGATGTGATTGTATATTTTCTTTTTTCTCTTCTGTTGTCCAGCTTTTTCTTTGATGATTTGTTGAACTTGTTCTTTCTTTATGGACCTTATTCATATACTTTTCATAACATAGGAACCTAATGTCTTTATTTTTAAAACTGGGTACTAACCAGAAATTCACCTCGGGGACGAAGTAAGCATTTAAACCTATAATTAATTTTCAGGAATGAAATAGCAGACACACATAAGAAATTGGGGTGGTGGCACAGTTGGCTAGCGCGTAGGTCTCATATCGCAGGAAAATGATTTTTTTAACAATTTTTTTTTGACAATTTTTTTATAACAATCTATGTAGTAGTTTGTGATTGATTCGTTTCAAACATGCAGACCAATAAAATAATGATACATAATTTATTCTCAAAAAGTTGTTAACATATGATGGTTCTTTCTTACAAAGAAAAATCTTTTCACATGTTTTAAACAAACGGATCAATCATGAACTGTCACATAGTCTATTGTAAAAAAGTTATAAAAAAATTGTTAAAAAACATTTTCCTTCAATTTAAACAATGCTTATATTTCTTTATCTCAATTGAGGTTGTCTGGTTTTCATGTTTTTTTTTCTAAACTAACAAGATGCATTTTATACTACATTGTATGTGCCAACTTTGAAAAAAAAGGATAAAATATACGACCAAAAGGGTGGTCAATGAAATAGATAATTAAAATCTCACTATTGAATGCAATTTCAGAATATGTAATTGAAAATAGTTCTTGTTTTTTTTCTCAGGATAGAAACGTTGAGAATCTTATCTTTGGTGAAGTAGTCCACCGGCGTAAACACAAACTTGAGCAGGGAAAAAACAGAAAACATGTCATAGAAAGAAGTGTCAACTTAAAGAAACATGACAAGAACACTTCTTTCCATCACCGATCTTGTTCATTTGTTATTATGAAGAATGAACATAGGGAAAGTAAAATAACGTTGTTGTTGAATGACCCAGACTACAATGAAACACAACATTTATTTTACTATATATATATGTGTGTGCATGTTTTTGAAAACAAGACTAGACAACGACATCGATCAGACTATAATGTATTTAACTAGTTCTACATCATCTCAACCACGCCACCATGTTTCTTCTTGTGTGCCCCAGCTTCAACATCATCATACAATGAACTTCCATACTTTGAACTTGAATTTTCAAGTTTATCACCCTGACCCCAGATGGCATAAGCCTCTTCCCCATGAGCAGCTTCATCACCAATCTCCATATCCTCTTCAGACATTCTCAGTGGAACAAAAAGTCTGATGAAGAGGCATATCAAGCTTGTGGACACAACATTGACAAAGACAACAAAGATAATCCCGATGATTTGTACCCCCATTTGCCTGAACCCTGTGTGTATCCTTTTGGAATGGAAACCATAGAAAAAGCCAACGTATTGATTAGCAGCTCCATAGAACAATGTGTTGAGTCTTGGCTCGGCAAACAGTCCAGTGAGTAGTCCTCCCAAGGTTCCTGCAATGGCATGAGTGTGGAATACTGCCATTGTGTCATCAACCTTCTGCAGTAGCTTTGATCTCTTGTGGATCACCATCATGGTGAACCAAGGTATTGACCCAGAGAACACTCCCATTAGAAGTGCTGCCCATCCCTCCACAACTCCTGAATAAGATAATAAACACTAGTTAGGATAGAACATGTATGAGATAGCTTATACTAACATAATCTCTCATACTAAGATATATACAGCTGCATAGTGATGGCACTATAGGTCTAGCAAATCACAAATCTTATTAGGATAACTTTAAACTCATGATTCTAATATGAAGTGAATTTTAAACTTAACTTGAACTTACAAAATCGATCTGTAAAATAAGATTTCCAGTTACTTATATAGTTAACGAGATCCCAACCCAACAAAATGAACTCTTGTAAATCTAACAACCTAACTAGTTTCTACATTGTAGTGCACAAAAAGAAGTATACATGTGTGGGTATATATAATGAAAAGATGAGAAAGAAACCTGCAGCAGGAGTAATGCAGACCAAACCAGTGATCATGCCTTGAACAGCTCCAATGACAGAAGGTTTTCGGAAAAAGATGACATCAAGAATGACCCAAACGAGCAAGCTGGTGGCAGTGCAAGCGTGGGTGTTGAGGACGGCAAGTGAAGCATCTGCATTTACTGTGTATGGATCTCCTCCATTGAACCCTGTCCACCCCATCCACAACATCCCTGCACCTGCCAGCATCAGAAGGATGTTGTTTGGAGGAAACCTTTCCCTGTCCTTGTTTAGTCTTGGCCCAACCTGTCAAACCATACACACACTCGTTCATGCACTCAAATCACTTCATATACATGCAGTTTCAAATCACTTCATATACATGTAGATTCAAATCACTTTATATACACGTAGTTTCAGTGATTGGACATGCAAATATAGATAGAAAAAACCTGATGCTTACCCAAAATGCAGCAGTGAAACCAGCAACCCCAGAAGACAAATGGATGACATATCCACCTGAGTAATCTATAATCCCCATTTTGGACAAGAAGCCCTTTGTACTCCATATGCTGAAAGCTGTGAAGGTGTATGAGAATGTGAGCCACAAAGGCACAAACAGCATCCAAGCATAGAAGTTCATGCGCCCCAAAACAGCCCCAGCAATGAGAATCAGAGTAATGGCTGCAAACACACACTGGAAATACACCATTGTGGCATTAGGGAAGGCCCCCAGAAAGGCCTTGTCGAAGAGATATACATGATTAAGTGACATAGCAGGCTTTCCCCAGAAAGGAACAAGTGGGTCACCAAAAGACATTCTGTATCCCCACACAACCCAACAGAAAAACACACATGCAAAAGCATAGAGGCACATGAATGCTGAGTTCACTGCCCATTTCTTCTTCACAGCTCCACCATACAATATTATGAGCCCTGGTACACTCTGCAGACCCACCAGTGTTGCAGCCACAAGCTGCCATGCATTGTCTGCCCTACTCATCCATTCAGGGCTTCCATCTACTGGCAAAAGGTTCGAGGGAAACGGAACCTGAGCCATTTTTTCACACCCTCTTTCTGAGTGAGTGAATGAATGAATGTTCACTATATGGATCACTCACCCATATATGTACATTCACAGAAGAGAGAGAGAATGTTTGATGGATCAAGCGGCTAGTGTTGGCCTTTTGTGTGAATTTGTTTTGATTCTCACGACTAGCTGTAGAGTTGTTACATAATTGATATGTTGTCATAGGTGATGTCGGTCTTGATATGGATGGGTAAACTGTGGCGGGTATTACGAACATTTTTTCTGCCAACGGTATCAACAAAGTTCCTTTGTGTCTTAGGAAGTAACTGTCTACCAATCACAAGAAGGCTCTTTTAGAAAATATGTGTAATAATTGGTCAGAAATATTCTTTAACATATTTAAATAAGTGGTTTATGAATAAAACAATAACGAAGCATTTTCAATAGAAAAACTAATTATTTATTATATTAAATTATTATACCGAGTGCGATATGCTATTTTTATTCGGTAATATAACATTAAATAAAAAGAATTAGATTCCACCCGCAATTGAATAAACAATAACCTGGAAAACAAAGTTAGAATACATACAACATGCTATTTAAATTATGATGAGAAAAAAGTTATTCTAACATTTAATTTTAAGCAACCTACTTTTATTCTTGAATTCTAATTGTTTTAATATACGATTTACCCACAAAAATAGATAGAAAGATGGTTAGTAATTGTTTTACAAATTTTTTATTTTGATAAATTGGGAGTGCAATTTATACTAATTTTATTCTAACAATGTTGACATTGATAGCAACCATTTGTAACAATCCAAGAAGCAAATAAAAGAAAATAATATTTAACAGTTTATTTTATTCTATTATTTTTGGACATTTTTCAATTCTTTTCACTATTTTCAAAACTTTTAATAGTAAGGGTTCCATTCATCAAGAGTAAGGGTTCATGAAGAATAATGAACCCTTGAACTTACATTAGAATGTGTTTCTTGAGAGTGCTGGACTGAAATTGGTGACGATTTAATGGCAACGGAAACAATATGGTGGTGCCGAGGTTGAACAAGAGTGAAAATGAGCACTCTCACAAAATTAAAAATATGTACTTTACTATAAGCAACCTCGAGGGTTTGACAATATTTATTATTTCAAAGAAAGTTGAACATAATAAAATATAAGCGTCCACATATTCATGGTTTTCAAAAGGATAACTTACATGCTTCTCTATTATCTTATGACTCCAAACTTTGTATTTATTTGTTTATGTACATAGTATAATATGTAAAACTCAATGAAAATTAGATATTTGAAAAAGGTGATAGTTGTTAGAATCGTTATTTAAAAAGAAAAAATAATCATTAAAGTAAACTGTAGCATAATTAGTTATAATTTTAGAAACAATGTAATAGGGTTTGTTTTATTTCGTCTTGATTTTATTAATTTCGATATTATATAAGTTGATTTCCACAATGATATTATGATTTTAAAAATTTTAAATTTTTTCCCGTAATCGAGCATCTAAAAAATTGGGATGTTACAGAAATCTCATGCCGACTATATATATGATCAAGTTATAATGTATAAGTATGTACAAAGCTCACCTTCAGAGCTGCATTTATGAGATATGTGAATGCTTGATATCTTTAACGTGATGTGTGTTGAAAATTTCACATTAGCTAAAGATATGCACAAATTATAATACATAAGTGAATGCAAATCTCACCTTAGTAAATTAATTTTATAAGATTAAGTTAGAATTAAGTACCACTACCTTAATACAATTTTAAAGTTGTTAAAAATTTGTCTTAGTGAAATTAGTTAAGTATACCAAACCTACCTCTTTACCATTCCGAATATCCTCAAGATAATGTATTAAAAATTTCACTTAATAAAAATTTATCCAGTTTTATGATATATATATATATATATATATATATATATATATAATTAAAAAAAAAACTGCCTATGTTAAAAATGTTCACTACATATATGATGTATAATTGATAATGGGATGTGAAATAAAGATGATGTTTCTAATTTGGAAGTGGAAAATGATAAAAGATTACTTTACCTCATTTAACTAATACGCAGATAGAGAGAATGGAGAATTGGTGAGAAAGAAATAAGTATTCATCCATTATTTCAAAGAGACTCTGAAACTTTAAGTTACTGCAAATACAAACATAAGCACAAACACATTATCTACAAAATAAACAGTAACACAGATTAAGGTAGGAATTGATATTGAATACTTGTTACTTATCTTGTTTAAAAAGATATTTTTGGAAAAAAGCACCATGACTTTTTTTCTTCATACATATCGAATATATTTTTTATTTTATTTTTTAACTTTTAAATAAAATTATTTAACAACAAATTTTTAAAGTATAAATTTAGCTAAAACTATTAATTTTAAAATATAATTCAAATAAAATTATACATTAAATTGTTAATGCAAAAAAAAAAATAGTCTTTTTTAAAGACAAATTTAAAAAAGTTGAATTAAAGTATAAGGTTTAGAACTTAATTTTTATGAATTAATTTAATTTTATAGATTTAAAATTAAAATATTTAAACATATAAAACGTTGTCATATTTACTTAATATTTATTCTTGATAAAAAAGTTATAGATATAAAGATCAAATATTTTAAAAAAAATATTTTTCTCATTAATAACTTTATTTTGATAATTTAATTTTTAAATAGAAAAACTGAAATAAAATTTAATAAGAATTACTAGTAGATAAAGAATATTTATATATTAGATAGCATGATACACATACATGTCTTGTGAATAAATAGATAATACACATACATGTCTTGCAAACCATTGAGTTTCTTATCACCATTTTGGATGAGTTATATAAGTGCAAGTAAAAGTTAAAATGTGATGTTTTTTATCTTTTTATTTTGAGGGGATTATTAAGGAGAGATTAGATGAATGTGACCTTAATCTAACTTACATAAAGAATTAACTCTACTTTCAAACTAAGACTTTAAGATAATGAGTTTATAGATTTTTTTTCTTATGTAGTGTTTAATTTTGTTATTTCCACCTAATTGAAGACTTTAGACTCACATTAAAATTATTTCCAACAATCTCTTCTTCAATGATGAATCCCTTAAATGAGTCTTTTTTATATGATATATTTATAGTGACCTTTACTTATACTTGCAATTGTTAATTACGGTGTCGGATTGTGTTGTTGTCATAAGCATTTAAGCTACTTATCAAGATGAATCAACGGTTATGATTAAGGGTTTTGGAAATATATAAGAGATATTTTGTAGTAAGGAATTTGTTATTTTATTTTATTCATATACTTTATATACAGAGTAAAATGTAATAAAATATTAAATATTTCTTTAAATCTAAATAATAACTAATTTCTAACACTGAAAAATATTACTAATTTCACCTTTTTTATACACCAAGTCAGAACCTTCTTCCAATCTAATCTTAAGCACATCACCTTGTTCAACAGCCTGGGAATCTGGTACCACATCCCCACTACTACACACACCTGTTTAACAAACTTAAATTGCTCGCCAGAGAACAAAAAACTCAGAAACTGATGCTATCAATCTTGTAAGAATTTTACATGCTACCAAATGTATACTCATCTAAGAATATAATCATACCTCTTAAAATTCTCATCTATTTGTCTCTTAGCAATGTCCTCTTCCAGCTTAGGATCCCTCGCCACAACACGTTGACGCATTTCCTCTACCCATGAACTCTCAAATCCAACTAAAATAGCTTCTTCACATAGTTTATAGAACTCTTTTTCTCTGAGGAATAATACTATATGTAGAAATATGGGAAATATATTATTATTAATTTTCTGGACAAATTATCCAGAACATACATATACAAACACAACACTTTAATTTCTCAAACTCATAATAGTAAGAGCACACTCAAAGTAACTCACAAGACACAGCAGCCCCCTCTTAGTTGCTTACGGTAGTGAAGCTTCTCTTTCTCACACAAATAACTCTCACACACAAATAGCACAACCAATTCTCTCTCTTCTTTCTTCTCCACGGTGCAGACACTTTGCAGCACACTTCTCCACCCTCTCTCTTTTTTTTTTTCAACCACGGTACACTTCTCTTATACCACACTACATACAAATCATATTATTATTGACCCTAGCGGCTATGAAAAAAAAGCTAAACATTATAGTAAGACTTAAGGCATTGGAAATAGGTATGAATGAGAACTTCCTTGTGCAGATTATTTTGAACTCATTATCATTTAGGTATAGGCTATTTCGTTTATATGTAGGAATTTGGTTTCATAATCTAAAATTGATGTTACTATATACTCTTTTAATTTCGTTAATGGATATTTTAACTTCTTTAAGCACAATCATCTCATTGGTACTGGAATTTATTATGATACTTTACGTAAGATGAATTTGAATAGTTTATATTTTGAAGCAATTCTTCTATAACCATGCTTTTATGGATGCAAGGTTTGAAAAATAGTCATAGATGCATGCTTTGAAAAATAACCATGTATTTGTTAAACAAGATTTCTAGTAAAGTGATTCTTAACATACCTTTTTAATTGTGAATTGATAGGACAACCAATACGTTTGGGGTGTAAAACAGAAATTAGGATTTAAAATCTGCAAGAACAGAAACTAGATGTAAGAATAATCAATAGATCTTTCATTGATTACCCAAAATGAAAATAATCAAAGGGATATAAGTTTTGTTGTCGTAATCATAGTAGGAGAATTGTTGAAACTAAAAATGTAAGATTTGAGATATTTATAGGAAACAAAAGATGCCAAGCTCAGTAAAGAAATTATAAGATTTAGCCAAATCGATTTAAAATTAGTAAAGAAATTATAAAATACCGTAAAAAAAGGTTTGAGCGAGAATACTTTTTTTATATTTTAACTAAAACACTTTTAAGATAAATGATACATGTAATACAGTAGAGGGTATAACAATGATTAGACTAGATAATGTGTTATTTTAGTAATATTCATCCCATAAAACATAGAAATTATTAAATTTATAATGATGGAAGTGAAAATGAGGAAAGATATATAAGTTTACATGAACAGAGAGAGAAATACCTCGAGAGATAGGAGAATTGGTGAGTTAGTGTAGAAAGAGAAAGAGAAAGAGATGACGTAGAGCTTCTTCCATTGCAAAGACAAGGATTAGAATTTGAAATAAGAGAAGAAGTAAAGTTTGAAGAGAGAGATGAAAGTAATGCATTGCTTGAATCACTCCAACACGCAACACAATAGAATAAAACCACACTTTCTCAACACTCTAACAACCATATATACCTTTTTCTTAACAATTGGTTCTTTTCTTTTCCACCAAGATAATGAGTGTGCACAAGTTGATACTATCAATAAGCGGGTAATTAAAATTATCATACCTATTACTTATTAAAGGTATCCATTTATTACAGATTTTACCTTATAGATGTCCTTTATTACACTTTTTTTGCCATTCATGATACTCATTTTCTTTGTTTGAGTCGATTTTTTTTTTTAAATCTGGTTTGGCATATTGATCCTTGTTGAACATCTTACATTAATCTCCTAGTGTTTTGTTCAAATTTAAATTTGTGTTCCAGAGTCCAGTAAATTGTTTTAAGGCTATTTGAATCATTAAGTCAAAATTTGGGTGTTAGAGTTGTTCAATATAAGGGTTGGCTGAGTTAGATTTTGGAATTGCACGTTTCTGCATCCAGTTGCTATGCTAACAAGTTTGTTTTAGTGCTTCCAACTTAATGAAGCAAAAAAACTACAAGTTTTAGTTGTCCTATGTATTTTCACTATTTGAACCACCAAAATTTTGACCATTTTCATAAGACAAGTTGCTGTTTCATTGGCTGCATTCTGAATTCTGGATTTGGTGCATGTGAATCTGAGTAGGAGTTGTAGCAAAAGCTTGGTTAGTCAATTTTAAAAAGAAACAATCAACAAAAGGGTTATTACAATAATTTTAAAAAGTCAAAAGACTAGTGCAACTCATTTTCGAAATCTGGAAGCATCAGAACCAGAACTTTGCACCAGAAACTGGATTTTTCTCTTGGACATTTCGTAGAAAAGTTTCGACAAAATTTTATCTGAGTTTAATTTCGATTCAAATGCAACTTCTGTTTCTTACTTTCTTAATCAGTTCTAGCACCTATCTTAGGTTCATTTTTTTGAGTGCTTCCCTGCTTGATAGCTCGTTTATTGCATAAGTTTAAATTTTTGGAATTCCAAGCACCAAACTGTTTGTGAGAGGTCCTGTTGGGTGCTGTTTTTGCTGCTTAATTCAATCAGCGATGTGGTCGGAAATCAAACCCGTTGCGGCAACACTCATTACTCCTTTTAGTGAAGATATGTTATTATTTAGGTCTAAAGGAAAAATAATATTAAGTTACATAAAAGAACAAATAGCTTTTTTGATTTTTCGTAACACTTGTTTTGTCTTTGTAGCCAAGAGCAACCTCTTACACAACAGCAAACAATAACAATGAACAACGAAAACCCTTACGGGATATTTATAGCAGCCATGCGATTGAGCTCATATTCACTGCACAAATTTGACCATTTGTAAGCCACGTCAAACAACTCTTGCTCAACTTTTCTTTTATCTTCCAACATTTGAGATCTATCCTTCATCACATTTTCAAGCTCCTTTTTGTACCCTATAGTTTCCGCAATGCGTTTATTCTTTTCCTTCTCCAAAGATGATAAGGCAGCCTCACAAACTTTTATTTGTTCCTTCAAAACAACTTCCTTCAGTTGAGCTTCATTGTAGAAATTCTCTGCCTCAGAAATTTTGGAAACAAGAGTAGTGGCCACCTCATTCTGACAAGCTTCAAGCTTTCCCAACTTGTCGGTGGTAGCAAAGCCTTGCTTAAAAGAGCGTAGAATGGTTGGGAAGTGTTGGAGCATAGTGTCTATAATACGTTTGAGTCCATCTGATAGAATCACATCTTTGAAAGGAAGGTTGGACAGCAAATTAAGAGTAGACCAAAGACGAAGAGTGTCAGTTTCAGAGCTAATTACGTCCTTCAGAGACATCTTCATAAACTTTTCTAGCTCAGCGAGGGTCTTTCCCACTGGTCTATCTTCACTCTCTTTTTCTGATGCAAATAAGCTTATGACATCGTTGGTCCCAATGCCTGCCTCAGTTTGGCTGCTCCTAATTTCACTCTGGGAGGAATAAGAAGAAAGCATACAACAGACAAGACATTAGCATCAAGCCATAATAATTGCAAAGCATTTAGTTTCTTAATACCAATTTTGATAAAATCATAGAAAAGCAGATAATAGAAGTTAAACTCTGAGCGTGATGATAACAAATTTATTAAATTTAAATTCCAATTTGAATTTAAGTTCGTTTTGTTTGTCTTAATTTCACTTCTACAACAAATGATAAATCAGAATGACCACATCATGTTTATATTGACCAAAAACAGGTTGGTGATGTGAATTGTTTAAAATAAACTTACATGTGGATGTGATTTACTTTGGAAAGTAATTTTCTGGTCTAACTGAGTGTTAACAAGTGGAGAAAGAATTGATGAAGCTGCCATATTGGTGTTCTTTGCTATGGTTTCCTCCACAGTAACTTGCTCAATTCTCTGCACAAGAACAAAAAGATATGTAGTCATTATTGATAGAAGGTGGACATGCATATTAATTTAAAACAATTGATGGTATTTTGTTTGCCATTTAGCAGAGGAATCTTGGGGCTACTTACAATTTCTCCAAATGGATTTTGTTGGTTCATCAAAGACGGTTCAATAATCCGCTGTTTGTCCACCAATGCCTAAACGAAGTAATGAACATGTGTAAAATAATTATACTCTCGATACTTTTATTTCATCAAATACTCCGAAAAATATTTATTAGACTCACATTTTCGGGTGTTTCACGTAGAGGCATATTCAAACAACTTGGAGTTGGCCTTTCAACTGGTTGTGAGCTTGTTAATGTTGTTGCTATTCTTGGTATTTCTGAAATGGAAACTTCTGCAACAAATTCCTCCTCTGCTTCTTCATTTCTCAGGGTCCCAATGTGGTCATTAGAAGCAACACCTTCTTCCAAGCTAATCTTAGGCCCATCAGCTCGTTCAACAGCCTGAGAATCTTGTACCATGTTCCCACTACTACACCTGTGTAACAAACTTAAATTCCTCGCCAAAGAAAAAGAAACTAAGAAACTGATGCTATCAATTTTGTAAAAATTTCATATGCCACCAAATGTATATCTAAAGAGAAACATATATACATTTTAATTGGGCATCAATAAAGTCAGTAATATTCATTCTTTACATTACACAGTTCAAAATTTAAATTGTCATACCTCTTAGAATTCTCTTCTATTTGTCTCTGTGCAATGTCCTCTCGCAGCTTAGGATCCCTCATGACAACACGTTGACGCATTTCATCAACCCATGAACTCTCAAATCCAATTTCAACAGCTTCTGTGCAATCTGGACTTGGCAGTATTCCTGCCTTTCCTTCATTCATCTTATCATCTTGTTCAACAACCTTTGAATATTGTGCAAGTATGTCCACGCCACCAGAACCAATGTGAGTTGCAACACCACCTCCAATGCCAATGTCTTCAACACCAGTTGACAAAGATTTTGTCTTAGCACCCTCTGCTGCAGGCCCCTCTTTAATACTATCATTTCTTACGTCCCCAATCTCCTGTGTATCACAAATTGAAAAAATATGATTGAGTTAGTGGCTCTAAAGTTTGAAAGCACCATTTCTTTTAATGTTCATCACGTGGTAGTATGAGCTATTTTTAGTGGTTTTCTTAATATTATTTCGTTAAGTGCATGCTGTTCTGGAAAGCCTCCTTCACTGTTTGATTTCTGATACACCAACTTTGATTTGAATTATTGAACAAGCAAGGAGTTAGTCTTAATATGAAAAGATCCAATTTTATGTTCAGTAATTGTTGCACTTATATGCTTAGGTATTTTATGCAGAGAAGTTGCCATACAAATAGAGATGGACTTCTAAATTCTAGAACAGTAGTTGGGTACTGCTAGTCTATCACTGATGCTAGAACTTTTCCAATAAATGTGTCATTTTCACCAATACAATTTCAATGCTAAACCTAAATTTTGTAAGGTAACTATCATTATAACTAGTCCACTAATTTCTTTCAGTGATATTGTTTTCAGTGACGAAAAATATGTTTTTAGAATCCCCTTTCGGAATCTTTTTTCCGCATAACGGTTTGACAATGTTTTCTCCTTTCCGGAATCCATATATATATATATATATATATATATCTTTTCATTTAACAAAGGAGTTGGATCATACAACTTAACCCAACTCAATCATAATAATATTAACTTAATTTATTCACTATATAAGCACTCTTTTAATGTGGTTGTTATTATTAATTACATTTTACATTTTTGTATGTTATGTTTTATAAATGTTTATGAACTTTATTATTGATGACGAAATGATCAGCAATACGAAAAAATAAGTTATCCGATTCAACTACAATGTACTCGAATGAGAGGTTTTAATCCTATGACTTGGTGTAAATACAATGGACATGTTCTTAAGTGAAGTAATTGATGGATTTTCAACCGAATAATTTAGTTGGAAGATTTAACAATGATACGAATATAAGTCTAGAGAAAAAAAGGCAAAGGGAAAGTTCACTAAGGTATATGAAAGAAAGAAGTGGAAACCCATTCTATGGGGCACCTGCACACACCCAATGACTGAGATCTTAACAGAAAGAATTCTTTCTCTGTTTTGAGGAGAGAGAAAGGGAAGGGGCAGAGTGAGCAATAATACAAGACTGACTTTTTTTATCTTTTTCCCTTTTCAGTGTTCATTGCTATAAAAAACCAATGAGACATAAGTTAAAATTTTCACATCTAACATCTTTTTTCATTCTGTACTTATAGTTACCAAAGCTACCTTGAATATGATATCACTAATATATCTCCCTACCATCACTTATTTAGTGTCATTAATATCCTTTTAGGTTTAATAAGTCTTTATCCCACTATTACGATCACACTATTATCAATATATAAAATGTGAGTAAACATATTCAATTTAAATTCCACCGTAGAAATTCCGTACTTTTTGTTTTTCAATTCCACTCCTAAAATCAGAATGGCAATATCCTTTTTATTCTGACCGAATATGTTAGAAATGTGAATTGCATAAAATAAACTTACATGATGTGGATGTGCTTTACTTAGTAAAGTAACTGTTGGATCCAACTTAGAGGTCGCGGATTCGGAAAAAATTGATGAAGCTGCCATATTGGTGTTCTTTGCTATGGTTTCCTCTACGGCAACTTGCTCAATACTCTGCGCAAGAACAAATGATATGTAGCTTTGGTGTAATAAGTTGCAGACTTCATTTCTTTTTTGTGACTTATACTAGCAGGGTCATTGTCGATGGCAAGTGGATATATGCATATTAATTTAGAATAATTTATGGTATTTTTGTTTGCCATTTACCTTTGGAATTTCACCAAGTGGTTTTTTCTGCTCCATCAAACACGGTTCACTAGTGTGCTGTGTGTCCACCAATGGCTAAACAAAGTAATAAAAAGGTGTAAAATCACAATAGTCTCATCTAATACTCATAAAAAGATTTATTAGACTCACATTTGAAGGTGTTGGCTTTTCAACTGTTTGCGAGTTTGTTAATGATGTTGCTATTCTTGGTATTTCTGAAGTGGAAACTTCTGCAACAAATTCCTGCTCTGGTTCTTCATTTCTCGGAGCCACAATGTGGTCAGTAGAAACAACACCTATTTCACCTTCTTTATCAACCAAGTCAGAACCTTCTTCCAAGCGAATCTTAGGCCCATTACCTTGTTCAGCATCCTGGGAATCTCGTACCATGTCCCAACTACTACACCTGTGTAACAAACTTAAATTGCTCGCCAAAGAACAAGAAACTCAGAAATTGATGCTATCAATCTTGTAAGAATTTCATATGCCACCAAATGTATAATCATCCAACGAAATAATCATACCTCTTAGAATTCTCATTTATTTGTCTCTTAGCAATGTCCTCTTCCAGCTTAGGATCCCTCGCCACAACACGTTGACGCATTTCCTCTACCCATGAACTCTCAAATCCAATTTCAATAGCTTCTTCACATAGTTTATCGAACTCTTTTTCTCTTTGAGGAATAACACTATCGTCACTTTCCTTCTGAAGGAACAGCAACATATCTGCCAAAATTTTCAACCTACAAGCTTGAATGGGCTTTTTAAACTTCTTGGAAGCATTCCAGAGATGAGGATATGTTGTTATTGCCTCCACCAGAAGAGAAATCTGTGCATCATCCAGATCAACAAAATGTTTATATGCTCCCAATCTTGTACGGATATCTGCAGAAGCTGTAAAATGTTTGAGAAGGTGATATGGAAATATAGGATGGAAACGAGAAAATAAGAAATCAAAAACCTGAAGAAATGTCAATATTGTTGTTAGGAACAACATCTATTCCTTCTTGTTTATACAAAAGGTTCAACCCTTCTTGTACTTGGATTCCTTGGCTTGCCACTGTTCCTGCCATGCCTTCATTCAATTTATCATCTTGTTCAACTACCTTGGAATCTAGCGCAAGTTTGTCCTCACCAGCAGACTCAACGTGAGTTGCAACACCACCTTCAATGCCAATGTCTTCAACTAAAGGGCCCTCTTTAATGCTCTCATTTCCTACGTCCTCAATCTTCTGTGTATTACAAATTGAAAAAGTAGGATTGAGTGAGTGGCTCTAAAGTTTTGAAAGGATCCCTATATATTACTATTGCTTCTTCAAGTGCATATTGGTATGGAAAACCTCCTTCACTCTTTCATTCCTCATACACCAACTTTCCTTTTAGGAGTTAGTCTTAATATTACAAAATCCATTTTTATGTTTGGTAAGAACTTTGATGGTACATTAATTTTAATGGATCACATTGATTTGTTTTAATAAAAAGGAGATCAAATTTAGTACGTTAAATTGAAAAATGTTATTCTAATAATGAGACATTATCGGCTATAAAATTTATTTTATTTTATTTTATATTCATATTCATAGATTGGTTGGTTCTGACCTCTGATGAAGCGTCACTGCTATCATTAATAGTTGAATCTACTATGGCTTCAAATTCCCAACTACGAACTTCAGTGTTTACGAAATCTGTAGAAAGATATATATATATATATATATATTAGGAAATTCACGTGAAAATGAAATTCATAACAAAGAGGAATACAACCTCAACTTTCCATGATGGATCACTATATCATTACAATTAAAAATAAAAAGAAACAGATATAAAAAGTTGGGAATTTTTTTATCACCCATCAAAATAAAGTGGCGACTCTACGTCATCATAACTAAAATTACCAGAACCTAATATTAAAAGACTTGCAGCAAAAAATTAAGTTAATGTTCTAATTTTAAAAAATTCTGGTGGTACTCGGTTGGGAATTGGAAACCATGCCAATATATACATATGCAAGACTTATTTCAAAGCATTTAGTTAACATAACAATTATTTAATATTTCTTGACATCGTAAAAAAATTAAAAAATAATAAATTGTAACAGTACACTAAGATAGATTAAATTACATAGATAACTAAATTGTAATAGTGCAAACAAAATGTGAAAATAACTAAAAAAAGAGTTAATTTCTTAAAATAATTTGAGTCTAATAATTAATATATTTTCGTTGTTGAATAAAAGTGAGATAAAATTACATTTAATTTGAAACTCATAAACTTCCTTTTTGAGAGTGTATACGAGTTAAGACCAACATTTATGTAGAAAAGAATTACCTTCAGAAGGAAAATCTTCAAGGAGCTTCTCAAATGTAGTTGTTGAAGTCAAAGAGAGTTTTGGACATTTGTAGACAATGCAATTCTTTACATTATGCAATTCAATCTCTTGACTGAAGTTTTCCAGATGCATAAATATTAAAAGTTTGAGTCTTGGAAGCTCAACTTTAATCTTTCCTTGTTTACATCCAACAAGCTCTTCTAGTTCATTGGCTCCATTTATGGCCAGAAGATGAAGATTGAGAAGGACATTAGAAGCAGAGAATAATCTTTTCAACTTGTGACAATGATCAACATGCAATGCTGCTAGTTTTGGGAAGCATGGTTGAGGAGAAAGAATATTAGACAAATTTCTATCCCCTTCAATTATTTCTCTTAATTCTTTGCATTTACTTATCGTCAAAAGCTTCAACTCTGGTAAGAATCTTACAACAGACTTTGGAAAGATTACTTCCAACTTTTCACATTTCCTTATTTCTAATGTGGTAAGATGTTGGAGAGTAAGTGAATTGTTGGGACCCACCCAAATATAAGTCATTTGAGGTAGAGATTCTAACATCAAGTTCTCTAACCTTAAACTCACTTGTTGGCCAATCATTATACAAAAAATACGTTCTGCATCAGAATCCATTATGATTAGAGTTTGCAAAGTGGGGAGATGGTTCTGAATCCCTTTCGGATCCTGTAGGACATTAAGAGCAAATGTAAAAACATAAACGAAAAAAGAAAAATTAATTAATAATCATAAAAAGAAAAAAAAGACAAGACTACCTTCGTACTTGTGATAATAGCCTCTCTTGAACCATAAAATGGATACAAACATTCGTAACAGCCAAAGTCCTTCAAAGATGGCCACGTCACAATGAGATTGTTGGTAGAACAAATGCTAACAAACTTTGGTAGATTCCGAAGAGAGAGTATTTCCAATGCTGAGAATTGAATATGAATCTCCTTATAATCCTTATTAGCTACGTCATATTGCCCAAACATATATTTCAATTGGAAACATTCATACACATAGAGCTTTTTTAAGTTAGGAAAGATAGCTTTCTTATTCTCTTTGCCATATTCATCATCAGTGTCTATAATGTACTTAAGTCCAAGACATTCAATAATTCTCAAAATTTCCAACATCGTCAATGATGAAGCAATGGAGAGTTTAAAAAGGTACTTTGCCTTATCAAAGCCTGTCAGTTGAATCTCTCTAATATTGTGTGTCATAATCAAGTTCAAACCGTGTGGTTGTTTTGAAAGACATTCAACACTTTCAACCGGCGGATCAAAATCTGAGTTCGATATCTGCAATTTATACACCAAAATACTTCTTAAACCAAACTAAATATTATTTTAACTCTGATTATTAACGTATTCCATTTATATCGTATTGTTCGTATAGATAAAAGTTTAACCAATGTCTATAATTATTTAGATTCACTTGTTTCTTCCCAAAAAAAAATTGCTCTCTGTTTAGTCTATTAAAAAAAATAATTTTCCAAAGTTAATCTATCCCAATACTTACACATTAAAAATTTATGTTGTAGCTATTGATACGAACTCAGGTCACTAGTAAGTGGGAGGGCATGTAAGACCATTTATTACTTTTTACACAACATCATCTTGAAATTCAAATATTTAGATTAATTTTTCTAAATTCACAAAGATAGAAACAATGTAAATGATGGTTTTTCATACCTTGATTCCAATACAATCCCTTTCTGTAGCTTCTGAAGCATCGCTTGAACAATTTATGTTGAAAAACCCAACATATCTCCCAATATCCAATGATAGTGTTCTTAAAGATGGACATATCACATCATAACTACCAACAACGGTTCTGTTCCGAATACGATGAAGTTCAAGTACTTGTAAAGCAGGAAGCTCAATTTGAGTATTATTTCGACTAGAGAAGTCTTTCAAATCAGCAGCCTCTTTATTTGTTATATCATTCAATTCTCCAACAAAAGAAACAGGGAATATACCCTCCAATAACTCACATTCACTGATATGTAGCTTTTTCAAACTTTGGAAGATTGAAATATCACTCTGACAATCAGGCTCATCCTCAACAATGCTTTCCTCCTGATTTTTATTGACCCTTTCGTGAGTTACTATATCCTTCAAACTTTTGCACCCTTCTATGGACAATTCTTCCAAAGAAGTCAAGGTCTTAGCTGTAGATGCTGTAAAAATTGAGCCTAACTTTCCACAATATGTTATCCTAAGGTTTGCAAGGCTTGATAGAGTTCCTGAAAAGCAATTATAAATTAAAAAATATTGGTTTCTAGAAACTAAAACCACAATCTAGAGCGTCAAGTTATCGGTTCGTAATGATGAAAATAATCGTACAAGACAGTTTCCGTAAAATAATTTTAAATTTGACAATCAACTTCACATGCAAATATAATTGTCTATAATTTTAAACGGAAAATAACATCGCAATGAAACAATATATAAGTTCGAAGGTACATGTGTCACCATTTTTAACTAAGGAATACCATGTAATGTAACTAGGCTATGCTTACCTTCCTCTATTAGTTTATCACGGTCTGTTGATGGAACAATATCTCCAATTATTTCATCTAGCTTGTCACATTTTTCTATCTCAACAATTTTCAATTGAGTTAAGCCTCCAACAATGTTGGCTGGGAATATATGTTTTAATTCTCGACAGCTATATATATTTACATCCTGCAGATTTTGGAAAATTTGTACAGGATGCTCTGTGGTGAATTCATCTTCACCTTCCTCCGTTTTGTCATCATCTGCTAATATATACTTCAGTTCATCACATTCTGATATTTTTAATATTTTCAATTTTACCAAACTTCGAGCAACAACATACGTGAAGAGAGATGTTAGTCGTGGACAATCTCTTAAATACAGCTTCTCTAACTTCTCAAAAGGCCCATTGGCAGGTAGAAAACAATTCCATAGAACTCTTAGATTTTTCATGTCGCTGATTCTATGTGTATGCAACTTGGAGAAGAGAGTTACCACCTCACTCGAGTGACTACGAGTGTCAATCAAACATTCTAACTCTTCAGAATCACGTATCTCCAACTTATTCAACTCATCCAAACCTCCTCCTTCAATTTGAAATATATCAGGGATGATATTTTTTGCACCTCCATGAATAGTTGCCACGAATAGATCCTTTGCTCTTTTTATCAAACCCTTTATTACCTCATTTGATATGTCAAAATGGTTAAGTAAAAAAGTTCTGCCATGAATGTAAATATCTCCATCACTATAATGATCAAAGTAACGAGACCCTAATACAATTCCATACCTTTGTAGTGTTTCGGGAATGCTAAACGTCTTAAAGAATTCAATATTGTCTTCACTGTTAGCATCCCATTCTCCTTCAATTTCAATGATGTACAACTCTTCCAAAAGCGGAATTCTTTTAATCACTTCAAAATTCTTCACTTTAATGTTACATCTATTTAAGTCTAACAATTTTAGTGTAATCGCAACATCGGTTTGTAATTCAGGAAATGAAGGCAGTAAACAATTATACAACGAGAGACTTTGAAGATTCTTCATACCGCCAAAAAATGAGAAGTCGCTCAATTCATAATTCGCAATGAATAGACAACGAAGATTTGTTAATGTTTTGAAAGATATTGTTGACAATCGTGTTTTTCCATCCTCATCGTTTTCAAGAATCAAAACTTTGAGCATTCCCATTCTTTTGAAAATCCCATCAAATTCTTTCATCTTTGTCCCTAAACATAAAAACTCAAGATTGGAGCAATCCAAATCATTTGGAAATTTCGCACACCATAGATATCTTACTGAATTTTGTTCCACTCTAACATCTTTTTCCACTTCACACTTGATAATCTTATTCTCATCTTTTGCTATTATGTGGGCCACATCACGAACTATGTCATGCATTTTGACACATTCATCATCTGCATCCAACAATAAACAACAACCAACAAGCTTAATTTTAGCTGCAATCACTTCACTCCTTGCCTCTTCATATGAGTCAACTTCTCCAACTACACCTAATCCTATTGCAAATCTTGTTAAAATTTCAATGTGAATTTCAAAATCTTCAGGAAACACAGAGCACAACAGGAAAAGTGATTTAGCTTCTTTAGTATCTAAATTATCATAGCTCAACTGCAGGCACTTGTAGGGATCAGTCAAACCTCTTTCGATATTTATTGGCTTAGAATGTTTCAATTTATTCAATGCAACCCTCCATTCCGTCTCAGCTTTTCCCTTCAAACTACAAGCAACAGGTGCAATGGCAACCGGCAATCCTTTACATTCATTGGAAATTAATCTTCCTATTTCCTTTAAGGTATCAGAGGTGGCATCTGATATAAGTGCTTTATTTTGGAAAAGAGTCCATGCTTCTTCATCGGTTAAAATTGGCAAGTAAATCTTTCTTTGACAATCCATTAAAGTACAAACTGCTTCTGATCTAGTGGTAATGAGAATCTTGCAGCCTTTAAGGTGTTCAGAAGAAGGAATTCCAATACGGCCAAAGTCAAGCTTCTCCCACACATCATCTAGAATTATAAAAACATTTTTCTCTTGAGTTAATCTTGAGCACAATCTTTGGGCTCTCTTCATTTCTTCGGTTTCTGGAAATTCAACTTGCAGTGAACTTGCTATTTTCTCTTGAATCCTCCCAACTTCCACTGTACTAGAAACAGGCACAAAAAGAACTTTTTCAAAAAGATGCTCTGCTTCTACGAACTTCCTAATTTCCATTGCTAATGTGGTTTTACCACAACCTCCCATTCCATACAACCCAATCATGGAAACATCATTATTTTTCACTGCATCCAGTAGTTGCTCAAAAGCAGATTGTCTACTCTCAAAATTCATGCATTTTTCTGAAAGAATGTCAAGGGTGTCTGAAGGTAGCGTAGCGTTGCGGTCAAATGACACATAGTTTTTACCCTCATCAATGAACTTTTCAAGGTCAAAAACTTTATTTGCTAGCTTTTTTCCTGTACGGTATCGCCAAATCCAATTTGGACAATACCCAAAGCAACACATTTTGTTTGTTCTTGCCTCTTCCAGCAACTGATTCACTTTACCTATGTCACTCATAGCATTTTGCAGCCACTTGTCAACAACTCCAGTAGTCTCTTTAGTTTTCCTCTTTGCATCTTCAACGGATTTTTGGACATCATGTTTTGTTACAATCAAATCGTCCTCTCCTTGCTCAAGCTTTTTGACAAAATTGTTAAAGGAGCGAAGATAACGCAATTGATTTAATGCACCACACACTAAATCTCTTGAAACAGAAGATGCAAAACCCACAAGGCAGTCCATCAATTTCTTCCACCAAATGCAACTTTCCTTAACCTGAACAACAAAGGAGGTATTAGATAAAAAAATTATTTTAAGATCATTTATTATAGGTTCTACTAACTCTCTTTTATTGTAAAAATAAATTCTGAAGTTGTGCATAGTAATTAAATTTAATGCTTTATATTATAAATATTCAATTATTTTATACACTAAAGATAAACAACTTCTTAAATATTCAATTATTTCATACACTAAAGATAACCAACTTCTTAATAATTTTAGTTTAAAAATATTAGGTGAGATAAGTGTTTTAAAATATGTTTTCATTTTCATCTCTTTCATGATTTTAACGAAAATATTTAGTTCTTAAATAACATTATGTTTTGAAAAAGTTTTAATAACCTCCGTCCAACAAAAAAATGAATCATATCCAAACGTGTACTTAATGACACACAAGTATGTAAATCAAAATATTTGTTAAGTAAAAAAAAAAGTATAGGAGTGCAAAATATATTTGATCAAATAATTTGAACTGAAACATGCATTATATACAAAATTAACATTACATTTTTTTTAAGTTTAATTTTGTTGATATTTGTTTATATTTATAGAAACGCTTTTAAATCGTATCAAATTTAGAAAAAAATTGTAAACAGGAAATGAACAAAAAATATGTAATTCTGTAAACTGTTAATTGTTATAGAGAATTCTATGAATCAAGTTATTATATGCATGAAGAGATTGGTGACCTCGTGAGTAAGAAGAATTCCACACTTACTTTCATGTCTTCAACGCTTGTTACTTTATTTCCTATCCATAATTTTTCGCATTATGTTATATATCAATAAATTTAATAAATTAGTATGTCAAACTAACAAAATATAATATATAGAGTTGAGTTAAATCTATATTTCACTATCATATATAATATGATACCAAAAGTATATCATTGCAAGATTACTTGAGTCTATTATATTTTCCACTATCAATCCCCATTTATGCACTCGATTCGACACTACTTTAACAACATGTATCATATTCATTTATAATATGGTATAAGTGAGGTTTTATGTCCCGTGTACATAACTTATTATAATTAAATAGTCAATAAGTAAATAAATTAATAAGTAAAGGCAAACCAATAATTGGGCTAATAAGGAGCAATTTTCTAATGATGACTGACGAGGTTTATAAGTATGTATGTTTCTTTGTCCTACATCCATCAAATTGAATCTTCATAACACTGCAATGAAGAACAATCTCTTAAAGAGAAAAAGGCTCACTTATTCATCTCTCATTGAATCTTTAGAACACTAAAGGCTAATTTCTCATGGAGAAAGGTATACATACCCTCATTTAATATAGATGAAAATTATGTAATTTTAAGATCCCATTCTGGTGTTGTATTTAAAAGCCAATAAATTTTATCCTATTTTTTTTATTGTTTTAATGAAATAGTTTCTTTTTTTACATGACAAAAAAATTAAACAAATATATATATATATATATATATATATATATATATATGAAAGTGCTAGTGGGTATTATATTTGTTTGAAATTAAATGTAAGATAAATTTGTTAGTCGCCAAAGGAGACAAAGGTTTTATGTTTATGTTGTTCCAAATTAATGATATTTATGTAAATTACTCATAAAATAAAGGATGCTACACTATATCTTTATTAGTTTATATGTATATTGAAATTCATTAATAAAAGACATTTACAGATCACTCAAGGGTTTATTATTTTATTTTATAAGTAATGAATATAAATTGTACACAATTTTATATGTTCATTAGTTTTACTTATATATCCAAATGCAGTATGTGATTCTAACTAATACATATTTTAATTGTCATTAATATTATAATTAGCATCATAATGTTATGTGTGGTATGTTATGTATCACTTAAAGGAGAATGCCAATATACGTTATTGTGGTTTGATTGAATGGGTCACATTCTTTGCATGAACATATTGTTATGAGTAAATTTAATGGGCATAATTTCTCTTATTGGAATAAACTAATTGTTGGGAAACAGCGGTACTTGTTTTCTCCTCTATGAGCCCCAAAATGGACACTATGCGGAAGCGTAAATGAAAGCGTAGGAAAAGAGAAAATTAACACTGAAAATTTTAATGTGGAAAATCCTCTCGGAAAAAACCACGGGACCTAGTCCAGAAAAATATCTCCACTATGAAAGTAGGATTACAATATTTCTCTCACTCTCTGAGGATCTCTCAATAAATCTCACCCTCTCGGATGGTATACAAAATTCTCTGTATCACACACTCACAAAATAGACTCTTTCTATTTTTCTCTCACACAATTGTGGCTTCACTTCTCTCTCACGTTCCCTTCTTCTCCTATGGTTTCTCACTCAAATTTGAGTGGCTTTGCTTCTCTGTGTTGTGTCCATCTTGCTGCCTTAGCTTCTCAATTTAAGAAGCAAAGAAAGTGCAAGAGTCCAAATAGAAGGCTGGTGGCTTGAAGCATTTTACGGATGGTTTTTCGGAAGTGGGTGGTGCTTTTGGGTGAAGGTGGCAGACAAAAGCAAATGCTTTCCATCATGTTTTGTTTTATTCAACAAAACTCCCCCATAAAACAAATAAATGGGTCTTCCATCCTTCATCCCATCTTTGCATCTTGTCTTAGTTGGAAGGTACCATGACACCAGCACCTTGACAACAATCTTCAACCTTCTTGGTTGGAACTGACTTAGTCATCATATCGGACCAATTCAGGTCTGTATGAATTTTCTCAATCTTCAATTTCTTCTCATCCAGCGCTTCTCGTATCCAATGATATCGTACGTCGATATACTTTGAGCGTGAATGGAACATGGGGTTCTTGGTCAGATGGATGGTACTTTGATTATCACAGTTCACGACATAATCGTCTTGATTATGTCCTAATTCACTTAGGAAATTCTTCATCCATAGCATCTCTTTAGAGGCTTCAGTCACCACTACATACTCTGCTTCAGCAGTAGACAATGTCACACATTTTTGTAGCTTTGACTGCCAAGAAACAGCTCCCCTGCAAAAGTAATCAGATAACCTGATGTTGACTTCCTTGAATCGACATCTCCAGCCATGTCTGAGTCTGAATATCTGATTAGCTTTATATCTCCATTGGCAAAACACAAGCTTCTTTTGGCAGATCCTCTTAGATACCTCAGTATCCACTTAACAGCTTCCCAATGCTCATTTCCTGGATTCGACAGGTATCTGCTCACAACTCCTACAACATAGCCAATATCTGGCCTTGTACAAACCATTGCATACATAAGGCTACCCACGGTAGAAGAGTAGGGTACCTTGCTCATTTCTTCTTTTTCTTCTTCATTCTTTGGACATTACGACTTGCTAAGTTTGAAATGTCCGGCAATTGGAACACGAGCAGATTTGGCATTGTGCATGTTGAATCTTTTGAGAATCTTCTTAATGTAATCTTCTTGAGATATCCATAGCATTCTTCTAGAACGATCTCTGGATATTTTCATTCCAAGTATCTTCTTTACTGTACCCAGGTCTTTCATGGCAGAAGACTTGCTTAATGCCTTCTTGAGAGCATCTATTTTAATTTTTTCCTTCCCTACAATCAACATATCATCAACATACAAGTGAAGTATGATGGACTCACCATTTTCACAATGCTTCACAAACACACAATGGTCTGCGGAGGTCTTCTTGAAATTATGTTGGATCATGAAGGAATCAAATTTCTTGTACCATTGTCTTGGAGCTTGCTTCAGACCATAGAGGCTTTTCTTCAGACGACACACCAAGTGTTCTTTGCCTGGTTCTTCAAAACCCTCTGGTTGCTTCATGTAAATTTCTTCTTCTAGGTCTCCATGTAAGAATGTTGTTTTGTCGTCCAGTTGTTCAATCTCCCGGTCTAATTTTGCTGCTAGACTGAGAATTGCTCTAATGGATGTCATCTTCACCATTGGTGAGAATATTTCATCAAAGTCTATTCCTTTCTTCTGGTTGCACCCCTTCACGACAATTTGTGCTTTGTACCTTGGGCTTGGGTTGTTCTCTTCATTCTTGAGCTTGAACACCCATTTGTTCTGCAATGCTCTTCTTTCTTTTGGTAATTCTACCAAATCACAAGTCTGATTTTCCTTTAAGGATTGCATCTCCTCTTCCATGGCTTGCAACCATTTGCCTTTGTCTTCCGTCTCCATTGCTTCTACAAAGCTTTGAGGTTCACCTTCATCAGTAAAATTAACATATTCATCTGAAAAATACCTTCTTGACGGTTGCTTCTATCTTGTTGATTGTCTCAATTGGGGTTCTTGCGGAGCATCCTCAATTGGTTGATCTTCTTCCGTCAGATTAGGTTGATTAGCTTCTTCAGCCATTTCATCAAGTTGTAAATCCTGATCTGTCTCAGCTTGTCGAGTCTCTCCCCCTAAGTTGTTCATGACAATAGGGCTTTGATCACTTATCACCTTAAGTGTTGGTTTATCCCCTTTCTTGATGTCTTGGATCGTCTGATCTTCAAAGAACACCACGTCTCTGCTTCGAACAATCTTTCTGTTTGCAGGATCCCATAATCTGAAACCAAACTCATCTCTTGGAGAACCAAGGTATATGCACTCTTTTGCTTTAGCATCGAGCTTTGCTCTTTCATCTTTCGGAATGTCAACTGATGTCTTACATCCGAAGACTCTCAAGTTGCGATATGAGGCATTTTTACCAGACCATACTTCTTTTGGAATCTTTCCATTTAATGGTCTTGAAGGTGATAAGTTGATTAAATCAGCTGCTGTCACCACTGCCTCCCCCCAGAATGACTTGGGAAGTTTTGCATGAGACAACATGCTCCTGACCTTCTCGGCAATCGTTCTGTTGAATCTTTCAGCTATACCATTCATCTAAGGTGTCTTGGGAGGTACTTTCTAATGTTTTATCCCATGAGTCTTGCAATAGTGCTCGAATGGACCTCTATACTCTCCACCATTATCACTTCTCAGACATTTCAACTTTTTACCAGTTTCACGTTCAACTGAGGCGTGAAACTCCTTGCACTACAAAAAAGTAGGGCATTACCGAAGGCCAAAAGCCCTCGGAAAATGTCATAAGTCGTCCATAAAGGGTGTTTACCAAAGGCTTATCGACGGCCAAAAATCCTTCGGTAAATCTCTTGTCGCTAAATATTACCGAGGGCTTTTGCCCTTCGGTAATTACCGAGGGTATAAAGCCTTCGGTAATTACCGAGGGCCACTGACCTTCGGTAATTACCGAGGGCCACTGACCTTCGGTAATTACCGAAGGGCAAAAACCCTCGGTAATTTTCGAAGGGCGAAAGAAGAGAGTAAGCAGTGAGTGAACTCAGTTGTAGCAGATTCCATTCTGAATTTTTACTTCAGTGCAGCAATGAAAGCAATGAAATCAGAAGTTACTGTCAAATTCCTAATTCTAACTAAACCAAACAAAGTTCCAAAGATGATATTCTCAACGCTGCATTGAATCGATTCCAAATTATCCAAACGCATAACAAATTCCCAATTCCCAATTCCCAATTCCCAAACCCCAAACTCATTCTCACGCTATGGATCCCAACCCTCGAACCTTTCCTATCCTTTCCGACTCCGACCATTTCAACCTCGAGCAGCCGCGAGCCCCGGAGATCGTGGGCCAAATGTCGTACCTCGCCGACCCAGACATCATGGCCTCCATGGGCCGAGTCATATCTCAGGTGGCCCAGGCCGGAACTGTCCTGAACCTGATCGGGGAGCTGCCTACGCACGAGGAAGTTGACAGCGCCAGGGCCAGGCTGGCGGAGATCGAGGCCCGCGGAGATGGAGATTCACGAGTGGAGGGCCCACCAGGCCGAGAAGGAGAGGGAGGGCCGGGAGCGGGCGGAGACGGAGAAGCGAATCTGGAAGTCGGTGCTGCAGTGTGACGACATGCACGAGGCGTACGAGAAGCTTCTGAAGGACACAGAGAAGTGGTTGGTGAAAATGTACGAGTCTAAGGAAGATGGTGATGGCGATGTTGTTGGCGATGAAGTGAACGAAGAGGTTGTGGGAATTCTGCAAGAGGCCTATGGCAAGGGAATGGAACGCGTCAATCTTTCTGCACACCACCAACAACCACAACTCCGCGAGAGAACGGCTTGGGGTTTTCGTAGCGGTGGAGGAATTTCGGAAATTTGGCAGAGGAGAAGGGGAATTTCTGAAATTTGGCCAGAGGAGAGCAAGATTAGGGCTTGGTAACGTTGAAGGAGCAAAGGAAAAGGTTTTGGGCGACGAGAGCATTAAGGCCAGTGGGAAAATGAATTGCAGATAGGGAACAATTTAAAATTTTTCAAAGACATTACCGAAGGCCTCTCAGCCGTCTGTAATTGAACTCAGGAATGACTTACTGAAGGCTCATAGGCTGTCGGTAAAAAGCCGCCGGAAATAAACACATTTCCTGTAGTTTGAAGATTCGTAGAACTTCATCTTTTCTCTTCAATGGATAGACCCACAATTTTCTGGAGTGGTCATCAATGAAGGTAATAAAATATTGAGCACCACCAAGGGACTTTTCAGATGTTGAACAAACATCTGAGTGTACAAGATCCAAAATATGCTATTTTCTTCTTCCATTTTCAGATCTACGGAAGGACACTCTACGCTGCTTACCTGCTAAGCAGTCTTCACATAATTCAAGTGGTTGTCCTTTTATACTCTGGAGATGATCTTTTGCAAGGATCTCTAATCCTTTCTCACTCATGTGGCCTAGTCTTTTGTGCCACAACTCCTTACTTTCTTCTTGAGCAACATTCGTCTCTCCTTTGTATATTTTTCCTTGCATGCAGTACAAGGAGCCTTCCTTCTTGCCTCGAGCAACAATCGTGCTTCCTCGGCTAAGTTTTCATTTTTCATCTCCAAACTGGTTGTTCATTCCAGCATCATCTAGCTTGCCAACTGAGACAAGGTTTAGACGCATCTCTGGTACATGTCTTACCTCCTTCATGTCGTCAAAGTCACTTCTCCTATGCCCACAATTTTGCTTGTGACATGATTTCTCATCTTCACTGTTCCAAAATCTCCTTTTTGATAGGATGAGAAGAGACCCTCGTGAGGAGTAACATGGAAAGATGCTCCGGTATCTACTATCCAAGTGCAATCATCAAAAGCAATATTTAGATAGTTTACCTCAGTGATAAGGAACACATTCTCATCATTTGATACCACCGCTGTCGTGGTCTTTTCCTCCAACTTCTTTTTGGGATCTACCATATCAGGGTGTACAGTTCCATTCTTCTGATCTCTCTTCAGGAATCTACATTCTGGCTTCTTGTGACCATCTTTTCCACAATAAAAGCATGTCAGACCTTTGGAACGAGACTTGAATCTTCCTCTTGACTTTTCACGTTTTCCTTTGCTTCTATTTTCACTCCTTCCTCTATTCTCAACAACATTGGCTTTTGAGTGACTACTCGATCCCCTTTCTTTCCTTATGGATTCTTCATTCAGTAAACTGTCTGTAATGTTATCCAGACTAAGCTTTCCATCTGATGCTGAGTTACTAAGAGTGACCACCAACGTCTCCCAACTCTCCGGTAGAGAACTAAGGAGTAGAAGAGCTTGTAGCTCATCATCAATCTTCATATCCGCCTTCATTAATTGGTTCACAATACCTTTGAAGGTGTTGAGATGCTCGATCATATTCTGGTCGTCAGAGTACTCCAACTTTATGAGTCGTCTGACTAGGTGAGCTTTGTTCCTGGGAGTCTTCTTTTGAATCATTGATTCAAGCTTTGTCCATAACTCATACGCATTGGTATAAGTCGATACATGCTCAAAGAGACTTCTGTCGATGTATTTCCGAATCATAGCCACTGCTTTACGATTCAGAATCTCCCAGTCTTTTTCGGTCTTCCCTTTCGGAATTTCCAGATTTGTGATCGGCTCATACAAATCCTTGCAGTATAGATTATCTTCCATCATCGGGTTCTAGTAGGAATAATTATCCGCAGTTAGCTTGAACATGTCTCCTTCCATCTTGAGTTTTACAGGATTCTGACTTTTTCGAACCGGTAGCTCCGATACCACTGTTGGGAAAAAGCGGTACTTGTTCCCTCCTCTGTGAACCCCAAAATGGGCACTATGCGGAAGCGTAAATGAAAGCCTAGGAAAAGAGAAAATTAACACTGGAAATTTTAACGTGGAAAATCCTCTCGGAAAAAACCACGGGACCTAGTCCAGAAAAATATCTCCACTATGAAAGTAGGATTATAGTGTTTCTCTCACTCTCTGAGGATCTCTCAATAAATCTCACCTTCTCGCATGGTATACAAAATTCTCTGTATCACACACTCACAAATAGACTCTTTCTATTTTTCTCTCACACAATTGTGGCTTCACTTCTCTCTCACGTTCCCTTCTTCTCCTATGGTTTCTCACTCAAATTTGAGTGGCTTTGCTTCTCTGTGTTGTGTCCATCTTGCTGCCTTAGCTTCTCAATTTAAGAAGAAAAGAAAGTGCAAGAGTCCAAACAGAAGGTTGGTGGCTTGGAACATTTTACGGATGGTTTTTCAGAAGTGGGTGGTGCTTTTGGGTGAAGGTGGCAGAAAAAAGCAAATGCTTTCCATCATGTTTTGTTTTATTCAACACCAATCATGTTATTACTGACCCTAGCGGCTATGCAAAAAAGCTTTTGGATAGATGAAACAATCTTAATGTTCATAATGATGGCCATCTGAAATAATATTAAGACGACTCTTATTGAAAGTGTAAAAGAGTTTATGGGTTTTGTGGGAGAGCGCTCCTACACAATTGATAAGTCTCTTATTGGGACATTAATTAATTAACAAGTACATTAGGAACCATGAATGGGTCACATTATTATTGAAATGTTAAACATTATAGTAAGACTTAAGGCATTGAAAATAGGTATGAAGGAGAACTTCCTTGTGGAACTTATTTTGAGCTCATTATCATTTAGGTATAAGCTATTTAGTTTATATATAGGAATTTGGTTTCATAATAAAAAATTGATGTTACTGTATACTCTTTTAATTTTGGTTAATGGATGTTTTAACTTCTTTAAGCACAATCATCTCATTGGTAGTGGAATTTTTTATGATACTTTACATAAGATGAATTTGAATGGTTTATATTTTTTTGAAGTATGTTAAGTAATTCTTCTATAACCATGCTTTTATGGATGCAAGCTTTGAAAAATAGTCATAGATGCATGCTTTGAAAAATAACCATGTATTTGTTAAACAATATTTCTAGTAAAGTGATTCTTAACATACCTCTTTAATTGTGAATTGATAGGACAACCAATATAAGACAGCCGAACGTTTGGGGTGTCAAACAGAAATTAGGATTTAAACTCTGCAAGAATAGAAAGTAGATGTAAAAATAATCAATAGATCTTCCATTGATTACCCAAAAAGAAAATAATCAAAGGGGTATAAGTTTTGTTGTCTTAATCATAGTACGAGAATTGTTGAAACTAAAAATGTAAGATTTGAGATATTTATAGGAAACAAAAGATGGCAAGCTCAGTAAAGAAATTAGAAGATTTAGCCAAATCGATTTAAAATTAGTAAAGAAATTATAAAATGCCGTAAAAAAAAGGTTTGAGCGAGCATAATTTTTTTATATTTTAACTAAAACACTTTTAAGATAAATGATATATGTAATACAGTAGAGGGTATAACAATGATCACAGTAGATAATAGGTTATTTAAGTAATATTCATCTCATAAAACATAGAATTTATTAAATTTATAATGATGGAAGTGAAAATGAGGAAAGATAGATAAGTTTACATTAACAGAGAGAGAAATACCTCGAGACATAAGAGAATTGGTGAGTTAGTGTAGAAAGAGAAAGAGATGATATGTAGAGCTTCTTCCATTGCAAAGAAAAGGATTAGAATTTCTTGATAGCTCGAGAGAGAGATGAAAGTAATGCATTGCTTGAATCACTCCAACACGCAACACAACAGAATAAAACCACACTTTCTCAACACTCTAACAACCATATATACCTTTTTCTTTAACATTTCCTTCTTTTCTTTTCCACAAAGATAATGAGTGTTCACAAGTTGATACTATCAATAAGCGGGTAATTAAAATTATCATACCTATTACTTATTAAAGGTATCCATTTATTACAGATTTTACCTTATAGATGTCCTTTATTACACTTTTTTTGCCATTCTTGATACTCATTTTCTTTGTTTGAGTCGAATTTTTTTTTCTTTAAATCTGGTTTGGCATATTGATCCTTGTTGAACATCTTACATTAATCTCCTAGTGTTTTGTTCAAGTTTTAATTTGTGTTCCAGAGTCCAGTAAATTGTTTTAAGGCTATTTGAATCATTAAGTCAAAATTTGGGTGTTAGAGTTGTTCAATATAAGGGTTGGCTGAGTTAGATTTTGGAATTGCACGTTTCTGCATCCAGTTGCTATGCTAACAAGTTTGTTTTAGTGCTTCCAACTTAATGAAGCAAAAACACTACAAGTTTTAGTTGTCCTATGTATTTTCACTATTTGAACCACCAAAATTTTGACAATTTTCATAAGACAACTTGCTGTTTCATTGGCTGCATTCTGAATTCTGGATTTGGTGCATGTGAATCTGAGTAGGAGTTGTAGCAAAAGCTTGGTTAGTCAATTTTAAAAAGAAACAATCAACAAAAGGGTTATTACAATAATTTTAAAAACTCAAAAGACTAGTGCAACTCATTTTCGAAATCTGGAAGCATCAGAACCACAACTTTGCACCAGAAACTGGATTTTTCTCTTGGACATTTCGTAGAAAAGTTTCGACAAAATTTTATCTGAGTTTAATTTCGATTCAAATGCAACTTCTTTCTGTTTCTTACTTTCTTAATCAGTTATCTTAGGTTCATTTTTTTGAGTGCTTCCCTGCTTGATAGCTCGTTTATTGCATAAGTTTAAATTTTTGGAATTCCAAGCACCAAACTGTTTGTGAGAGGTCCTGTTGGGTGCTGTTTTTGCTGCTTAATTCAATCAGCGATGTCGTCGGAAATCAAACCCGTTGCGGCAACACTCATTACTCCTTTTAGTGAAGATATGTTATTATTTAGGTCTAAAGGAAAAATAATATTAAGTTACATAAAAGAACAAATAGCCTTTTTGATTTTTCGAACACTTGTTTTGTCTTTGTAGCCAAGAGCAACCACTTACACAACATCAAACAATAACAATGAACAACGAAAACCCTTACGAGATATTTATAGCAGCCATGCGATTGAGCTCATATTCACTACACAAATTTGACCATTTGTAAGTCACGTCAAACAACTCTTGCTCAACTTTTCTTTTATCTTCCAACATTTGAGATCTGTCCTTCATCACATTTTCAAGCTCCTTTTTGTACCCTGTAGTTTCCACAATGCATTTATTCTTTTCCTTCTCCAAAGATGATAAGGCAGCCTCACAAACTTTTATTTGTTCCTTCAAAGCTACTTCCTTCAGTTCAACTTCACTGTAGAAATTCTCTGCCTCAGAAATTTTGGAAACAAGAGTAGTGGCCACCTCATTCTGACAAGCTTCAAGCTTTCCCAGCTTGTCGGTGGCAGCAAAGCCTTGCTTAAAGGAGCGTAGAATGGTTGGGAAGTTTTGGAGCATAGTGTCTATAATACGTTTGAGTCCATCTGATAGAGTCACATCTTTGAAAGGAAGGTTGGACAACAAATTAAGAGTAGACCAAAGACGAAGAGTGTCAGTTTCAGAGCTAACTACGTCCTTCAGAGACATGTTCAAAAACTTTTCTAGTTCAGCGAGGGTCTTTCCTACTGGGCTATCTTTACTCTCTTTTCCTGATGCAAATAAGCTTATGACATCGTTGGTCCCAAAGTCCTGAATAATTTTAGGATGGTCAATTTCTTTAGCAGTGCCCGCCTCAGTTTGGCTGCTCGTAATTTCACTCTGAGAGGAATAAGAAAAAAATATATAACAGACAAGACGTTAGCATCAAGCCATAATAATTACAAAGCATTTAGTTTCTTAATACCAATTTTGATAAAATCATAAAAATGCAAGGAGTAGAAGTTAAACTATGAACGTGATGGTAACATATTTATTAAATTTAAATCCCAATTTAAAATTGAGTGTGTTTTGTTTTTCTTAATTTTATTTATGTGAAAAATGATAAATCAAAATGACAACATCATGTTTACATTGACCAAATAAGTTGGAGATGTCAATTGTTTAAAATAAACTTACATATGGATATGATTTACTTTGGAAAGTAATTTTCTGGTCCAACTGAGTATTAACAGGTCGAGAAAGAATTGATGAAGCTGCCATATTGGTGTTCTTTGCTATGGTTTCCTCCACAGGAACTTGCTCAATTCTCTGCACAAGAACAAAAAGATATTTAGCTTTGCATACATGACTACTTGATGTGGACATTTGATGGTATTTTGTTTGCCATTATTGATAGAAGGTGGACAAGCATATTAATTTAAAACAATTGATGGTATTTTGTTTGCCATTTAGCAGAGGAATCTTGGGGCTACTTACAATTTCTCCAAATGGATTTTGTTGGTTAATCAAAGACGGTTCAATAATCCGCTGTTTGTCCACCAATTCCTAAACGAAGTAATGAACATGTGTAAAATAACTATACTCTCGATACTTTTATTTCATCAAATACTTTTATTAGACTCACATTTTCGGGTGTTTCAACTGGTTGTGAGCTTGTTAATGTTGTTGCTATTCTTGGTATTTCTGAAGTGGAAACTTCTGCAACAAATTCCTCCTCTGCTTCTTCATTTCTCAGGGTCCCAATGTGGTCATTAGAAGCAACACCTTCTTCCAAGCTAATCTTAGGCCCATCAGCTCGTTCAACAGCCTGAGCATCTTGTACCGTGTTCCCACTACTACACCTGTGTAACAAACTTAAATTCCTCGCCAAAGAAAAAAAAACTAAGAAACTGATACTATCAATTTTGTAAAAATTTCATATGCCACCAAATGTATATCAAAAGAGAAACATTTATACATTTTAATTGGGCATCAATAAAGTCAGTAATATTCATTCTTTACATTACACAGTTCAAAATTTAAATAGTCATACCTCTTAGAATTCTCTTCTATTTGTCTCTGTGCAATGTCCTCTCGGAGCTTAGGATCCCTCATGACAACACGTTGACGCATTTCATCAACCCATGAACTCTCAAATCCAATTTCAACAGCTTCTGTGCAATCTGGACTTGGCAGTATTTCTGCCTTTCCTTCATTCATCTTATCATCTTGTTCAACAACCTTGGAATATTGTGCAAGTATGTCCACGCCACCAGACTCAATGTGAGTTGCAACACCACCTCCAATGCCAATGTCTTCAACACCAGTTGATGAAGATTTTGTCTTAGCACCCTCTACTAAAGGGCCCTCTTTAATGCTCTCATTTCCTATGTCCCCAATCTCCTGTGTATTACAAATTGAAAAAATACGATTGAGTCAGTGGCTCTAAAGTTTTGAAAGGAGACCTATTACTTGCTTCTTCAAGTGCATATTGGTATGGAAAACCTCCTTGATTGTTTGATTCTGATACACCACCTTTCCTTTGAAATATTGCACAAGCAAGTTAGGAGTTAGTCTTAATATTACAAAATCCATTTTTATGTTTAGTAATATTACAAATTAGAGGTGGGCTTCTAAATTCTAAGGCAGTAGTTGGTATTGCTAGTCTATCAGTGATAAGCTAGAACTTTTCCAATAAATGTTGTCAGTTTCATATTTACAATGCAAAAGCTAAGTTTGGTAAAGTAACTTTCATTGTGACTATACTTCCTTCTTCTCCATATTTAGGTTACTAATTTTTATTTGATTCTTAAATAGTTGACATATTATGACTTTAACTAATGCAATTGAATTCTTTGCCCCACTCAATATTCTGCAATCTGCACATGCCCAGAAGATGTGTAATTAGGTAGAATATTTTTGTTTTTTTTATAAAAATGAAATGAAAATGTGTATCAACCTCAAACCATTCGAAAAGGAACATGCAACAGTCCTTTTTTTCTGAAACAAGGGACACCAACAATTTTCTTTGTTCACTCCTTAGCTTTGAGTAGTATACATCGATCATTCATTTCCTGTTAAATTACTTGGCAGATGTGCATTTGTTGGTAATTAAGGTGGCTTCTGTTGATCTACCAAAGATTATTTACTTTAAGAATTTTAATGGTACATTAAATTTAATGGATTACATTGATTTGTTTAATAAAAAGGGAGATCAAATTTAGTACGTTAAAATTGAAAGAAGTTATTCTAATAATGAGACAGAATAGGCTATAATTTTTTTTAATTGTATTTATATTCATAGATTGGTTGGTTCTAACCTGTGATGAAGTGAACTCACTGCTACCACTAATAGTTGAATCGTCATATATGAATTTTACTATGCGATCAAATTCCCAAAAATCAAGTTCAGTGTTTATGAAATCTGTACAAAGATATATATATTAGGGAATTCACGTGAAAATGAAATACATAACAAAAGGAATACAACCTCAACTTTCCATGATGGATCATTAAATCATTACAATTAATAATACAAAAAAAGATATAAAACATGATAGAAATTTTTTTATCATCCATCAACATAAAGTGGCGACTCTACGTCTTAAGTACCCTTTACAACAGTGTTCTTCATAACTAAAATTACTAACCTAAAATTAAAAGTCTTGCAGCAAAAATCAAGTTAATTTTCTTATTTTAAAAATTTCTGGTGAGTACTCTGTTGGGAATTTGAAACCGTCCTCTCTGAGCGAAATAATGAATTTGTAAATATATTTTCTTTAGGTAAAATTGTTTACAAATGAAGGGACGAATTGTCTCAGACCATGCCAATATACATAGGCAAGACTTATTTCAAATGTGATCATATTTTGTGAACGAATTAGCAACTTTAGTTGTGGATTGTGGAGTTAGAATAAGCGGATTCAAAACATTTAGTCAACATAACAATTATTTAATATTTCTTGACATCATAAAAAAAACAAATAATAAATAATAAATAATAGTACACTAGGATAGAGTAAATTACACAGATAACTAAATTGTAATAGTGCAAACAAAATGTGAAAATAACTAAAAAAAATGTAATTTTTTAAAATAATTTGAGGTTGTTGAACAAAAGTGAGATAAAAATTACATTTAGTTTGGAACTCGTAAATTTCCTTTTTGAGAGTGTATACGAATTAAGACCAACATTTATCTAGAGAAGAATTAGATAGCGAGTTACCTCATTTCTATACTGTAATAGTTTAAATTTGAAGACTTTATATAATATTTACCTTCATAAGGAAAATCTACCGAGAGCTTCTCAAGAGTAGTTGTTGATGTCAAAAAGAGTTGTGGACATTTGTAGACAATGCAATTCTTTAAATTATCCAATTCAATCTCTTGACGGAAGTTTGAAAGATGCAGAAATATTAAAAGTTTGAGCCTTGGGAGCTCAACTTTAATCTTTCCTTGTTTACATCCAACAAGCTCTTCTAGTTCATAGGCTCCATTTATGGCCAGAAGAAGAAGATTCGGAAGGTCATTAGAAGCAGATCCAGAGAATAATCTTTTCAACTTGTGACAATGATCAACATGCAATGTTTCTAGTTTTGGAAAGCATGGTTGAGGAGAAAGAATATTAGACAAATTTTTATCTCCTTCAATGATTTGTTTTAATTCTTCGCATTTTCTTACCTTCAAAAGCTTCAACTTTGGAAAGCATCTTAAAACAGACTTTGGAAAGACTATTTCCAATTTCGCACATTCAATTATTTCTAGTTTTTCCAGATTTGGGAAGGTAAAATAATTCTTTGAAGCTTCTTTATCACATCCAATAATCTCCTTTAGTTCAGAGCCTCCATCTATAGAAAGAAGATTGGACTCGTCTTCTTCCACGATATGCTTTAATTCTTTGCAGTTTCTTATAACAAGAACATTCAACTTTGGTAAGCATCTTAAAACAGACTTTGGAAAGACTATTTCCAATATTGCACATTCAATTATTTCTAGTTTTTCAAGATTTGTTAAGGCAAAATAATTCTTTGAAGCTTCTTTATCACATCCTATAAACTCCTCTAGTTCAGAGCCTCCATTTATAGAAAGAAAATTGGACTCGTCTTCTTCCATGATATGCTTTAATTCTTTGCAGTCTCTTATCACAAGAACATTCAACTTTGGTAAGCATCTTAGCACAGACTTTGGAAAGACTACTTCCAATTTCGCACATTCAATTATTTCTAGTTTTCCAAGATTTAGGAAGGCAAAATAATTCTTTGAAGGGCACGTCACAGTGAGAGTGTTGGTAGCATAAATGCTAACAAAACTTGGTAGTCTCGAAAGATGGAGCGTTTCCAATGGTGAGAAATGAATATGAGTCTCCTTGTAATCTTGATTAGCTACGGGATATTGGCCAATATATTTCAACTGGCCACAATCACGCACTGAGAGCTCTCTTAAGTTAGGGAAGATAGCTTTCAAATTCTCTTTGACATATTCATAATCAGTGTCTATAATGTGCTCAAGTCCAGGACATTCCGCAATTCTCAAAATTTCCAACATCAATGCTGAAGCAATGGACAATTTAAAAAGGTACCTTCCATTATCAAAGTCTCTCAGTTCAATCTCTCTAATATTGGGTATCATAATCAAGTCCAAACCTTTTATGGGCAGAAGATGAAGATTGGGAAAGTCATCAGAAGAACATCCAGAGAAAAATCTTTTCAACTTCTGGCAATGATCAACTTGCAATGCTTCTAGTTTTGGGAAGCATGGTTGAGGAGAAACAAGATTAGACAAATTTCTATCCCCTTCAATTATTTCTCTTAATTCTTTGCATTTCGTTATCTTCAAAAGCTTCAACTCTGGTAAGAATCTTACAACAGACTTTGGAAAGATTACTTCCAACTTTTCACATTTCCTTATTTCTAATGTGGTAAGATGTTGGAGAGTAAGCGAATTGTTGGGACCCACCCAAATATAAGTCATTTGAGGTAGAAATCGTAACACCAAGTTCTCTAACCTTAAACTCACTTGTTGGCCAATCATTTCATGTTCATTAAGACAAAAAATACGTTCTGCATCAGAATGCGTTATGTTTAGAGTTTGCAAAGTGGGGAGATGGTTCTGAATCCCTTTCGGATCCTGTAGGACATTAAGAGCAAATGTAAAAACATAAACGAAAAAAGAAAAATTAATTAATAATCATAAAAAGAAAAAAAATACAAGACTACCTTCGTACTTGTGATAATAGCCTCTCTTGAACCATAAAATGGATACAAACATGCGTAACACTCAAAGTCCTTCAAAGATGGCCACGTCACAGTGAAATTGTTGGTAGAACAAATGCTACCAAACTTTGGTAGATTCCGAAGAGAGAGTATTTCCAATGCTGAGAATTGAATATGAATCTCCTTATAATCCTTATTAGCTACGTCATATTGCCCAAACATATATTTCAATCGGAAACAGTTATACACTGAGAGCTTTTTTAAGTTGGGAAAGATAGCTTTCATATGCTCTTTGTCATATTCATCATCAGTGTCTATAATGTACTCAAGTCCATGACATTTCTCAATTCTCAAAATTTCCAACATCGTCAATGATGAAGCAATGGAGAGTTTAAAAAGGTACTTTGCCTTATCAAAGCCTTTCAGTTCAATCTCTCTAATATTGTGTGTCATAATGAAGTTCAAACCATGTGGTTGTTTTGAAAGACATTCAACACTTTCAACCGGCGGATCAAAATCTGAGTTCGATATCTGCAATTTATACACCGAAATACTTCTTAAACCAAACTAAATATTATTTTAACTCTGATTATTAACGTATTCCATTTCTATCGTATCGTTCGTATAGATAAAAGTTTAAGCAATGTCTATAATTATTTAGATTCAATTGTTTCTTCGCAAAAATAATTGCTTTCTGTTTAGTCTATTAAAAAAAATAATTTTCCAAAGTTAATCTATTCCAAATAATCTATCCCAATACTTACATATTAAAAATTTATGTTGCAGCTATTGATACGAACTCAGGTCACTAGTAAGTGGCAGGGCATGTAAGACCATTTATTACTTTTTACACAACATCATCTTGAAATTCAAATATTTAGATTAATTTTTGTAAATTCACAAAGATAGAAACAATGTAAATGATGGTTTATCATACCTTGATTGCAATAGAATCCCTTTTTGTAGCTTCTGAAGCATCGCTTGAACAATTTATGTTGGAAAACCCAACATATCTCCCAATATCCAATGATAGTTTTCTTAAAGATGGACATATCACATCATAACTACCAACAACGGTTCTGTTTCGAATATGAAGAAGTTCAAGTACTTGTAAAGCAGGAAGCTCAATTTGAGTATTATTTCGACTAGAGAAGTCTTTCAAATCAGCAGCTTCTATATTTGTTATATCATTCAATTCTCAAACAAAAGAAACAGGGAATATACCCTCCAATAACTCACATTCACTGATATGAAGCTTTTTCAAACTTTGGAAGATTGAAATATCATGCTCATCCCCAACAATGCTTTCGTGAGTTACTATATCCTTCAAACTTTTGCAGTCTTCTATGAACAGTTCTTCCAAGGAAGTCAAGGTCTTAGCTATAGATGCTGTAAAAATTGAGCCTAACTTCCCACAATGTTTTATCTCAAGGCTTGCAAGGCTGGACAGAGTTCCTGAAAAGCAAATATAAATTAAAAAAATATTGGTTTCTAGGAACTAAAACCACAATCTAGAGCTTCGAGTTATCGGTTAATAATGATGAAAATAGTCGCACAAGACAGTTTCCTTTAAGTAATTTTAAATTTAACAAACAACTTCCATGCAAATATAATTGTCTTTAATTTTAAATGAGACCAATTTTGCTTGAAGTATATTAACAAGTAGTTGGTTTAAGTAAAATTAGATTAGTAGTGTCTCGAATTTGAACCTTACTAATGGAAAATAACATCGCGATGAAACAATATATAATTATTATGCTTAAATTTTTCATATATAATAACAGATTCACAGTGTTTATGTAACTTGTAACGAAATTCAAAAGTCACCATTTTTAAATTAGCAATATTTAGACTTATTAATACACGTTTAAACATATTTAGAAATGAAAAAAGAAAAATGTAGCAGGGCTATGCTTCGCAATTGTTATTGTTGGAATTGAAGTGTTATATAAATGTGGATGCTTACCTTCCTCAACGATTTCATCAAGTTCTTCTTTTCTATCCTGCTCTGCTAATGAAACAATATCCCCAATTATTTGATCTAGCATGTCGCATCTTTCTATCTTGAGCACTTTCAATTGACCTAAGCATCCAACAATGTTGGCTGGGAATATATGTTTTAATTCTCGACAGTAATATACATTTACTTCCTGAAGTTCAAGTACTAGTAAAGCAGGAAGCTTAATTTGAGTATTATTTCGACTAGAGAAGTCTTTCAAATCAGCAGCCTCTTTATTTGTTATATCATGGAATATACCCTCCAATAACTCACATTCACTGATATGTAGCTTTTTCAAACTTTGGAAGATTGAAATATCACTCTGACAATCATGTTCATCCTCAACAATGCTTTCCTCCTGATTTTTGTTGACCCTTTCGTGAGTTACTATATCCTTCAAACTTTTGCAGTCTTTTATGAACAATTCTTCCAAAGAAGTCAAGTTCTTAGCTATAGATGCTGTAAAAATTGAGCCTAACTTCCCACAACGTTTTATCTTAAGACTTGTAAGGCTGGATAGAGTTCCTGAAAAGCAATTATAAATTAAAAAAATATTGGTTTCTAGGAACTAAAATAATCGTACATGACAGTTTCCTTTAAATAATTTTAAATTTGACAAACAACTTCATATGCAAATATAATTGTCTATAATTTTAAATGAGACCAATTTTGCTTGTAGTGTATTAACAAGTAATTGATTTAAGTAAACGTAGATTAGTAGTGTCTCGAGTTTGAACCTTACTAACGGAAAATAACATCGCAATGAAACAATATATAAGTTTGAACCTTATACTAACGGAAAATAACATGTGTCACCATTTTTAACTAAGGAATACCATGTAATGTAACACAACTGTTGTTGGAATTGAAGGGCTATAGAAATATGGATGCTTACCTTTCTCTATTAGTTTATCACGGTCTGTTGATGGAACAATATCTCCAATTATTTGATCTAGCTTGTCACATTCTTCTATCTCAACAACTTTCAATTGAGTTAAGCCTCCAACAATGTTGGCTGGGAATATATGTTTTAATTCTCGACAGCTATATATCTGTACATCCTGCAGAATTTGGAAAATTTGTACAGGATGCCCTGTGGTGAATTCATCTGCTAATATATACTTCAGTTTATCACATCTTGATATTTTTAATATTTTCAATTTTACAAAGTTTCGAGCAAGCACATATGTGAAGAGAAATGTCAACCGTGGACAATCACTTAAATCAAACTTCTTTAAGTTCTCAAAAGGTCCATTGGCAGGAAGAAAACAATGCCATATAACTCTTAGATTTCTCATGTTCTCAATTCCAAGCGTATGCAACTCGGAGAAGAGAGTTACCACATCACTCGAGTGACTACAAGTGTCAATCAAACATTCTAACTCTTCAGAATCATGTATCTCCAACTTATTCAACTCATCCAAACCTCCTCCTTCAATTTGAAATATATCAGGGCTGATATTTTTTGCGCCTCCATGAATATTTCGTACAAATAGATCCTTTGCTTTTTTTGCCAAACCCTTTATTACCTCATTTGATACGTCAAAATGGTTAAGTAATAAAGTTCTTCCATGAATGTAAATATCTCCATAATTAAAATGGTCAAATTTATGGGACCCTAACACAATTCCATACCTTTGAAGTGTTTCGGGAAAGCTAAACGTCTTAAAGAATTCAATATTGTCCTCACTGTTAGCATCCCATTCTCCATCAATAATGTACAACTCTTCCAAAAACGGGATTCTTTTAATCACTTCAAAATTCTTCACTTTAATGTTACATCCATTCAAGTCTAACAATTTTAGTGTAATCGCAACATCGGTTTGTAATTCAGGAAATGAAGGCAGTAAACAATTACATAACGAGAGACTTTGAAGTTTCTTCAGACCGCTAAAAAATGAGAAGTCGCTCAATTCATAATTCTCAATGAATAGACAACGAAGATTTGTTAATGTTTTGAAAGATATTGTTGACAATCGTGTTTTTTCATCCTCATCGTTTTGAAGAATCAAAACTTTGAGCATTCCCATTCTTTTGAAAATCCCATCAAATTCTTTCATCTTTGTCTGTAAGTATAAAAACTCAAGATTGGAGCAATCCAAATCATTTGGAAATTTCACACAAAATAGATATCTTACTGAATTTTGTTCCACTATAACATCCTTTTCCACTTCACACTTGATCATCTTATTCTCATATTTTGCTATTATGTGGGCTACATTGCGAACTATATAATGCATTTTGACACGTTCATGATCTGCATCCAACAATAAACAACAACTAACAAGCTTAAATTTAGCTGCACTCACTTCACTCCTTGCCTCTTCATATGAGTCAACTTCTCCAACTACACCTAATCCTATTGCACATCTTGTTAAAGTTTCAATTTGAATTTCAAAATCTTTAGGAAACACAGAGCACAACAGGAAAAGTGATTTAGCTTCTTTAGTATCTAAATTATCATAGCTCAACTGCAGGCACTTGTAGGGATCAGTCAAACCTCTTCTAATATTTATTGGCTCGGAATGTCTCAATTTATTCAATGCAACCCTCCATTCCGTCTCAGCTTTTCCCTTCAAACTACAAGCAGCAGCTACAATGGCAACCGGCAATCCTTTACATTCATCGGAAATTAATCTTCCTATTTCCTTTAAGGTATCAGAGGTGGCATCTGATATAAGTGCTTTATTTTGGAAAAGAGTCCATGCTTCTTCATCGGTTAAAATTGGCAAGTAAATCTTTCTTTGACAATCCATTAAAGTACAAACAGCTTCTGATCTAGTGGTAATGAGAATCTTGCAGCCTTTAAGGTGTTCAGAAGAAGGAATTCCAATACGGCCAAAGTCAAGCTTCTCCCACACATCATCTAGAATTATAAAAACATTTTTCTCTTGAGTTAATATTGAGCACAATCTTTGGGCTCTCTGCATTTCTTCGGTTTCTGGAAATTCAACTTGCAGTGAACTTGCTATTTTCTCTTGAATCCTCCCAACTTCCACTGTACTAGAAACAGGCACAAAAAGAACTTTTTCAAAAAGATGCTCTTCTTCTACGAACTTCCTAATTTCCATTGCTAATGTGGTTTTACCACAACCTCCCATTCCATACAACCCAATCATGGAAACATCATTATTTTTCACTGCATCCAGTAGTTGCTCAAAAGCAGATTGTCTACTCTCAAAATTCATGCATTTTTCTGAAAGAATGTCAAGGGTGTCTGAAGGTAGCGTAGCGTTGCGGTCAAATGACACATAGTTTTTACCCTCATCAATGAACTTTTCAAGGTCAAAAACTTTATTTGCTAGCTTTTTTCCTGTATGGTATCGCCAAATCCAATTTGGACAATACCCAAAGCAACACATTTTGTTTGTTCTTGCCTCTTCTAGCAACTGATTCACTTTACCTATGTCACTCATAGCATTTTGCAGCCACTTGTCAACAACTCCAGTAGTCTCTTTAGTTTTCCTCTTTGCATCTTCAACGGATTTTTGGACATCATGTTTTGTTACAATCAAATCGTCCTCTCCTTGCTCAAGCTTTTTGAAAAAATTGTTAAAGGAGCGAAGATAACGCAATTGATTTAATGCACCACACACTAAATCTCTTGAAACAGAAGATGCAAAACCCACAAGGCAGTCCATCAATTTGTATTCCACCAAATGCAACTTTCTTTAACCTGAACAACAAAGGAGGTATTAGATAAAAAAATTATTTTAAGATCATTTATTATAGGTTCTACTAACTCTCTTTTATTGTAAAAATAAATTCTGAAGTTGTGCATAGTAATTAAATTTAATGCTTTATATTATAAATATTCAATTATTTTATACACTAAAGATAAACAACTTTTTAATATATTTAGTTTTAAAATATTAGGTGAGATAAGTGTTTTAAAATATGTTTTCTTTTTCATCTCTTTCATGATTTTAACGAAAATATTTAGTTCTTCAATAACATTATGTTTTGAAAAAGTTTTAACCTCCGTCCAACAAAACAATGAATCATATCCAAACGTGTACTTAATGACACACAAGTATGTAAATCAAAATATTTGTTAAGTAAAAAAAAAAGTATGCATTCGATTCGACACTACCTTAACAACATGTATCATATTCATTTATAATATGGTATAAGTGTGAGGTTTTATGTCTCGTGTATATATAACTTATTATAATTAAATAGTCAATAAGTAAATAAATTAATAAGCAAAGGCAAACCAATAATTGGGTTAATAAGGAGCAATTTTCTAATGATGACTGAGGACGTTTATAAGTATGTAAAAGTTTCTTTGTCCTACTTCCATCAAATTGAATTTCCATAACACTGCACTGAAGAACAATCTCTCAAAGAGAAAAAAGCTCACACTTATTCATCTCTCGTTGAATCTTTAGAACACTAAAGGCTAATTTCTCATGGATACATACCCTCATTTAGTATAGATGAGAATGATGTAATTTTAAGATCCCATTGTGGTGTTGTATTCAAAAGCCAATAAATTTTATCCTATGTTTTTTTTATTGTTTTAATGAAATAGTTTCTTTTTTTACATGAGAAAAAAATTAAACAAATATATATATATATATATATATATATATATATATATATATTTGTGTCAATGTTTAATGGCCATAATTTCTCTTACTGGAATGAACAAATCATGTTATTACTGACCCTAGCGGCTATGAAAAAAAAGCCTTTGGATGAAACAAACTTAATGTTCATGATGATGGCCATCTGAAATAATATTAAGACGACTCTTCCCAATATTGAAAGTGTAAAAGAGTTTATGGGGTTTGTGGGAGAGCGCTCCTACACAATTGATAAGTCTCTTATTGGGACATTAATTAATTAACAAGTACATTATTAACAAGTATATTTTATGGAGGCAAGCTTTGAAAAATAGTCATAGATGCATGCTTTGAAAAATAACCATGTATTTGTTAAACAAGATTTCTAGTAAAGTGATTCTTAACATACCTCTTTAAATATGAATTGATAGGACAACCAATATAAGACACCCGAATGTTTGGGGTGTCAAACAGAAATTATGATTTAAAATCTGCAAGAACGGAAACTAGATGTAAGAATAATCAATAGATCTTTCATTGATTACTCAAAAAGAAAATAATCAAAGGGTATAAGTTTTGTTGTCTTAATCATAGTAGGAGAATTGTTGAAACTAAAAATGAAAGGTTCATTGAAAATGAAGAAAGTCGATGGGAATTTGATTCCAGGACATGTGGAAATTAAAGAAGTTAGGTTCTTTTTACTTGTATCTTTAGCAATAGTGAGTGTTCACATAATTGTTGTGACAAATGACAATGAAAAAAACCAGTCATGATTGGTTGTGGTAGAAAAACAACAAAAGTAACATTAAATAGAGGTTTAAGAAGAACAAGTGATAAAATCGTTGTTTAGAAAGGAGACAAAAGAGAAAACTTACTACCCAAAACTTTAAACATGGAAACCTTTTGTAAGTTTGTATGTGCTAATTATTATAAAAAGAAGGAAGAGGGGTAAAATATAATGACATATATAAATATAAATACACTTAAGCTAATTATTATTTTTAAAAGCAAATCTTAGTATTTTTTTAACTGCAATTTTATTACATTATCTATGTGAATTTTGTCCGTATCTAGGTGATATGTGTTATGATTTTACGATTTTCGTATTCCTAAGATACCTTTTTAATTGTGGATTGATAGGACAACCAATATAAGACACCTGAACGTTTGAGGTTGTCAAACAGAAATTAGGATTTAAAATCTGCAAAAGAACATAAACTAGATGTAAGAATAATAAATAGATCTTTCATTGATTACCTAAAAAGAAAATAATCAAAAGGGTATAAGTTTTTGTTCTTAATCATAGTAGGATAATTTTTGATACTAAAAATGCAAGGTTCATTGAAAATAATAAAATCGATGGGAGTTTGATTCCACGAAAAGTTTAAAAATTGACACGGTTGACTCAATATAGAACAATATTAATAATAAATTTCACTAAGAAAATACCTGATGCAAATTAACAACAAAAGAGAAAACTCACTCATGGAAACCTTTTGTAAGTGTGTATGTGCTTACAGAGAAAGGTCAATTACAAAAGGAGGGAAGAGGGGGTAAAACATAACGACCTGGTATAAATTAAAATACATTTAAGCTAATTATCATTTTTAAAAAGCAAATCTTAGTTATAATTTTATTACATTATCTATGTGAATTTTGCCCAAATCTAATTTATGTGTTATGATTTTAAGATTTTGGGATGACCTGTTATATATTAATATTGTTAAATTAAAATGATTTTCTCACTTCGACTCGTATTTGGAAATGGCAATTTAATAGCTTTTTTAAAAGTAAATAAAATAGTCATTTGATGTATCTGATTGAAAATAAATCATGTCATTAGTATGTTAATTCTATATAATGAAAATACTATCACTACAAAAACTTGTAAGAACCAATAAAGTGATTCCTAAGATACCTCTTTAATTGTAGATTGATACAAGACACCTGGACGTTCGGGGTTGTCAAACAGAAATTAGGATTTAAAATCTGGAAGAACAGAAACTAGATGTAAGAATAATAATTAGATCTTTCATTGATTACCCAAAAAGAAAATAATCAAAGGATATAAGTTTTGTTGTCTTAATCATAGTAGGAGAATGTTGAAACTAAAAATGTAAGATTTGACTAGATAATAGGTTATTTCAGTAATATGCATCTCATAAAACATAGAATTTATTAATTTTATAATGATGGAAGTGAAAATGAGGAAAGATAGATAAGTTTACATTAACAGAGAGAGAAATACCTCGAGAGAGAGATAGGAGAATTGGTGAGTTAGTGTAGAAAGAGAAAGAGAAACATTAAGAGAAAGAGATGATAGTAGAGCTTCTTCCATTGCAAAGAGAAGGAATAGAATTTCTTCATAGCTCGAGAGAGAGATGAAAGTAATGCATTGCTTGAATCACTCCAACACGCAACACAACAGAATAAAACCACACTTTCGAAACACTCTAACAACCATATATACCTTTTTCTTAACAATTGGTTCTTTTCTTTTCCACCAAGATAATGAGTGTTCACAAGTTGATACTATGTATCTATACTCATCCTATCAATACTTATTAAAGGTATCCATTTATTACAGATTTTACCTTATAGATGTTTCATTGGCTGCATTCTGAATTCTGGATTTGGTGCATGTGAATCTGAGTAGGAGTTGTAGCAAAAGCTTGGTTAGTCAATTTTAAAAAAAAACAATCAACAAAAGGGTTATTACAATAATTTTAAAAATTCAAAAGACTAGTGCAACTCATTTTCGAAATCTGGAAGCATCAGAACCACAACTTTGCACCAGAAACTGGATTTTTCTCTTAGACATTTCGTAGAAAAGTTTCGACAAAATTTTATCTGAGTTTAATTTCGATTCAAATGCAATCTGTTTCTGTTTCTTACTTTCTTAATCAGTTCTAGCACCTATCTTAGGTTCATTTTTTTGAGTGCTTCCCTGCTTGATAGCTCGTTTATTGCATAAGTTTAAATTTTTGGAATTCCAAGCACCAAACTATTTGTGAGAGGTCCTGTTGGGTGCTGTTTTTGCTGCTTAATTCAATCAGCGATGTCGTCGGAAATCAAACCCGTTGCGGCAACACTCATTACTCCTTTTAGTGAAGATATGTTATTATTTAGGCTAAAGGAAAAATAATATTAAGTTACATAAAAGAACAAATAGCTTTTTTGATTTTTCGTAACACTTGTTTTGTCTTTGTAGCCAAGAGCAACCTCTTACACAACAGCAAACAATAACAATGAACAACGAAAACCCTTACGGGATATTTATAGCAGCCATGCGATTGAGCTCATATTCACTACACAAATCTGACCATTTGTAAGCCACGTCAAACAATTCTTGCTCAACTTTTCTTTTATCTTCCAACATTTGAGATCTGTCCTTCATCACATTTTTAAGCTCCTTTTTGTACCCTATAGTTTCCGCAATGCGTTTATTCTTTTCCTTCTCCAAAGATGATAAGGCAGCCTCACAAACTTTTATTTGTTCCTTCAAAACAACTTCCTTCAGTTGAGCTTCATTGTAGAAATTCTCTGCCTCAGAAATTTTGGAAACAAGAGTAGTGGCCACCTCATTCTGACAAGCTTCAAGCTTTCCCAGCTTGTCGGTGGCAGCAAAGCCTTGCTTAAAGGAGCGTAGTATGGTTGGGAAGTGTTGGAGCATAGCGTCTATAATACGTTTGAGTCCATCTGATAGAGTCACATCTTTGAAAGGAAGGTTGGACAGCAAATTAAGAGTAGAGCAAAGACGAAGAGTGTCAGTTTCAGAGCTAACTACGTCCTTCAGAGACATCTTCAAAAACTTTTCTAGCTCAGCGAGGGTCTTTCCCACTGGGCTATCTTTACTCTCTTTTCCTGATGCAAATAAGCTTATGACATCGTTGGTCCCAAAATCCTGAATAATTTTAGGATGGTCAATTTCTTTAGCAGTGCCTGCCTCAGTTTGGCTGCTCGTAATTTCACTTTGAGAGGAATAAGAAGAAAATATATAACAGACAAGACGTTAGCATCAAGCCATAATAATTGCAAAGCATTTAGTTAAACTATGAACGTGATGGTAACAGATTTATTAAATTTAAATCCCAATTTGAATTTCAGTGTGTTTTGTTTTTCTTAATTACATTTATGCGAAAAATGATAAATCAGAATGACAACATCATGTTTATATTGACCAAATAAGTTGGAGATGTCAATTGTTTAAAATAAACTTACATGTGGATGTGATTTACTTTGGAAAGTAATTTTCTGGTCCAACTGAGTGTTAACAGGTGGAGAAAGAATTGATGAAGCTCCCATATTGGTGTTCTTTGATATGGTTTCCTCCACAGTAACTTGCTCAATTCTCTGCACAAGAACAAAAAGATATGTAGCTTTGCATACATGACTGCTTGATGTGGACATTTGATGGTATTTTGTTTGCCATTATTGATAGAAGGTGGACATGCATATTAATTTAAAACAATTGATGGTATTTTGTTTGCCATTTAGCAGAGGAATCTTGGGGCTACTTACAATTGCTCCAAATGGATTTTGTTGGTTCATCAAAGACGGTTCAATAATCCTCTGTTTGTCCACCAATGCCTAAACGAAGTAATGAACATGTGTAAAATAACTATACTCTCGATACTTTTATTTCATCAAATACTCCGAAAAATATTTATTAGACTCACATTTTCGGGTGTTTCAACTGGTTGTGAGCTTGTTAATGTTGTTGCTATTCTTGGTATTTCTGAAGTGGAACCTTCTGCAACAAATTCCTCCTCTGCTTCTTCATTTCTCAGGGTCCCAATGTGGTCATTAGAAGCAATACCTTCTTCCAAGCTAATCTTAGGCCCATCAGCTCGTTCAACAGCCTGAGAATCTTGTACCATGTTCCCACTACTACACCTGTGTAACAAACTTAAATTCCTCGCCAAAGAAAAAAAAACTAAGAAACTGATGCTATCAATTTTGTAAAAATTTCATATGCCACCAAATGTATATCAAAAGAGAAACATTTATACATTTTAATTGGGCATCAATAAAGTCAGTAATATTCATTCTTTACATTACACAGTTCAAAATTTAAATAGTCATACCTCTTAGAATTCTCTTCTATTTGTCTCTGTGCAATGTCCTCTCGCAGCTTAGGATCCCTCGTGACAACACGTTGACGCATTTCATCAACCCATGAACTCTCAAATCCAATTTCAACAGCTTCTGTGCAATCTGGACTTGGCAGTATTCCTGCCTTTCCTTCATTCATCTTATCATCTTGTTCAACAACCTTGGAATATTGTGCAAGTATGTCCACGCCACCAGACTCAATGTGAGTTGCAGCACCACCTCCAATGCCAATGTCTTCAACACCAGTTGACAAAGATTTTGTCTTAGCACCCTCTGCTGCAGGCCCCTCTTTAATACTATCATTTCTTACGTCCCCAATCTCCTGTGTATCACAAATTGAAAAAATATGATTGAGTTAGTGGCTCTAAAGTTTGAAAGCACCATTTCTTTTAATGTTCATCACGTGGTAGTATGAGCTATTTTTAGTGGTTTTCTTAATATTATTTCGTTAAGTGCATGCTGTTCTGGAAAGCCTCCTTCACCGTTTGATTCCTGATACACCAACTTTGATTTGAATTATTGAACAAGCAAGGTAGGAGTTAGTCTTAATATGAAAAGATCCAATTTTATGTTCAGTAATTGTTGCACTTATATGCTTAGGTATTTTATGCAGAGAAGTTGCCATACAAATAGAGATGGACTTCTAAATTCTAGAACAGTGGTTGGGTACTGCTAGTCTATCACTGATGCTAGAACTTTTCCAATAAATGTGTCATTTTCACCAATACAATTTCAATGCTATACCTAAATTTTGTAAGGTAACTATCATTATAACTAGTCCACTAATTTCTTTCAGTGATATTCTTTCAGTGACTTTTTTTATCTTTTTCCCTTTTCCGTGTTCATTGCTATCAAAAACCAATGAGACAAGTTAAAATTTTCACATCTAACATCTTTTTTCATTCTGTTCTTATCTAAGTCAGTTACCAAAGCTACCTTGAATATGATATCACTAATATATCTCCCTACCATCACTTATTTAGTGTCATTAAAATCCTTTTAGGTTTAATAAGTCTTTATCCCACTATTACGATCACATCAATATATAAAATGTGAGTGTGTGGTAGCAAACATATTAAATATAAATTCCAACTTAGAAATTCTGTTGTTTTTCAATTCCACTTCTACGATAAATAATAAATCAGAATAGTAACATTATTTTTATTCTGACCAAATATGTTAGAAATGTGAATTGCATAAAATAAACTTACATGATGATGTGGATGTGATTTACTTAGTAAAGTAACTGTTGGATCCAACTTAGAGGTCGCAGATTCGGAAAAAATTGATGAAGTTGCCATATTGGTGTTCTTTGCTATGGTTTCCTCTACGACAACTTGCTCAATACTCTGCGCAACAACAAATGATATGTAGCTTTGGTGTAATAAGTTGCAGACTTCATTTCTTTTTTGTGACTTATACTAGCAGAGTCATTGTTGATGGCATGTGGATATGCATATTAATTTAGAATAATTTATGGTATTTTTGTTTGCCATTTACCTTTGGAATTTCACCAAGTGGTTTTTTCTGCTCCATCAGACACGGTTCACTAGTCTGTTGTGTGTCCACCAATGGCTAAACAAAGTAATAAAAAGGTGTAAAATCACAATAGTCTCATCCAATACTCATAAAAAGATTTATTAGACTCACATTTGAGGGTGTTTCAACTGTTTGCGAGTTTGTTAATGATGTTGCTATTCTTGGTATTTCTGAAGTGAAAACTTCTGCAAAAAATTCCTGCTCTGGTTCTTCATTTCTCGGAGCCACAATGTGGTCAGTAAAAACAACACCTATTTCATCTTCTTTATCAACCAAGTCAGAACCTTCTTCCAAGCGAATCTTAGGCCCATTACCTTGTTCAGCATCCTGGGAATCTCGTACCATGTCCCAACGACTACACCTGTGCAACAAACTTAAATTGCTCGCCAAAGAACAAGAAACTCAGAAATTGATGCTATCAATCTTGTAAGAATTTCATATGCCACCAAATGTATAATCATCCAACAACATAATCATACCTCTTAGAATTCTCATTTATTTGTCTCTTAGCAATGTCCTCTTCCAGCTTACGATCCCTCGCCACAACACGTTGACGCATTTCCTCTACCCATGAACTCTCAAATCCAATTTCAATAGCTTCTTCACATAGTTTATCAAACACTTTTTCTCTTTGAGGAATAACACTATCGTCACTTTCCTTCTGAAGGAACAGCAACATATCTGCCAAAATTTTCAACCTCCAAGCTTGAAAGCGCTCACTAAACTTCTTGGAAGCATTCCAGAGATGAGGATATGTTGTTATTGCCTCCACCAGAAGAGAAATCTGTGCATCATCCAGATCAACAAAATGTTTATATGCTCCCAATCTTGTACGGATATCTGCAGAAGCTGTAAAAAGTTTGAGAGGGTGAAATGGAAATATAGGATGGAAATGAGCAAATAAGAAATCAGAAACCTGAAGAAATGTCATTGTTGTTGTTAGGAGCAACATATATTCCCTCTTGTTTATGCAAAAGGTTCAACCCTTCTTGTACTTGGATTCCTTGGCTTGCGACTATTCCTGGCTTGCCTTCATTCATCTTATCATCTTGTTCAACTACCTTGGCAATGTGAGTTGCAACAGCACCTCCAATGCCAATGTCTTCAACTCCAGTGGATTTACCTACGTCCTCAATCTTCTAGGTATTACAAATTGAAAAAGTAGGATTGAGTGAGTGGCTCTAAAGTTTGAAAGGAGCCCTATATATTACTATTGCTTCTTCAAGTGCATATTGGTATGGAAAACCTCCTTCACTCTTTCATTCCTCATACACCAACTTTCCTTTTAGGAGTTAGTCTTAATATTACAAAATCCATTTTTATGTTTGGTAAGAACTTTGATGGTACATTAATTTTAATGGATCACATTGATTTGTTTTAATAAAAAGGAGATCAAATTTAGTACGTTAAATTGAAAAATGTTATTCTAATAATGAGACATTATCGGCTATAAAATTTATTTTATTTTATTTTATATTCATATTCATAGATTGGTTGGTTCTGACCTGTGATGAAGTGAACTCACTGCTATCATTAATAGTTGAATAGTCGTATATGAATCTTACTATGGCTTCAAATTCCCAACTAGGAACTTCAGTGTTTACGAAATCTGTAGAAAGATATATATATTAGGAAATTCACGTGAAAATGAAATTCAAAACAAAAAGGAAGACAACCTCAACTTTCCACGATGGATCATTATATCATTACAATTAAAAATAAAAAGAAACAGATATAAAAAGTTGGGAATTTTTTTATCACCCATCAAAAAAATTAAAAAATAATAAATTGTAATAGTACACTAAGATAGATTAAATTGCATAGATAACTAAATTGTAATAGTGCAAACAAAATGTGAAAATAACTAAAAAAAGAGTTAATTTCTTAAAATAATTTGAGTCTAATAATTAATATATTTTCGTTGTTGAATAAAAGTGTGATAAAATTACATTTAATTTGAAACTCATAAACTTCCTTTTTGAGAGTGTATACGAGTTAAGACCAACATTTATGTAGAAAAGAATTACCTTCAGAAGGAAAATCTTCAAGGAGCTTCTCAAATGTAGTTGTTGAAGTCAAAGAGAGTTTTGGACATTTGTAGACAATGCAATTCTTTACATTATGCAATTCAATCTCTTGACGGAAGTTTGAAAGATGCATAAATATTAAAAGTTTGAGTCTTGGAAGCTCAACTTTAATCTTTCCTTGTTTACATCCAACAAGCTCTTCTAGTTCTTTGGCTCCATTTATGGCCAGAAGATGAAGATTGGGAAGGTCATTAGAAGCAGATCCAGAGAATAATCTTTTCAACTTGTGACAATCATCAACATGCAATGCTTCTAGTTTTGGGAAGCATGGTTGAGGAGAAAGAATATTAGACAAATTTCTATCCCCTTCAATTATTTCTCTTAATTTTTTGCATTTCCTTATCTTCAAAAGCTTCAACTCTGGTAAGAATCTTACAACAGACTTTGGAAAGATTACTTCCAACTTTTCACATTTCATTATTTCTAATGTGGTAAGATGTTGGAGAGTAAGTGAATTGTTGGGACCCACCCAAATATTAGTCATTTGAGGTAGAGATAGTAACACCAATTTCTCTAACCTTAAACTCACTTGTTGGCCAATCATTTCATGTTCATTAAGACAAAAAATACGTTCTGCATCAGAATGCGTTATGTATATACTTTGCAAAGTGGGGAGAAGGTTCTGAATCCCTTTCGGATCCTGTAGGACATTAAGAGCAAATGTAAAAACATAAACGAAAAAAGAAAAATTAATTAATAATCATAAAAAGAAAAAAAAGACAAGACTACCTTCGTACTTGTGATAATAGCCTCTCTTGAACCATAAAATGGAAAGAAACATCTGTAACACTTAAAGTCCTTCAAAGATGACCACGTCACAATGAGATTGTTGGTAGAACAAATGCTAACAAACTTTGGTAGATTCTCAAGAGATAGTTTTTCCAATGCTGAGAATTGAATATGAATCTCCTTATAATCCTTATTAGCTACGTCATATTGCCAAAACATATATTTCAATCGGAAACAGTCATACACATAGAGTTGTTTTAAGTTGGGAAAGATAGCTTTCATATTCTCTTTGCCATATTCATCATCAGTGTCTATAATGTACTCAAGTCCAAGACATTCGGTAAATGTCAAAATTTCCAACATCGTCAATGATGAAGCAATGGAGAGTTTAAAAAGGTACTTTGCCTTATCAAAGCCTTTCAGTCGAATTTCTCTAATATTGTGTGTCATAATCAAGTTCAAACCATGTGGTTGTTTTGAAAGACATTGAACACTTTCAACCGGCGGATCAAAATCTGAGTTCGATATCTGCAATTTATACACCAAAATACTTCTTAAACCAAACTAAATATTAACTCTGATTATTATTTTAACTCTGATTATTATTTAAACCAATCTAAATATTATTTTAACTCTGATTATTAACGTATTCCATTTCTATCGTATTGTTCGTATAGATAAAAGTTTAAGCAATGTCTATAATTATTTAGATTCACTTGTTTCTTGGCAAAAAAAATAGCTCTCTGTGTAGTCTATTAAAAAAAATAATTTTCCAAAGTTACTCTATTCCAAATAATCTATCCCAATACTTACATATTAAAAATTTATGTTGCAGCTATTGATAGGAACTCAGGTCACTAGTAAGTTGTAGGGCATGTAATACCATTTATTACTTTTTACACAACATCATCTTGAAATTCAAATATTTGGATTAATTTTTGTAAATTCACAAAGATAGAAACAATGTAAATGATGGTTTTTCATACCTTGATTGCAATAGAATCCCTTTCTGTAGCTTCTGAAGCATCACTTGAACAATTTATGTTGAAAAACCCAACATATCTCCCAATATCCAATGATAGTGTTCTTAAAGATGGACATATCACATCACAACTACCAACAATGGTTCTGTCCCGAATACCACGAAGTTGAAGTACTTGTAAAGCAGGAAGCTCGATTTGAGTATTATTTCGACTATCGAAGTCTTTCAAATCAGCAGCCTCTTTATTTGTTATATCATTCAATTCTCCAACAAAAGAAACAGGGAATATACCCTCCAATAATTCACAATCAAGGATATGTATCTTCTTCAAACTTTGGAAGATTGAAATATGACTCTGACAATCATGTTCATCCTCAACAATGCTTTCCTCCTGATTTTTTTTGACCGTTTCGTGAGTTACTATATCCTTCAAACTTTTGCACCCTCGTATGTACAATTCTTCCAAAGAAGTCAAGTTCTTAGCTATAGATGCTGCAAAAATTGAGCCTAACTTCCCACAACGTTTTATCTTAAGGCCTCCAGGGCTGGATAGAGTTCCTGAAAAGCAATTATAAATTAAAAAAATATTGGTTTCCAGGAACTAAAATAATCGTACAAGACAGTTTCCTTTAAATAATTTTAAATTTGACAAACAACTTCACATGCAAATATAATTGTGTATAATTTTAAGTGAGACCAATTTTGCTTGTAGTGTATTAACTAGTAATTGATTTAAGTAAACGTAGATTAGTAGTGTCTCGAGTTTGAACCTTACTAACGGAAAATAACATCACAATGAAACAATATATAAGTTCGAAGCTACATGTGTCACCATTTTAAACTAAGGAATACCATGTAATGTAACTAGGCTATGCTTCACAACTGTTGTTGGAATTGAAGGGCTATAGAAATATGGATGCTTACCTTCCTCTATTAGTTTATCACAGTCTGTTGATGGAACAATATCTCCAATTATTTGATCTAGCTTGTTACATTCTCCTATCTCAACAACTTTCAATTGAGTTAAGCCTCCAACAATGTTGGCTGGGAATATATGTTTTAATTCTCGACAGCTATATATCTGTACATCCTGCAGATTTTGGAAAATTTGTACATCTTCACCTTCCTCCGTTTTGTCATCATCTGCTAATATATACTTCAGTTCATCACATCTTGATATTTTTAATATTTTCAATTTTACCAAACTTCGAGCAACAACATACGTGAAGAGAGATGTCAGTCTTGGACAATCACTTAAATACAGCTTCTCTAAGTTCTCAAAAGGCCCATTGGCAGGTAGAAAACAATTCCATAGAACTCTTAGATTTTGCATGTCTCTGATTCTCAGTGTATGCAACTTGGAGAAGAGAGTTACCACCTCACTCGAGTGACTACGAGTGTCAATCAAACATTCTAACTCTTCAGAATCACGTATCTCCAACTTATTCAACTCATCCAAACCTCCTCCTTCAATTTGAAATATATCAGGGATGATATTTTTTCCACCTCCATGAATATTTCCTACAAATAAATCCTTTGCTTTTTTTGCCAAACCCTTTATTACCTCATTTGATATGTCAAAATGGTTAAGTAATAAAGTTCTTCCATGAATGAAAATACCTTCATAATTAAAACGGTAAAATTTATGGGACCCTAATACAATTCCATACCTTTGCAGTGTTTCGGGAATGCTAAACGTCTTAAAAAATTCAATATTGTCTTCACTGTTAGCATCCCATTCTCCTTTAATATCAATAATGTACAACTCTTCCAAAAGCGGGATTCTTTTAATCACTTCAAAATTCTTCACTTTAATGTTACATCCATTTAACAATTTTAGTGTAATCGCAACATCGGTTTGTAATTCAGGAAATGAAGGCAGTAAACAATTATACAACGAGAGACTTTGAAGATTCTTCATACCGCCAAAACATGAGAAGTCGCTCAATTCATAATTCTCAATGAATAGACAACGAAGATTTGTTAATGTTTTGAAAGATATTGTTGACAATCCCATTCTTTCCTCATCGTCATCGTTCTCAAGAATCAAAACTTTGAGCATTCCCATTCTTTTGAAAATCCCATCAAATTCTTTCATCTTTGTCCGTAAGCATAAAAACTCAAGATTGGAGCAATCCAAATCATTTGGAAATTTCACACACCATAGATATCTTACTGAATTTTGTTCCACTCTAACATCTTTCTCCACTTCACACTTGATCATCTTATTCTCATCTTTTGCTATTATGTGGGCCACATCACGAACTATGTCATGCATTTTGACACATTCATCATCTGCATCCAACAATAAACAACAACTAACAAGCTTATTTTTAGCTGCAATGACTTCACTCCTTGCCTCTTCATATGAGTCAACTTCTCCAACTACACCTAATCCTATTGCACATCTTGTTAAAAGTTCAATTTGAATTTCAAAATCTTCAGGAAACACAGAGCACAACAGGAAAAGTGATTTAGCTTCTTTAGCATATAAATTATCATAGCTCAACTGCAGGCACTTGTAGGGATCAGTCAAACCTCTTTCAATATTTATTGGCTTAGAGTGTCTCAATTTATTCAATGCAACCCTCCATTCCGTCTCGGCTTTTCCCTTCAAACTACAAGCAACAGCTGCAATGGCAACCGGCAATCCTTTACATTCATTGGAAATTAATCTTCCTATTTCCTTTAAGGTATCAGAGGTGGCATCTGATATAAGTGCTTTATTTTGGAAAAGAGTCCATGCTTCTTCATCCGTTAAAATTGGCAAGTAAATCTTTCTTTGACAGTCCATTAAAGTACAAACTGCTTCTGATCTACTGGTAATGAGAATCTTGCATCCTTTATGGTGTTCAGAAGAAGGAATCCCAATACGACCAAAGTCAAGGTTTTCCCACACATCATCGAGAATTATAAAAATATTTTTCTCTTGAGTTAATCTTGAGCACAATCTTTGGGCTCTCTGCATTTCTTCAGTTTCTGGAAATTCAAATTGCAGTGAACTAGCTATTTTTTCTTGAATCCTCCGAACTTCCACGGTACTAGAAACAGGTACAAAAAGAACTTTTTCAAAAAGATGCTCTGCTTCTACGAACTTCCTAACCTCCATCGCTAATGTTGTTTTACCACAACCCCCCATCCCATACAACCCAATCATGGAAACATCATTATTTTTCACTGCATCAAGTAGTTGCTCATAAGCAGATAGTCTGCTCTCAAAATTCATGCCTTTTTCTAAAAGCATATGAAGGGTGTTTGAAGGAAGCGTAGCGATGCGGTCAAATGGCACATATTTTCTGCCCTCTTCAATGACCTTTTCGAGGTGCATAGTTTTGTTTGCTAACTTTTTTCCAACATGATATCGCCAAATCCAATTTGGGCAGTGCCCAAAGCAACAATGTTTTTGTGTTCTTGCCTTTTCCAGCAACTGATTGACATTGTGTACATCATTGATAGCATCTTCCAACCACTTGTCCACAATTTCACTGGGCTTTCTCGCTTGTTTCTTGTTGTGCGTAACAAATTTTTGGACACTGTCTTTCGTTATAATCAAATTGCTCTCTTCTTCTTCAAGCCTTTTGACGAAATTTTTAAAGCAACAAGGATAACGTAATTGATTTAATGCTCCACACACTAAATCTCTTGAAACAGAAGATGCAAAACCACATAGACACTCCATCAATTTATTCAAACATATACAACTTTCTTAAACCTGATCAAGAAAAGATAGACGCACTTTAGATGTATTAGATAACAAAATGATTTTAAAATAATTTATTTCATCTTCCAGTACATCACTTTTTTTATAGTAAAATTAGGTAAAAAGTTATCAAGTGTAGTAATTAAATTTAATGTTCTCTATCCTAAATAGTCAATTATGGGATACACAATAAAAGAAAGTCTAATAACTTTAATCATTGCTTTTAAAATTATTAAGTTTGATAAAAGAGTTTTTAAATATATTTTTCGTCACTTTGATAATTTTGTCGAACATTTTTTTTAAATAATGTTTTGTAAATGTTTTACCCTCCCACCAACAAAAAATAAATCATGTTCAAACATACAAGTATGTAGATGAGAAGATTTGTTAAATAGAAAAATAAAAACACAAAAGTGTACCTGTACAAAATATATTTAACCAAAGCTTAAACTAAAACATGCATTGTATACAAAATTAGAATTATACTTATCTTTTGTAAGTTTAATTTTTCTATACTTATTTAAATTTATATCCACATTTTAGATAAAATGTACAAATAGAAAAAGAAAGAAAAAATACTAATTCCTTAAAATGTTAATTGTGATAGAGGATCTGGAAATTAAGTTATTATATGCACGATCCGATTGGTTACTTGATGAGTAACAAGAGTTCTACTCTTTACACCGCAAATCACTCTATAAACCATTCGTTATACAAAATTATACTTTCAAGTCTTCAACCTCTATTACTTGTATTAATTCATTATAGTAAAATATATTAATTCACCGTTTTTCTCACTTAAATAGTTAACATCAAGTTTATCATATACCTTCTCTTCAAAAAAATTCCGTTAATGTAAAACACTTTGCTTTCTTATCTATAATTTAATTTTCAATTTTTTCTTTTAACACAAAATCTTCACTTTAATTCCTTATTTTTTTTTAAGACTAAATTAACTATTTTCAACAGTTTTTTGCATCTTTGGAAATTTTGAGTGAGGTGCCATGTGTATCATAATTTATCCGAACTTCTATTACAAGGGAATGTAACTTGTTTAAGAGACCAATTATAAGACTAGTTAATTATTGACAAAGGATTAAATAAAACTATCAAAGAATCTTATGTGAAAGTCATGAAAATATCAACTTGTGGCACTAATCAATTGAGGAGAATACAAACTTCAATGATTACATAATATTAATTAGTTGAGTGTGAATTGTCTTTCTTGGGAGATTAGGTGGTTCCACCGTATTAAGTCCTATAAATTAAAGATTATACAGGGGAGTTCATCAAGCTCCTTTAGGACTTCTAAATACATAATTTTTCTGTTTCAATTTTAAGTTGTTATCAAAATAGGTTGCTAGTATCTGTAATTTTCGGTGCATTTTTTGCGGTCTTCCTTCGTCATCAGTCACCATCATAATTTTCATTGGTGACCACCAGATCAAGATCGCTTCTTCAAGCGATGACCACTTGTGTTAGAATTAGAGCGATAAACATTTTCAAGCAACGTCTCACGCACATCAATTATAGAATGCCTCGAGGCGCGTGAATCCCACACACATCGCTCGGTCATCTGATCTTCTCTAGACAACTACCATTTGACTCACTGGAGCAATCCCGATACGTTCCTTCCACGTGTCTTATTTAGAGGTCATTTGGTGGACTTTTAGTCACAAAGAGATTCGCTTTTCCTTATGGATTGAAGGTTTTTTCTATCGAACATAGTTTTTGCCTTTAAAAACTATTGTTTTGCTTTCATAATCTGTTTTTAAAATGTCTACTACACCTATCATTTTTGGAAATCCTACCATTATCATTGAAAAACTATATGGAAAAAATTAACTCTTTTGTGGTCGGCATTCATTGAAATATGGTTCTTTAGCGAGGGTCATCATGACCACCTTGACCAAGATGGAAGGAACGTGCCTCCTGATAAGTTTGAATAATTGAAGCAAGTTGATTTTCAATTGTGTCGTGTTGTGAAATATGTGGAACTGAAGCTTTTGGTTTCTCTTAGAGCTTTTAAAATGTCACTTTTTTCATAAGAAAGCTCAAACTTGTCACTTTTTTCAAATTCTTCTCCATCGTTACTCAATACCATGACTCCTAGTGAAGATGATTCAAGATGGCTCATTGTTATCAGAAAAAGTTCTCGTTCCACTCGAAACCCACATCCTATTCATAACTTTTTTAATTTCTATAAATTGTCGTTTTCCTATTGCTCCTTTTTATCCTCACTATCCTCTATTACCATTCCCAAAAATGTGAATCGAGCAATTGATATCCTAGATGGTGACAAACTATGATTGTTGAAATGCAGGCTCTTAATCAAAATAATAGTTAGGTGTTAGTTCCTCTTCCACTAGAAAAAAGGAAGTTGGATGTCGATAGGTATATGCCATTAAAGTAAGACCTAATAGTGAAGTTGATGAGCTCAAAATCTGATTAGTTATAAAGGGGAACACTCATATTCATGGAGTTTGTTGGATCAAATGATTAAATCCATGTCATGTACACACAACTATGTGTGACTTGTGTAATTAGTTGAGTGTGAGTTCTCTTTCCTTTCTAGATTAACTGATTCCATTGTATTAAGTCCTATAAATGAAAGATTAAGAAAATGAGTTCATCACGCTCCTCCAAGACTTCTAAATACATTAATTCTATGAGAGAGTTTTAAGTATGATTTTCCTAACAGAAATAATATTTTAATCTCTCAATATGCATTATGTTTGTTAGAGATTCCACATCGATTTGCGATAAGGTCAATTTAGAGTATATAAGTAAATACAAACCTAATTTTACAAGCTGGTTTTCCAGAGTTAAATTAGGCTTAAAGTTCACTCGACGTAAAGGGGTGTGTTAGAAGTTCGACATTAACTAGAGATAAGGCTAATATAAAGTATATAAATGGATGCAAACCTCATCTTACAAACTAATTTTGTGACATTAAATTAGACTTAAAGTCCACTTGTGAATAATGTTTGTTTAATTTATTTGTTTATTCATTCATATAAACATAGACAATGGCACATAAACCCAAGTGGAAGAATATAAGGTTTTATGCATCATGTTAATTAAATATATCAATGCGTAAATAAATTATTAATGAAGTGGAAAATAATAATTAAGCTATTGAGGAGCAATTTTTTAATGATGACTACTAATTGATGGGTTGAGCAAAACAATAGGACCTGAATGTATATGAACAACTAAGGTAGAATGCAAGTTTTCTCATACCTTTCTTCGTGTTACATTCGTCAAGAAAGAAAATAGAAAGTCAAAGTCATTGAAAAAAAGCTTAGAGTCATTCATCAAATCAAATCTCTAGAGCATTAAAGATTGCTCTCTCATGAAAAAAGGTACACATACCCTTTCTATAATATATGTTAGAATCACATAATTTTAAAATCCTATTTTGGCATCTATATCATGCATTATTCGAAAATTGTTAAGTTTTGCCATGTGTTTTTCACATTACCAAAGTCATTAATCGTCTATTCTAGCAAGATTAATTACGTTGATTGTGTCAGTAGTTATCTAGTCCCCATTTATTTCCATGCTTGTTGTCTTCGATGTAAGGAGGTATGTTGGAAATCTCACATCGGCTAGATTATGACTAAGTTATAATGTATAAGTAGGTATAAAACTCACCTTCTAAACTACATTTTTGAAATATGTGAATGCTCAATGTCCTTAACGTGAGGTGTGTTAGAAATCTCATATTAACTAAAAATATGCATAAATTGTAATACATAAGTGAATGCAAATCTCACCTTACTAAATTGATTTTATAAGATTAAGTTAGGATTAAATACCACGTTTTAAAGTTATTAAAAATCTATTTTACCAAAATTAATTAGGTATATATCAAACCTAGCTCTCTACCATTCCCAATGCTCTCAATTTAAGAGAATGTATTAAAAATTTCAATATATATATATATATATATATAATTATTAAATTAGTTTAATGAGATTGAATTAATGAGTTAAATTTCATTACTTAAATACTTGTGTTTGACTTAATATGATAATAATTATGATGGTGTTATTTTTTTTATTAATACATTAAACTACGAGAAAAAATAAATAAATTAAAAATACTCATTTAATTTCAAATAATTCATTGTGGTAAAAAATTAATTAGATTTAAATAAACTTTTGAGCTACGCTACTGGAAAAGCGCGATTTATCGAGGGCCTTTTACCGAAGGCTTTTAAGCCTTCGGTATTGAGGTAATTATCGAAGGCTTTTTAGCCATCGGTAACGTCCACGTTAATTTAAGTCCCAAATTGGGTCATTCGATCCCCAATTTCATTTCACTTGAGCTTCGTTGTGTGTGTCTGTGTCATCCCTCTCTGCAAACACTTCCCTCCCTTGCTTCACACTCCGTGAGGTTGTCGGTTAGTGACCGGTGGTTGTCCGTCACGGTGGTGAGTGGTGCGTTGGTCGGTCTTGGTTGACTCTGCGTGGTTGTTTGGGGAGTGTTGTGGTAGGGTTCGTGGTGGGTTGGTTGGTTCGTTGACGGCTGGTGGTGTGGAGGTTGAGGGACTTTGCCGGAGGGGCCGTTGTGGGCTTCCGTCGTTGTCGTGCTCATCAAGCGGTTTCTTGGTAGAGGTAAGTTCCACACAACTTCATGCACACTGTGATGTTGATATTAGTGAAGCGTAGAGAGTGTTGCTGCCTTCATATACTTTTCATTCACTTGTTAGTATATGATTGAAGGAACTTGCTTGACGGACTTCGTTGGAGTGGCCGTTGTGGGGCGTCGCCGTGGTGGTGTACAAAGGTTGCATCGTCAAGGGCTATCTCGGTTAAGGTAAGTTGGGCGTTTAAAAATTCATTATGAGTTTCAATGTTGTTGAATTGTTTGATGTTGTTGTGGCTTGATTGTATGATCTTTGATTGAGAAAGATTGGTTTTTAATTGGAATGAGGGGCAAGGAATTTAGTTAGCAGTGAAAAGGTTTATATAACCTTAACCGTAGTTTAGGGAAAATAAAAGCAAACGAGTATATTGAAGCTTGATCAACAGTGGCAATTGTTGTAACAGTTTCGTTTGTTTCTAATGCCTGCAAGTGTGTGCTCTAAGTATGCAAAACTTGAAACCTCCCATTCATTTGCTTTCAATCAACGTGCACATAATGTTATATATTGTAAATGGTTGATAATATAACAGTAGGTAGCGGTCCAAACTATAAATCCTAGTAGCAAGTCAACTCATGCATCATCCAATAGCTTTTGGTGCCTTTGCCTGCACTGCCACGGTAATAGACTAATGTTTTTTTGAGTCAAATGCAGTCATTGCCTTGTCCACCTTGTGAGTACAATATTTTTCCTTCTGTCCTGCACTCCCATTGCTGTCTGCTAACACACAAAAGCTTGTTCTGATTAGTATTAGTCCAATTCATTGTATCATGGTGTATGTTGTTGGTTTTGAAATTCAAAGGAGGTATTATTCACTTTATATTTTTCTTACAAAAGTATGTTAAATATTAAATTTGGTTCAAGTTTATAATGTGACTGTCATTCTCAGTTTTTGGCTGTAAATATTTACTAAATCAAATGCTGCAATGTGAAATCATGAAAAAGCTTCCAGAATAGGGCAAAAAAGAAAAGGATGGAGGGGTGTTAAGCATTGTCATTATACTGTAGGAGGGTTCTTTTAGTGGCACAGCCTCTGTTTGAGAATCAAGTGTTAGCTAATTAGAAGATTTGTTGGTGTTTACTTTTACGTTATTATATATATTGATAATAATCCTAATAATTATGAGGAAATGTGTATGGTAATGTGTATACTAAAGCACGGGTTTTGTTGGTAAAAGAAGGAGATGTGGTTGAGATAATAATAATTGTTAGGGGAAAAGTAATGAGTTTGATGACAGTTTGGTCCTCGTGGGTTATGAGTGGTAGAAACGTGAAGCATCATTGTTGACAGAGGGTGGTATTTTGGATGTGTCTACTTTTCTTCTCTGAGTGAATTTGTGAAACAATTCATGGGTGTGGCCCCCTTCAACTTCCCCCTTTCTAATTTTTTTTTGGACTTTGGTTGCATCAATCTATGCTATGTAATTCTGGCCTCCATCCACTCCCACACTTGTGTACTGTACATAGTCATTATTTTTTTGTAATTTCTCATCTAAGTTCATATTTATGTTTTTATTAGCATTTTTTTATATGTTATAAATTAAAATGTGATTGTGTTTAGTGTGTTAAAAAGGCATTCATGGATATGTTGGTAGGGTTTTTTTGAACTCATTTTAGAGTTTAAAGACAATGATAATCATGAAACAAAGTTGCTTGAACATTCATTTGTGTTTAAATCACTTTATATATGGTCTAGTATGAAACTAGAAAACTATGGACTATATGTAGTGCAGAATTAGTATTCCACCTAAGGTTTGATTGTTTTGTGTAGTTGGAACACGTTTAATATCATTAAATTGAAACCATTAGCCACATGGTTACGTCCTCTGATAAAGCATAAAAAAGGTAGCTCAAATCTAAGGATTTTCATTATGCTTAGTGTCCTGTGTGAGACCAACTACGGTAAGAATTGAAAATGAAAACATTAACTCCTTTCCACTGATCCCCACAGCTTATTCTGTCCAACCTCAAAATCCTGCCTTTTGCTTTATCAATAGTCAAATCCACTAAGAACCCATTCTTCAAGCACATGATTGAAGTTATGTAATCCTATAATGTAGCAAAAGTTGAACCAATTTATAAGTGAATGAAAGAAGTATAAAGCCTCCAAACTTTGCTATGTAAACAGAAAAAAACAAGCACCGGAAATGAAAACACATGAACTTGCTGTGTGTGTTGTGAAAAAAATATAGTGAGAGGATGAGCAGATCCCGATTAGTGATCGTTAATAAGAAACTCATATTTGAGGATGAGCAATGTGAAGCAAAGAAGTGATTGACTGGCGCTGCTTGTTACTTAGGAGTCCCCCACAAACATTATCTTCTTTCCTGTGTCTCTGTCCAACAACTTCTTACCATCAAACCTGTGACCAATAACAGCATTTTGGGAGGGAAGAAAAAGAATTTATCTTAAATGGGCTGCACCAACTTAAAATTCATATAAATAGACCAATAAATGTCATTGTTTAATAGTGAATAAACCAATAATAAAATGGGCTGCATCAACCTGTCATCAATGTTTCACTGACACAGCTCCATAATATATATGTATGTAATGGGTGAAACAGTACCAAAAATTAGAAAGAAAAGGAGGAACGGAAAACAGGGATAGGTTAGTAAAAAGGGTTCCCTGTTGGGTACAGGGGATTGGGTAATATGGTATTGTACGTCACTGATCTAAGTCATGGTATCTTTGTGAGGTTGCATAGATTGTACTGTCTGTTTTGTTAGAAGAAAATATGTTTTAAGCAAGCCAAATTGTCTTCTTACCCATTTTTTGTTTGTCTTTACTAAGAAAGATGAAAAGAGATGAACCCCACCTTTTTTGTTTGACTAAAATATTCACATATGCATACATCGAAAATTAAGAAGGTATGAGAAGAAGCAAACATATGTATCATTAGTAACACATAAAGATAAGATCATTCATAGAATTTAAAATAAACATACCCTTAAATTGATATTTTATTTTTTAAATAATGGCAAACAGTCAGTTAAACTAAGCCTTATAAATAGTGATGATTGAGAAGAAAAATGAAGAGAAGTAGAAGAGTTGACATTTGGAGGAAGAAGGAAAGAGAGGGAGTTGAAATGATTGATGAGTGTGGTGGGGTGTTCCCCATCATAAAAGGCTACCATAAGATGTTAGGTGTATTGTCACCTTCTCTCTCTTTCTGTAGTGTTGCCTACTAAAGTGGGTGCTCAGTCTAGATACAAACATTGTATAAGCTTTCTATTTCCTCAGAGGTTTTCGATATTTCTTCCTTTTTTTATGCCGGTTAAGCTTCTAATTATTTATATATGTAAAATATTTTCTACATGTGTTTACTACGGTCAGATCAAATTTTACAAAACTATACTACTTTTTGTTCCATAACTTTGATAAAGTGTAAAAAAGAAAAACTATAATTTAGTTTAGGAAACTTAATTTTTTATAACAATTTTAAAACGAAAAAAATACTTAATTTTTTTAATTTAAATTATTTCTTTTCTAGTCTGGAGATTGAAAATAGATGCATGGTAAATTTTAGAGCCTAAAAGTTATTTCTATACACCATCAATACTTTTAAAAAGAATTACTGTAAAAGTTAACAAATTTATTAACCAACTAAAATTTCTTTACACTGTTAATCCACAAACTATTGACATAAGTGATGAAGAAAGAATGGATTAAGGTATGTAATAGACTAATTAAGATTGAGATGATGATAACATGAAGGATTAAGTGAAAGAGAAGTAATGTGAAGGTCTTAGATAGCAGGGTGTGTGTCTTAGGTTGGTTTGACCTTACGGCTTCAACAAGAAACATTTGAAAAGGGGCTATTAACAAACCTTTTTATCATCACTCAATCACATTTATTTTGTTACTTTAAATGTGTTGTATACAACTCTAAATATATAAAACATGTTACACACATTTAGAAGTCTAAATTCAGTTGCACATTTGACATTTATTTACAATGTTTAAATTAGGTTAAACTAAAGTTACAAATGTAAATATATTTCTCTTAAAGTTACAAATCTAAATATATTTCTCTTTATCGATATATGTCAAACAAGTTTTGATGCTTACGTTGTGCTTTAAAATTAACATGTGAATATAGTTCAAAATACCAGGATAGAAAATCAGGTTATTTTTGTTTTATTCTAAAAGTAGTTCACCAACATGCAAATCCTAAAGCATGTGGTTGATGTAGCAACAGAAAATAAGCTTTTGAAAGACAGTTAGTTACCAACCTCCAAACTTCTTCTTTTTCACTCTTTATATAGTCCTCTGAGTTCATAAACGGGTACACACTCATCCCACTAAGTTAATCATGGACAAAGCAAGCACTAAATATGCTTTTAATGTTTAAATGCTTAGTTTCATTTGTTGTTTTATTCTTTTCCTCGATAACATGTCTGAACTGTTTCACTATTGTTTTTTCCATTTTCCATAATTTTCCATGCATTTAGACCACCAGTGAATGTTCATCTATATGTTTTATGTTTTAACTATAAATTACATGTTCTATGGATTAATGCATGTTCTATTTCTTAATGGATGTTCTATGGATATTGATTAGTGATTGCATCTTTGAGATGCACATTATGCAGGTCTGTTTGTGCTTTAAACTGTTATGCAGGTCTGTTTACGTGGTTAGTTTCTTAAGAAATACAATAATTTGTTATTCTTTCGTGCAATTTACCGAAGGCTTTTGCCCCTCGGTAAATATCCATCTCAGGTAATTACCGAAGGCTTTTGGCCCTCGGTAAATACCGAAGGCTTTTGGCCCTCGGTAAATACCGAAGGCTTTTGGCCCTCGGTAATTACCGAAGGGCAAAAGCCCTCGGTAAATGTTAGCGACAAGGGATTTACCGAGGGCTCTTTGGCCGTCGATAAGCCTTCGGTAATTACCTTTTACCGACGGTTTTGGGCTGTTACCGAGGGCTTCTGGCCTTCGGTAATGCCCTTCTTTTTTGTAGTAGTTACACTTTTACTCTCTCTTAGAAAGGACATTAGCTCCGTTTAAGTAAAATGATACTATTATGTTTTCTGAAATTAAACTGAGACCAAACTGCTTCTAAACTTTTTACAGAAATTTTCCATTTGTATATTAAATATCATTTTTTTTTTCACATTACACATGTATCTTCATAAAGTTGGTGAATGTAAGCATAATTTGAGAAAGAATATTGTATTTTACTCATCCATTTATTATTCAGATGATGTTAAAAATGTTCATGTTCTACATATACGATGCATAATTGATAATGGGATGTGAAATAAAATGATGTTTCTAATTTGGAAGTGGAAAATGATAAAAGATTATTTACCTGATTTAACTAATACGCAAGAGAGAGAATGGAGAATTGGCGAGAAAGAAACAAGTGATCATCCATTATTTCAAAGAGATCTGAAACGTTAAGTTACTGCAAACATAAACACAAACACATTATCTACAACTTTCATTGAAATATCACTTTTTTCTTCACATTATGTAAGCATAATTTGAGAAAGCATATTGCATTTTACTCATACATTTATTATTCAGATGATGTTAAAAATGTTCATGTTCTACATATACGATGCATAATTGATAATGGGATGTGAAATAAAGATGATGTTTCTAATTTGGAAGTGGAAAATGATAAAAGATTATTACCTGATTTAACTAATACGCAGAGGGAGAATGGAGAATTTCATCCATTATTTCAAAGAGATCTGAAACGTTAAGTTACTGCAAATACAAACATAAACACAAACACATTATCTACAACTTTCATTGAAAAGGAAACGATTAAAATTTCAAATAAGAGCAGAACAGAAGTTAACTTTACGCTGATCGATACCTTCAGAGAGATGAATGTACTCCGTTGCTTGAATCTGAGTAGAGAATATGTCATAGAATGCTCAGACTCACTACTGATGCAAGAGATAAGAATGAAAGCACACCGTTTTTCTAACCCTCACCATTAGTTTTCTTCCTATTCTCCTATTATTAATATTAATTCTGCGTGATCGAGGCATGTATTTCTTCGAGAAGTCTTCATGGTTTATTTATTATTGTTGTGTCGTGGGTGCCATCAGAATTCAGAATATTATTATTATTATAATTCTGCATGATTGAAGCTGTAACTTCCACTTGTATGTCTTTGAAAAGTCTTGGTCGTTTGAAAAATCTTGTTTGCTCCTCGTCTTTCTTTGCTTATTGTCATATGTAATTTTATAAACCATTAATAAAACTAATTAGATAGAGTGACCGTTTAAAAAAAATAGAATTGATGATTCTTCTCTTTAGAGTGACCGTTTAAAAAAATTAGATAGAGTGAAATAAACCATTAATAAAACTAATTGAACTTACATATTTAATGCTATTTTTGAAGTTAATACGAATAAAAAAGAGAGTGAGATATAACAAGAACAAATAGCATCTATAAGAAGAAGCAGATGTAGTTGATATCTAACTAATTTGGAAGTGAAAAAATGAGGAGAAATAGGCAAACTTAGGTTACCTCCTTTAACAGATATGCAGAGAACAATGGAAGAATTGGCTATAAAGAAACAAGTGGTCGTCCATCTCTTCAAACAGAGACGCTCAAACGTTAAGTTAAGTTACTGTTTAAACACAAAAACAAACGGAGACGATTAGAATTTCAAATCAAACACAAAAACAAAAACATAACTCCACAGTGATTGTTACCTCCACAGAGACGAATGCACTCCATTGCTTGAATCGATTACAGAGTATGTGATACAATGCTCAAACTCCACAGATATAAGAATTAAACCACAGCTGACAATTTGTCTGCTTCCTTTTCACTTTAAAGCGTCTTCTTTTTCTTTATTGAATTATTATTATTTTAAAATACCTTTATCAATACTTTTTAATTTTTATACTTCTTTTCAACATCCTTTTATTAATACTCTGCATGATTGAGGATGCTTTTTAAAGTATTGTCGTTTATTTATTATTGTTGTCGGTGGGTACTATTTAAAAGGACAGATTTACCCATTTAATGTTTCTAAACTTAATCTTGCATTACCATTTGCATTTACCCTTTTTATGCTTTTTTCTTCCTCCACACCAATAAAATCTATAATTTAATTCCCAAATTAAATTTATTAAAATTATAATAAAAAAGTAAAAATTGTTCCTGACTTCTTTTTTAATTAATCAGAAAGATTGTTACAGTATCCATACATCATCAAACAATTATATGATGTTTAAAATATGTTTGGTAGACGTTGACGGTGAATTATGCTCATTCTCCATTTTGGTCCTCAAAATATATTTTCTACTCATGCTTATCGAACGACTTTTTATGAGAATTCATGAAGCAATAATCTAATATAAAAATCTATGTCTATGTTTATGTCATGCCTATTATAAATAAATAAAATGTTTTAAATTAGTAGAGCTTCTCTATGGGTGTTGCAAGTTCTGGATAACCGAATATTGAGCTGATTTTTTTTTTTCATCTCATTTCAATAGTCTAAATATCATTAAGAAAATACCATGAATTTAACTAGAATAACTAATCCAGAGAAAGTGTAGAAAAATGTTTGCACAGTTATCCCAAAACATAACTAAGTCAATGTAAATCTTTAACTTACACTTGAATTATTTCTAACATTTTTAGTCATGTTTATTTTTATGACATTATAGACAGATCATTAGCTTCGTACGTTAAAAAGTTCATGATATTTTGAAAAAAAAAACTCGTTATTAACAATAGATTTGTTATAAGTAAAAAAAAGGTGAATAGAAATTTTTAATTTTAACTTGATAAAGAAAAATTAGGAGCTCCATATACTTGATGTAAATGGGTTTGCTCTAATAGTCTTCAATGATGTTTTTTTCACTAAACTTTTGGAAAAAGTCTTCAAATGGATTGGTTTGTTCCATTCCAAAAGTCCTCTGCTTGTTTCTCTTAAACAGAAATGCTAAAAAATTATCCCTCAGATGCTTTGCCGTGACACACTGATAGGAGTAGAATTGTAGAATTGGAAGTCCTTACACAGAATATATAAGGCACTTATTGAAGGAAGGGAAACAATTAAACTATAAGTTACATAATAAAACAAATAGTACTTTTGTTTTTTCATAACACATGTTTTGTCTTTGTCTCACCAAGAGAAGCCACTTACACAACAAACAAGGTAACAAACGTACGTTAAATTTATTCAGGACACCAAGTTACGTGAAAAAGATGGAAGTCTCAACATTATAGTATAGTTGAAAGTCTTAATAACAATGAACAACGAAAACCCTCACGAGGGATTTCTAGCAGCCATGCGATCGAGCTCATATTCACTACAAAGAACTGACCATTTATAAGCCACTTCAAACAATTCTTGCTCAACTTTTCTTTGATCTTCCACCGTTTGAGATTTGTTTTTTCTCACATTTTCAAGCTCCTTTTTGTACCTTATAGTTTCCGCAATGCATTTATTTTTTCCCTCATCCAGAGATGATAAGGCAGCCTCACAAACTTTTATTTCTTCCTTCAACCTAACGATTTGTTCCTTCAAAACCACTTCCTTCAGTGGAGCTTCATCATTGAAATTCTCTGCCTCAGAAATTTTAACGGCCACCTCATTCTGACGAGCTTCAAGTTCTGCCAACTTGTGAGTGGTAGCAAAGCGTTGCTTAAAGGAGCATAGAATGGTTGGAAAGTGTTGGTGCATAGTCTCTATAATACGTTTGAGTCGATCTGATAGAGTTACATCTTTGAAAGGAAGGTCGGACAGAAAATTAAGAGTAGAAAAAAGACGGAGAGTGTTAGTCTCAGAACTAACTATGTCCTTGAGAGACATCTTGAGATACTTTTCCAGCTCAACAAGGGTCTTTACAACTATATTATCTTCACCCTCTTTCCCCAAAGCAATTGGTATCATATCATTGCCCCCAAAGTCTTTAATGAGTTCAGGATGGCCTTCACTTTCTTTACTAATGCGTGCCTCATTTTGGCTACTCCTAATTTCACTCTGGAAGGAATAAGAAAATATAAAACGTTACCATCAAACCACAATAGTTATAAAGCTTTAGTTTCATAATACCCTTTTGGATGAGTCATATAAGTGCAAGTAGAAGAAGTTAAATTGTGTTGTTATTGTTGTTTTTCTTTCGAGAGGTTATAAAGAAGAAATTATATAAACGTGACTTTATGAGTTTTCTTTTTTATACGGTGTTTATATTATGAAGGTTGTAAAACAAGAGAGAAAACAGATAAGGGAGTTATTGTTGTATTTTACAATATATGTGTCCAGTGGCTTATATTTTACAAAAAAGGTATCTCTCTTATTTATAAGAGATGTAAGCCTTAGAAACAATAGATGCTATTACTCTTTCTCACTTAACCATTAATCATACAATCAACTTCCCCACGACACAAGATTTATAATTAATATCAATCTGACAAACAAGAAATTAGATTTTAGAGTATTTTTGAAAAAGTTTCATTTTCTAACATTACTTAATGTGGGACTTCACACTTATAGACTTGATTTCTTTCTATGAATTATACAGGGTTATTGTTGATAGCAAGTGGACATGCATATTAATTTAGAATAATTTGTGGTATTTTTGTTTGTCATTTACCTTAGGAATTTCAGCAAGTGGTTTTTTCTGCTTCATCAGACACGGTTCACTAGTCTGTTGTGTGTCCACCAATGACTAAACAAAGTAATAAAAAGGTGTAAAATCACAATAGTCTAATCCAATACTCATAAAAAGATTTATTAGACTCACATTTGAGGGTGTTGGCTTTTCAACTGTTTGCGAGTTTGTTAATGATGTTGCTATTCTTGGTATTTCTGAAGTGAAAACTTCTGCAACAAATTCCTGATCTGGTTCTTCATTTCTTGTTGCCAAAATGTGATCATTAGAAACAACACCTATTTCACCTTCTTTATCAACCAAGTCAGAACCTTCTTCCAAGCTAATCTTAGGCCCATCACCTTCTTCAACAGCCTGGGAATCTCGTACCATGTCCCCACTACTACACCTGTGTAACAAACTTAAATTGCTTGCCAGAGAACAAAAAAACTCAAACTGATGCTATCAATCTTGTAATAATTCACCAAATGTATACTCATCTAACAAAATAGTCATACCTCTTAGAATTCTCATCTATTTGTCTCTTAGCAATGTCCTCTTCCAGCTTAGGATCCCTCGCCACAACACGTTGACGCATTTCCTCTACCCATGAACTCTCAAATCCAACTTCAATAGCTTCTTCACATAGTTTATCGAACTCTTTTTCTCTTTGAGGAATAACACTATGGACACTTTCCTTCTGCAGGAACAACAACATATCTGCCAAAATTTTGAACCTCCAAGCTTGAAAGCGCTCACTAAACTTCTTGGAAGCATTCCAGAGATGAGGATATGTTGTTATTCCCTCCACCAGAAGAGAAATCTGTGCATCATCCAGATCAACAAAATGTTTATATGCTCCCAATCTTGTACGGATATCTGCAGAAGCTGTAAAAATTTGAGAGGATGATATGGAAATATAGGATGGAAACGAGAAAATAAGAAATCAGAAACCTGAAGAAATGTCAATATTGTTGTTAGGAACAACATCTATTCCTTCTTGTTTATGCAAAAGGTTCAACCCTTCTTGTACTTGGATTCCTTGGCTTGCCACTGTTCCTGCCTTGCCTTCATTCATCTTATTATCATCTTGTTCAACTGCCTTGGCAATGTGAGTTGCAACAGCACCTCCAATGCCAATGTCTTCAACTCCAGTGGATGAAGATTTAATGCTCTCATTTCGTACGTCCTCAATCTTCTGTGTATTACAAATTGAAAAAGTACGATTGAGTGAGTGGCTCTAAAGTTTGAAAAGAGCCCTATATATTACTATTGCTTCTTCAAGTGCATATTGGTATGGAAAACCTCCTTCACTCCTTCACTCCTTCACTCTTAATATTACAAAATCCATTTTTATGTTTAGTAATATTACAAATCAGAGGTGGGCTTCTAAATTCTAAAGCAGTAGTTGGTATTGCTAGTCTATCAGTGATATGCTATAACTTTTTTCCAATAAATGTTGTCAGTTTCATATTTACAATGCAAAAGCTTGGTTTGGTAAGATAACTTTCATTGTGACTATAGTTCCTTCTTCTCCATATTTAGGTTACTAATTTCTATTTGATTCTTAATTAGTTGACATATTATGACTTTATCTAATGCAATGGTCCTTTTATCTGAATCAAGCGACAATAACAATTTTCTTTGTTCATTCTTTAGCTTTTTCTTTGTTCATTCTTTAGCTTTGAGTAGTATACATTAACCATTCATTTCCTGTTAAATTACTTAGCAGATGTGCATTTGTTGGTAATTAAGGTGGCTTCTGTTGATTTACCAAAGATGATTTACTTTAAGAATTTTGTGGATACATTAATTTTAATGGATCACACTGCTTTGTTCTAATAAAAAGGAGATCAAATTTTCTACGTTAAATTGAAAAATGTTATTCTAATAATGAGACAGAATAGGTTGGTTCTGACCTGTGATAGAGTGAACTTAGTTGAATGTTTATACATCTCCCTTACGATGTAATAAAATGTCGAAGTACCAAGTTGAGTGTTTATGAAATCTGTACAAAGATATATATAAGGCAATTAACAGTGAAATTCAAATACATAACAAAAGGGAATAGAGCTCAACTTTCCATGATAGATCATTATATCATTACAATTAAAAAATATATATATATATATAAAGTTGGGAATATTTTTATCACCCATCAAAATAAAGTGGTGACTTGCAGTGTTCTCATAACTAAAATTACTAGAACCTAATATTAAAAGACTTGCAGCAAAAATTAAGTTAATGTTCTAATTTTAAAAAATTCGGGTGGTAGTCGGTTGGGAATTGGAAACCATGCCAATATATACATATGCAACACTTATTTCAAAGCATTTAGTTAACATAACAATTATTTAATATTTCTTGACATCATAAAAAAATTAAAAAATAATAAATTGTAATAGTACACTAAGATAGATTAAATTACATAGATAACTAAATTGTAATAGTGCAAACAAAATGTGAAAATAACTAAAAAAAGAGTTAATTTCTTAAAATAATTTGAGTCTAATAATTAATATATTTTCGTTGTTGAATAAAAGTGAGATAAAATTACATTTAATTTGAAACTCATAAACTTCCTTTTGAGAGTGTATACGAGTTAAGACCAACATTTATGTAGAAAAGAATTACCTTCATAAGGAAAATCATAAATGAGCTTCTCAAATGTAGTTGATGAAGTCAAAGAGAGTTTTGGACATTTGTAGACAATGCAATTCTTTACATTATGCAATTCAATCTCTTGACTGAAGTTTTCCAGATGCATAAATATTAAAAGTTTGGGTCTTGGAAGCTCAACTTTAATCTTTACTTGTTTACATCCAACAAGCTCTTCTAGTTCATTGGCTCCATTTATGACCAGAAAATGAAGATTGAGAAGGTCATTAGAAGCAGATCCAGAGAATAATCTTTTCAACTTGTGACAATCATCAACATGCAATGCTTCTAGTTTTGGGAAGCATGCTTGAGGAGAAACAAGGTTAGACAATTTTTTATCCTCCACACCCTCTTCAATGATTTGTCTTAATTCTTTGCATTCTCTAATCGTCAAAAGCTTCAACTTTGGTAAGCATCTTAAAACAGACTTTGGAAAGACTACTTCCAATTTTGCACATTCAACTATTTGTAGTTTTTCAAGATTTGGGAAGGAAAAATAATTGTTTGAAGCTTCTTTATCACATCCAATAATGTCCTCTACTTCACAGCCTCCATCTATACGAAGAAGATTTGACTCGTCTTCTTCCATGATCTGCTTCAATTCCATGCACTCTGTTATGATTATGTTCTTCAACTCTGGTAAGCATCTTACAACAGACTTTGGAAACATTACTTCCAACTTTCCACAATTCCATATTTCTAATGTGGTAAGATGTTGGAGAGTAAGTGAATTGTTGGGACCCACCCAAATATAAGTCATTTGAGGTACATTACACAACACCAACTTCTCTAACCTTAAACTTACTTGTTGGCCAATCATTTCATGTTCATTAAGACAAAAAATACGTTCTGCATTAGAATCCATTATGTATAGAGTTTGCAAAGTGGGGAGATGGTTCTGAATCCCTTTCGGATCCTGTAGGACATTAAGATCAAATGTAAAAACATAAACGAAAAAAGAAAAATTAATTAATAATCATAAAAAGAAAAAAAAGACAAGACTACCTTCGTACTTGTGATAATATCCTCTCTTGAACCATAAAATGGAGACAAACATCTGTAACACTGAAAGTCCTTCAAAGATGGCCACGTCACAATGAGATTGTTGGTAGAACAAATGCTAACAAACTTTGGTAGATTCCGAAGAGAGAGTATGTCCAATGCTGAGAATTGAATATGAATCTCCTTATAATCCTTATTAGCTACGTCATATTGCCCAAACATATATTTCAATTGGAAACAGTGATACACTGAGAGCTCTTTTAAGTTAGGAAAGATAGCTTTCATATTCTCTTTGCCATATTCATAATCAGTGTCTATAATGTACTCAAGTCCAAGACATTCGTTAATTGTCAAAATTTCCAACATCGTCAATGATGAAGCAATGGACAGTTTAAAAAGGTACTTTGCCTTATCAAAGCCTTTCAGTTCAATCTCTCTAAAATTGTGTGTCATAATCAAGTTCAAACCATGTGGTTGTTTTGAAAGACATTCAACACTTTCAACTGGCGGATCAAAATCTGAGTTCGATATCTGCAATTTATACACCAAAATACTTCTTAAACCAAACTAAATATTATTTTAACTCTGATTATTAACGTATTTCATTTCTATCGTATTGTTCGTATAGATAAAACTTTAAGCAATGTCTATAATTATTTAGATTCACTTGTTTCTTCGCAAAAATAATTGCTTTCTGTTTAGTCTATTAAAAAAAATAATTTTCCAAAGTTAATCTATTCCAAATAATCTATCCCAATACTTACATATTAAAAATTTATGTTGCAGCTATTGATATGAACTCAGGTCACTAGTAAGTGGCAGGGCATGTAAGACCATTTATTACTTTTTACACATCATCTTGAAATTCAAATATTTAGATTAATTTTTGTAAATTCACAAAGATAGAAACAATGTAAATGATGGTTTTTCATACCTTGAATGCAATAGAATCCCTTTTTGTAGCTTCTGAAGCATCGCTTGAACAATTTATGTTGAAAAACCCAACATATCTCCCAATATCCAATGATAGTTTTCTTAAAGATGGACATATCACATCATAACTACCAACAACGGTTCTGTTCCGAATATGATGAAGTTCAAGTACTTGTAAAGCAGGAAGCTCAATTTGAGTATTATTTCGACTAGAGAAGTTTATCAAATCAGCAGCCTCTTTATTTGTTATATCATTCAATTCTCCAACAAAAGAAACAGGGAATATACCCTCCAATAACTCACATTCACTGATATGTAGCTTTTTCAAACTTTGGAAGATTGAAATATCACTCTGACAATCATGCTCATTCTCAACAATGCTTTCCTCCTGATTTTTATTGACCCTTTCGTGAGTTACTATATCCTTCAAACTTTTGCAGTCTTTTATGAACAATTCTTCCAAAGAAGTTAGGGTCTTAGCTATAGATGTTGTAAAAATTGAGCCTAACTTCCAACAACGATTTATCTTAAGACTTGTAAGGCTGGATAGAGTTCCTGAAAAGCAATCATAAATTAAAAAAATATTGGTTTCTAGGAACTAAAATAATCGTACAAGACAATTTCCTTAAAATAATTTTAAATTTGACAAACAACTTCACATGCAAATATAATTGTCTATAATTTTAAATGAGACCAATTTTGCTTGTAGTGTATTAACAAGTAATTGATTTAAGTAAACGTAGATTAGTAGTGTCTCGAGTTTGAACGTTACTAACAGAAAATAACATCGCAATGAAACAATATAGAAATATGGATGCTTACCTTCCTCTATTACTTTATCACGGTCTGTTGATGAAACAATATCTCCAATTATTTGATCTAGCTTGTGACATTCTTTTATCTCAACAACTTTCAATTGAGTTAAGCCTCCAACAGTGTTGGCTGGCAATATATGTTTTAATTCTTGACAGCTATTTATCTTTATATCCTGCAGATTTTGGAAAATTTGTACAGGATGCCCTGTGGTGAATTCATCTTCACCTTCCTCCGTTTTGTCATCATCTGCTAATATATACTTCAGTTCATCACAACTTGATATTTGTAATATTTTCAATTTTACAAAGTTTCGAGCAACCACATATGTGAAGAGAAATGTCAATCGTGGACAATTACTTAAATCAAACTTCTGTAAGTTCTCAAAAGGTCCATTGGCAAGAAGAAAACAATGCCATATAACTCTTAGATTGCTCATGTACTTGATTATCAAAGTATGCAACTTGGAGAAGAGAGTTACCACCTCACTCGAGTGACTACGAGTGTCAATCAAACATTCTAACTCTTCAGAATCATGTATCTCCAACTTATTCAACTCATCCAAACCTCCTCCTTCAATTTGAAATATATCAGGGATGATATTTTTTGCACCTCCATGAATAGTTGCCACAAATAGATCCTTTGCTCTTTTTGCCAAACCCTTTATTACTTCATTTGATATGTCAAAATGGTTAAGTAATAAAGTTCTGCCATGAATGTAAATATCTCTACCATCAAAATCCTCAAAACCAAAAGGTCCTAATACAATTCCATACCTTTGCAGTGTTTCGGGAATGCTAAACGTCTTAAAGAATTCAATATTGTCTTCACTGTCAGCATCCCATTCTCCTTCAATTTCAATGATGTACAACTCTTCCAAAAGCGGGATTCTCTTCATCCCTTCAAAATTCTTCACTTTAATGTCACACTTATTAAACTCTAATAATTTTAGTGTAATTGCAACATCAGTTTGTAATTCAGGAAATGAAGGTAGTAAACAACCAAATAACGAGAGACTGTGAAGATTCTTCATACCGCCTAAAAATGAGAAGTCGCTCAATTCATAATTCGCAATGAATAGACAACGAAGATTTGTTAATGTTTTGAAAGATATTGTTGACAATCGTGTTTTTCCATCCTCATCGTTTTCAAGAATCAAAACTTTGACCATTCCCATTCTTTTGAAAATCCCATCAAAATCTTTCATCTTTGTCCGTAAGCATAAAAACTCAAGATTGGAGCAATCCAAATCATTTGGAAATTTCGCACACCATAGATATCTTACTGAATTTTGTTCCACTCTAACATCTTTTTCCACTTCACACTTGATAATCTTGTTCTCATCTTTTGCTATTATGTGGGCCATATCACGAACTATGTCATGCATTTTGACACATTCATCATCTGCATCCAACAATAAACAACAACTAACAAGCTTAATTTTAGCTGCAATCACTTCACTCCTTGCCTCTTCATATGAGTCAACTTCTCCAACTACACCTAATCCTATTGCACATCTTGTTAAAATTTCAATTTGAATTTCAAAATCTTCAGGAAACACAGAGCACAACAGGAAAAGTGATTTAGCTTCTTTAGTATCTAAATTATCATAGCTCAACTGCAGGCACTTGTAGGGATCAGTCAAACCTCTTTCAATATTTATTGGCTTAGAGTGTCTCAATTTATTCAATGCAACCCTCCATTCCGTCTCGGCTTTTCCCTTCAAACTACAAGCAACAGCTGCAATGGCAACCGGCAATCCTTTACATTCATTGGAAATTAATCTTCCTATTTCCTTTAAGGTATCAGAGGTGGCATCTGATATAAGTGCTTTATTTTGGAAAAGAGTCCATGCTTCTTCATCCGTTAAAATTGGCAAGTAAATCTTTCTTTGACAGTCCATTAAAGTACAAACTGCTTCTGATCTACTGGTAATGAGAATCTTGCATCCTTTATGGTGTTCAGAAGAAGGAATCCCAATACGACCAAAGTCAAGGTTTTCCCACACATCATCGAGAATTATAAAAATATTTTTCTCTTGAGTTAATCTTGAGCACAATCTTTGGGCTCTCTGCATTTCTTCAGTTTCTGGAAATTCAAATTGCAGTGAACTAGCTATTTTTTCTTGAATCCTCCGAACTTCCACGGTACTAGAAACAGGTACAAAAAGAACTTTTTCAAAAAGATGCTCTGCTTCTACGAACTTCCTAACCTCCATCGCTAATGTTGTTTTACCACAACCCCCCATCCCATACAACCCAATCATGGAAACATCATTATTTTTCACTGCATCAAGTAGTTGCTCATAAGCAGATAGTCTGCTCTCAAAATTCATGCCTTTTTCTAAAAGCATATGAAGGGTGTTTGAAGGAAGCGTAGCGATGCGGTCAAATGGCACATATTTTCTGCCCTCTTCAATGACCTTTTCGAGGTGCATAGTTTTGTTTGCTAACTTTTTTCCAACATGATATCGCCAAATCCAATTTGGGCAGTGCCCAAAGCAACAATGTTTTTGTGTTCTTGCCTTTTCCAGCAACTGATTGACATTGTGTACATCATTGATAGCATCTTCCAACCACTTGTCCACAATTTCACTGGGCTTTCTCGCTTGTTTCTTGTTGTGCGTAACAAATTTTTGGACACTGTCTTTCGTTATAATCAAATTGCTCTCTTCTTCTTCAAGCCTTTTGACGAAATTTTTAAAGCAACAAGGATAACGTAATTGATTTAATGCTCCACACACTAAATCTCTTGAAACAGAAGATGCAAAACCACATAGACACTCCATCAATTTATTCAAACATATACAACTTTCTTAAACCTGATCAAGAAAAGATAGACGCACTTTAGATGTATTAGATAACAAAATGATTTTAAAATAATTTATTTCATCTTCCAGTACATCACTTTTTTTATAGTAAAATTAGGTAAAAAGTTATCAAGTGTAGTAATTAAATTTAATGTTCTCTATCCTAAATAGTCAATTATGGGATACACAATAAAAGAAAGTCTAATAACTTTAATCATTGCTTTTAAAATTATTAAGTTTGATAAAAGAGTTTTTAAATATATTTTTCGTCACTTTGATAATTTTGTCGAACATTTTTTTTAAATAATGTTTTGTAAATGTTTTACCCTCCCACCAACAAAAAATAAATCATGTTCAAACATACAAGTATGTAGATGAGAAGATTTGTTAAATAGAAAAATAAAAACACAAAAGTGTACCTGTACAAAATATATTTAACCAAAGCTTAAACTAAAACATGCATTGTATACAAAATTAGAATTATACTTATCTTTTGTAAGTTTAATTTTTCTATACTTATTTAAATTTATATCCACATTTTAGATAAAATGTACAAATAGAAAAAGAAAGAAAAAATACTAATTCCTTAAAATGTTAATTGTGATAGAGGATCTGGAAATTAAGTTATTATATGCACGATCCGATTGGTTACTTGATGAGTAACAAGAGTTCTACTCTTTACACCGCAAATCACTCTATAAACCATTCGTTATACAAAATTATACTTTCAAGTCTTCAACCTCTATTACTTGTATTAATTCATTATAGTAAAATATATTAATTCACCGTTTTTCTCACTTAAATAGTTAACATCAAGTTTATCATATACCTTCTCTTCAAAAAAATTCCGTTAATGTAAAACACTTTGCTTTCTTATCTATAATTTAATTTTCAATTTTTTCTTTTAACACAAAATCTTCACTTTAATTCCTTATTTTTTTTTAAGACTAAATTAACTATTTTCAACAGTTTTTTGCATCTTTGGAAATTTTGAGTGAGGTGCCATGTGTATCATAATTTATCCGAACTTCTATTACAAGGGAATGTAACTTGTTTAAGAGACCAATTATAAGACTAGTTAATTATTGACAAAGGATTAAATAAAACTATCAAAGAATCTTATGTGAAAGTCATGAAAATATCAACTTGTGGCACTAATCAATTGAGGAGAATACAAACTTCAATGATTACATAATATTAATTAGTTGAGTGTGAATTGTCTTTCTTGGGAGATTAGGTGGTTCCACCGTATTAAGTCCTATAAATTAAAGATTATACAGGGGAGTTCATCAAGCTCCTTTAGGACTTCTAAATACATAATTTTTCTGTTTCAATTTTAAGTTGTTATCAAAATAGGTTGCTAGTATCTGTAATTTTCGGTGCATTTTTTGCGGTCTTCCTTCGTCATCAGTCACCATCATAATTTTCATTGGTGACCACCAGATCAAGATCGCTTCTTCAAGCGATGACCACTTGTGTTAGAATTAGAGCGATAAACATTTTCAAGCAACGTCTCACGCACATCAATTATAGAATGCCTCGAGGCGCGTGAATCCCACACACATCGCTCGGTCATCTGATCTTCTCTAGACAACTACCATTTGACTCACTGGAGCAATCCCGATACGTTCCTTCCACGTGTCTTATTTAGAGGTCATTTGGTGGACTTTTAGTCACAAAGAGATTCGCTTTTCCTTATGGATTGAAGGTTTTTTCTATCGAACATAGTTTTTGCCTTTAAAAACTATTGTTTTGCTTTCATAATCTGTTTTTAAAATGTCTACTACACCTATCATTTTTGGAAATCCTACCATTATCATTGAAAAACTATATGGAAAAAATTAACTCTTTTGTGGTCGGCATTCATTGAAATATGGTTCTTTAGCGAGGGTCATCATGACCACCTTGACCAAGATGGAAGGAACGTGCCTCCTGATAAGTTTGAATAATTGAAGCAAGTTGATTTTCAATTGTGTCGTGTTGTGAAATATGTGGAACTGAAGCTTTTGGTTTCTCTTAGAGCTTTTAAAATGTCACTTTTTTCATAAGAAAGCTCAAACTTGTCACTTTTTTCAAATTCTTCTCCATCGTTACTCAATACCATGACTCCTAGTGAAGATGATTCAAGATGGCTCATTGTTATCAGAAAAAGTTCTCGTTCCACTCGAAACCCACATCCTATTCATAACTTTTTTAATTTCTATAAATTGTCGTTTTCCTATTGCTCCTTTTTATCCTCACTATCCTCTATTACCATTCCCAAAAATGTGAATCGAGCAATTGATATCCTAGATGGTGACAAACTATGATTGTTGAAATGCAGGCTCTTAATCAAAATAATAGTTAGGTGTTAGTTCCTCTTCCACTAGAAAAAAGGAAGTTGGATGTCGATAGGTATATGCCATTAAAGTAAGACCTAATAGTGAAGTTGATGAGCTCAAAATCTGATTAGTTATAAAGGGGAACACTCATATTCATGGAGTTTGTTGGATCAAATGATTAAATCCATGTCATGTACACACAACTATGTGTGACTTGTGTAATTAGTTGAGTGTGAGTTCTCTTTCCTTTCTAGATTAACTGGTTCCATTGTATTAAGTCCTATAAATGAAAGATTAAGAAAATGAGTTCATCACGCTCCTCCAAGACTTCTAAATACATTAATTCTATGAGAGAGTTTTAAGTATGATTTTCCTAACAGAAATAATATTTTAATCTCTCAATATGCATTATGTTTGTTAGAGATTCCACATCGATTTGCGATAAGGTCAATTTAGAGTATATAAGTAAATACAAACCTAATTTTACAAGCTGGTTTTCCAGAGTTAAATTAGGCTTAAAGTTCACTCGACGTAAAGGGGTGTGTTAGAAGTTCGACATTAACTAGAGATAAGGCTAATATAAAGTATATAAATGAATGCAAACCTCATCTTACAAACTAATTTTGTGACATTAAATTAGACTTAAAGTCCACTTGTGAATAATGTTTGTTTAATTTATTTGTTTATTCATTCATATAAACATAGACAATGGCACATAAACCCAAGTGGAAGAATATAAGGTTTTATGCATCATGTTAATTAAATATATCAATGCGTAAATAAATTATTAATGAAGTGGAAAATAATAATTAAGCTATTGAGGAGCAATTTTTTAATGATGACTACTAATTGATGGGTTGAGCAAAACAATAGGACCTGAATGTATATGAACAACTAAGGTAGAATGCAAGTTTTCTCATACCTTTCTTCGTGTTACATTCGTCAAGAAAGAAAATAGAAAGTCAAAGTCATTGAAAAAAAGCTTAGAGTCATTCATCAAATCAAATCTCTAGAGCATTAAAGATTGCTCTCTCATGAAAAAAGGTACACATACCCTTTCTATAATATATGTTAGAATCACATAATTTTAAAATCCTATTTTGGCATCTATATCATGCATTATTCGAAAATTGTTAAGTTTTGCCATGTGTTTTTCACATTACCAAAGTCATTAATCGTCTATTCTAGCAAGATTAATTACGTTGATTGTGTCAGTAGTTATCTAGTCCCCATTTATTTCCATGCTTGTTGTCTTCGATGTAAGGAGGTATCTTGGAAATCTCACGTCGGCTAGATTATGACTAAGTTATAATGTATAAGTAGGTATAAAACTCACCTTCTAAACTACATTTTTGAAATATGTGAATGCTCAATGTCCTTAACGTGAGGTGTGTTAGAAATCTCATATTAACTAAAAATATACATAAATTGTAATACATAAGTGAATGCAAATCTCACTTTACTAAATTAATTTTATAAGATTAAGTTAGGATTAAATACCACGTTTTAAAGTTATTAAAAATCTATTTTACCAAAATTAATTAGGTATATATCAAACCTAGCTCTCTACCATTCCCAATGCTCTCAATTTAAGAGAATGTATTAAAAATTTCAATATATATATATATATATATATATATAATTATTAAATTAGTTTAATGAGATTGAATTAATGAGTTAAATTTCATTACTTAAATACTTGTGTTTGACTTAATATGATGATAATTATGATGGTGTTATTTTTTTTATTAATACATTAAACTACGAGAAAAAATAAATAAATTAAAAATACTCATTTAATTTCAAATAATTCATTGTGGTAAAAAATTAATTAGATTTAAATAAACTTTTGAGCTAGTTACACTTTTACTCTCTCTTAGAAAGGACATTAGCTCCGTTTAAGTAAAATGATACTATTATGTTTTCTGAAATTAAACTGAGACCAAACTGCTTCTAAACTTTTTACAGAAATTTTCCATTTGTATATTAAATATCATTTTTTTTTTTCACATTACACATGTATCTTCATAAAGTTGGTGAATGTAAGCATAATTTGAGAAAGAATATTGTATTTTACTCATCCATTTATTATTCAGATGATGTTAAAAATGTTCATGTTCTACATATACGATGCATAATTGATAATGGGATGTGAAATAAAATGATGTTTCTAATTTGGAAGTGGAAAATGATAAAAGATTATTTACCTGATTTAACTAATACGCAAGAGAGAGAATGGAGAATTGGCGAGAAAGAAACAAGTGATCATCCATTATTTCAAAGAGATCTGAAACGTTAAGTTACTGCAAACATAAACACAAACACATTATCTACAACTTTCATTGAAATATCACTTTTTTCTTCACATTATGTAAGCATAATTTGAGAAAGCATATTGCATTTTACTCATACATTTATTATTCAGATGATGTTAAAAATGTTCATGTTCTACATATACGATGCATAATTGATAATGGGATGTGAAATAAAGATGATGTTTCTAATTTGGAAGTGGAAAATGATAAAAGATTATTACCTGATTTAACTAATACGCAGAGGGAGAATGGAGAATTTCATCCATTATTTCAAAGAGATCTGAAATGTTAAGTTACTGCAAATACAAACATAAACACAAACACATTATCTACAACTTTCATTGAAAAGGAAACGATTAAAATTTCAAATAAGAGCAGAACAGAAGTTAACTTTACACTGATCGATACCTTCAGAGAGAGAGATGAATGTAGTCCGATGCTTGAATCTCACTACTGATGAAAGAGATAAGAATGAAAGCACACCCTTTCTCTAACACTACCAATTATTAATATTAATTCTGCGTGATCGAGGGAGACTATAAGTTTCATTTGTATGTCTTGGAGAAGTCTTCATGGTTTATTTATTATTGTTGTGTGGTGGGTGCTATCAGAATTCAGAATTATTATTATTATTAATTCTGCATGATTGAGGCTGTAACTTCCACTTGTATGTCTTTGAAAAGTCTTGGTCGTTTGAAAAATCTTGTTTGCTCCTCGTCTTTCTTTGCTTATTGTCATATGTAATTTTATAAACCATTAATAAAACTAATTAGATAGAGTGACCGTTTAAAAAAAATAGAATTGATGATTCTTCTCTTTAGAGTGACCGTTTAAAAAAATTAGATAGAGTGAAATAAACCATTAATAAAACTAATTGAACTTACATATTTAATGCTATTTTTGAAGTTAATACGAATAAAAAAGAGAGTGACATATAACAAGAACAATAGCATCTATAAGAAGAAGCAGATGTAGTTGATATCTAACTAATTTGGAAGTGAAAAAATGAGGAGAAATAGGCAAACTTAGGTTACCTCCTTTAACAGATATGCAGAGAACAATGGAAGAATTGGCTATAAAGAAACAAGTGGTCGTCCATCTCTTCAAACAGAGACGCTCAAACGTTAAGTTAAGTTACTGTTTAAACACAAAAACAAACGGAGACGATTAGAATTTCAAATCAAACACAAAAACAAAAACATAACTCCACAGTGATTGTTACCTCCACAGAGACGAATGCTACTCCATTGCTTGAATCGATTACAGAGTATGTGATACAATGCTCAAACTTTAAAGCATTAAAGCACAGCTTTCCACTGACAATTTGTCTGCTTCCTTTTCACTTTAAAGCGTCTTCTTTTTCTTTATTACCTTTATCAATACATTTTAATTTTTATACTTCTTTTCAACATCCTTTTATTAATACTCTGCATGATTGAGATGCTTTTTAAAGTATTGTCGTTTATTTATTATTGTTGTGGGTGGGTACTATTTAAAAGGACAGATTTACCCATTTAATGTTTCTAAACTTAATCTTGCATTTACCCTTTTTATGCTTTTTTCTTCGTCAATCTCCGTTTTTTTTTTCTTCCTTCACACCAATAAAATCTATAATTTAATTCCCAAATTAAATTTATTAAAATTATAATAAAAAAGTAAAAATTATTCCTGACTTCTTTTTTAATTAATCAGAAAGATTGTTACAATATCCATACATCATCAAACACTAATATGATGTTTAAAATATGTTTGGTAGACGTTGTCGGTGAATTATGCTCATTCTCCATTTTGGTCCTCAAAATATATTTTCTACTCATGCTTATCGAACGACTTTTTATGAGAATTCATGAAGCAATAATCTAATATAAAAATCTATGTCTATGTTTATGTCATGCCTATTATAAATAAATAAAATGTTTTAAATTAGTAGAGCTCGTATATGGGTGTTGCAAGTTCTGGACAACCGAATATTGAGCTGATTTTTTTTTGTCATCTCATTTCAATAGTCTAAATACCATTAAGAAAATATCATGCATTTAACTAGAATAACTAATCCAGAGAAAGTGTAGAAAAATGTTTGTTCAGTTATCCCAAAACATAACTAAGTCAATGTAAATCTTTAACTTACACTTGAATTATTTCTAACATTTTTAGTCATGTTTATTTTTATGACATTATAGACAGATCATTAGCTTCGTACGTTAAAAAGTTCATGATATTTTGAAAAAAAAAACTCGTTATTAACAATAGATTTGTTATAAGTAAAAAAAGGTGAATAGAAATTTTTAATTTTAACTTGATAAAGAAAAATTAGGAGCTCCATATACTTGATGTAAATCGGTTTGCTCTAATAGTCTTCAATGATGTTTTTTTCACTAAACTTTTGGAAAAAGTCTTCAAATGGATTGGTTTGTTCCATTCCAAAAGTCCTCTGCTTGTTTCTCTTAAACAGAAATGCTAAAAAATTATCCCTCAGATGCTTTGCCGTGACACACTGATAGGAGTAGAATTGTAGAATTGGAAGTCCTTACACAGAATATATAAGGCACTTATTGAAGGAAGGAAAACAATTAAACTGTAAGTTACATAATAAAACAAATAGTACTTTTGTTTTTTCATAAGACATGTTTTGTCTTTGTCTCACCAAGAGAAGCCACTTACACAACAAACAAGGTAACAAACGTACGTTAAATTTATTCAGGACACCAAGTTACGTGAAAAAGATGGAAGTCTCAACATTATAGTATAGTTGAAAGTCTTAATAACAATGAACAACGAAAACCCTCACGAGGGATTTCTAGCAGCCATGCGATCGAGCTCATATTCACTACAAAGAACTGACCATTTATAAGCCACTTCAAACAATTCTTGCTCAACTTTTCTTTGATCTTCCACCGTTTGAGATTTGTTTTTTCTCACATTTTCAAGCTCCTTTTTGTACCTTATAGTTTCCGCAATGCATTTATTTTTTCCCTCATCCAGAGACGATAAGGCAGCCTCACAAACTTTTATTTCTTCCTTCAACCTAATGATTTGTTCCTTCAAAACCACTTCCTTCAGTGGAGCTTCATCATTGAAATTCTCTGCCTCAGAAATTTTAATGGTCACCTCATTCTGACGAGCTTCAAGTTCTGCCAACTTGTGAGTGGTAGCAAAGCGTTGCTTAAATGAGCATAGAATGGTTGGAAAGTGTTGGTGCATAGTCTCTATAATACGTTTGAGTCGATCTGATAGAGTTACATCTTTGAAAGGAAGGTCGGACAGAAAATTAAGAGTAGACAAAAGACGGAGAGTGTTAGTCTCAGAACTAACTATGTCCTTGAGAGACATCTTGAGATACTTTTCCAGCTCAACAAGGGTCTTTACAACTATATTATCTTCACTCTGGAAGGAATAAGAAAATATAAAAGGTTACCATCAAACCACGATAGTTATAAAGCTTTAGTTTCATAATACCATTAATCATACAATCAACTTCCCCACATCACAAGATTTATAATTAATATCAATCCGACGAACAAGAAATTAGATTTTAGAGTATTTTGAAAAAGTTTCATTTTCTAACATTACTTAATGTGGGACTTCACACTTATACTTACAGATTGTTTCTTACAATCTTCTCTCGAGAATGAGTTTTTTTGAAAAAAACTTGTTATTTTCATTTTATTTATGAACTCTATATATAAATAAAATGTAACAAAATATCAAATATTTTCTAAATCAAAATAATAACTAATTTCTAAGATTGAAAAATATTTCTAAAACTGAAATATTTTCTAAAAAGTAGTTTAAATCAAAATATATTAAATTATAATATTATCAACAAAATGCCATTTTAGTATCATTGAGATCATTATAATTATTTATTTTATTAGGAATTATACTTTTAGTCTAAGTATGATCAGTAACAAAATATTAAATTTAAATTCCAACATAGAAATTCAGTATTTTTTTTTTGTTTTTCAATTCCACTCATGCGACAATGATAAATCAAAATGGTGACATCATTTTTGTTCTGACCAAATATATTGGAAATGTGAATTGCAGAAAATAAACTTACATGTAAATGTGATTTACGTTGTAAAGTAACTATTGGATCCAACTTAGAGGTGGCGGATTCGGAAAGAATTGATGAAGCTTCCATATTGGTGTTCTTTGCTATGGTTTCCACTAAAGCAACTTGCTCAGTACTCTGCGCAAGAACGAATGATATGTAGCTGTGGTGTAATAAATTGTACACTTGATTTCCTTTTATGAATTATACTAGCAGGGTTATTGCTGATAGCAAGTGGACATGCATATTAATTTAGAATAATTTATGGTATTTTTGTTTGTCATTTACCTTAGGAATTTCACCAAGTGGCTTTTTCTGCTTCATCAGACACGGTTCACTAGTCTGTTGTGTGTCCACCAATGGCTAAACAAAGTAATAAAAAGGTGTAAAATCACAATAGTCTAATCCAATACTCATAAAAAGATCTATTAGACTCACATTTGAGGGTGTTGGCTTTTCAACTGTTTGCGAGTTTGTTAATGATGTTGCTATTCTTGGTATTTCTGAAGTGAAAACTTCTGCAACAAATTCCTGCTCTGGTTCTTCATTTCTTGGAGCCAAAATGTGATCATTAGAAACAACACCTATTTCACCTTCTTTATGAACCAAGTCAGAACCTTCTTCCAAGCTAATCTTAGGCCCATCACCTTCTTCAACAGCCTCGGAATCTCGAACCATGTCCCCATTACTACACATGTGTAACAAACTTAAATTTCTCACCAAAGAACAAAAAAACTAAAACTGATGCTATCAATCTTGTAAAAATTCACCAAACGTATACTCATCTAACAAAATAGTCATACCTCATAGAATTCTCATCTATTTGTCTCTTAGCAATGTCCTCTTCCAGCTTAGGATCCCTCGCCACAACACGTTGACGCATTTCCTCTACCCATGAACTCTCAAATCCAACTTCATTCAATTTATCATCTTGTTCAACTACCTTGGAATCTAGCACAAGTTTGTCCTCACCACCAGACTCAACGTGAGTTGCAACACCACCTTCAATGCCAATGTCTTCAACTAAAGGGCCCTCTTTAATGCTCTCATTTCCTACATCCCCACTCTCCTGTGTATTACAAATTGAAAAAATACGATTGAGTGGCTCTAAAGTTTGAAAGGAGCCCTATTGCTATTACTATTGCTTCTTCAAGTGCATATTGGTATGGAAAACCTCCTTCACTCTTTCATTCCTCATACACCAACTTTCTTTTGAAATATTGCACAAGCAAGTTAGGAGTTAGTCTTTATATTACAAAATCAAGGGACAATAACAATTTTCTTTGTTCATTCCTTAGTTTTAAGTAGTATATACCAACCATTCATTTCCTGTTAAATTACTTCTGTTGATCTACCAAAGATGATTTACTTTAAGAACTTTAATGGTACATTAATTTTAATGGATCACATTGATTTGTTTTAATAAAAGGGAGATCAAATTTGTACGTTAAATTGAAAAATGTTATTCTAATAATGAGACAGAATAGACTATTAAATGTTTTTATTTATATTCATAGATTGGTTGGTTCTGACCTGTGAACAGTCATCAGATATGTCTGAAGGGATGTCATCTGCATCAAATGTCCAACCATCAAGTTCAGTGTCTTCGAAATCTGTACAAAGATATATAAGGGAATTAACGTGAAAATAAAAAACATAACAAAAGGGAATACACCTCAACTTTCCATGATAGATCATTATTAGAGTTAAAAATCAAATAAAGAAATAAAAAGTGTGATTATAGGAATTTTTTTTATCACCCACATCAAAATAAAGTGGCGACTTACGTCTTAAGGATAGTACCTTTACAACAGTGTTTTCATAACTAAAATTCCTAGAACCTAAAATTAAAAGTCTTGCACCAAAAATTAAGTTAATGTTCTTATTTTAAAAAACTCTGGTGAGTACTCGGTTGGGAATTTGAAACCGTCCTCTGAGTGAAATAATGAATTTGTAAATATATATATTTTCTTTAGGTAAAACTGTTTACAAATTAAGGGACGAATTGTCTCAACCAATGTCAATATACTTATAAAAGACTTATTTCAAATGTGATCATATTTTGTGAACGAATTAGCAACTATAATTGTGGATTGTGTAGTTAGAATCAACGGATTCAAAACATTTAGTTGATATACAATTATTTAATATTTCTTTATATCATAAAAAAAATTAAACATAAATATACTGTAACAGTACACTAGGATAGATTAACTAAATTGTAATAGTGCAAACATAATGTGAAAATAACTAAAAAAGAGTTAATTTCTTAAAATAATTTGAGTCCAATAATTAATATATTTTCGTTGTTGAACAAAAGTGAGATAAAAATTTAATTTAATTTGAAACTAGTAAACTTCCTTTTTGAGAGTGTATGAGTTAAGACCAACATTTATTTAGAAAAGAATTAGATAGGAGAGTTACCTCATTTCCATACTATGATAGTTAAAATTTGAAGACTTTATATGGTATTTACCTTTGTGAGGAAAATCTTGACAGAGCTTTTGAAGAGAAGTTGTTGAAGTCAAAGAGAGTTTTGGACATTTGTAGACAATGCAATTCTTTAAATTATGCAATTCAATCTCTTGACAGAAGTTTTCCAAATGCATAAATATTAAAAGTTTGAGTCTTGGAAGCTCAACTTTAATCTTTCCCAATAAGTTAGATTTACAACCGCTTAGGAATAATTTAGAAAAGATGTCTAAAACTCTAGTTACCAATATTTTATTGGGAAAATATCACATCATAATCAATATTTGTTGTAATTTTTTTTACTTTTAAATATAAACGTTTTTTTTAGAACTTGAGGTATTATAAGAATTGTTGCTTATCTTCATTTTTCTATGAATTACATTTGGACATGATTGGATGAGTTAAACTTGATAGAATTTGTTACTTTTAACCATTGTGACGAAATTATTTATATCATAAATTATTTTAATTAAATTAGCCCAACCTATTTTATGTATTGTTATGGTAGATGTTATAATTATATTGGATACTCTAGAAAGTATTAAGGTAATTATGCAATAATATATATATATATATATATATATATATATTATATGTAGAAAATAATTACCTTCAGGAAAATCTTCAGTGAGCTTCTGAAATGTAGTTGTTGAAGTCAAAGAGAGTTTTGGACATTTGTAGACAATGCAATTCTTTACATTATGCAATTCTTGACTGAAGTTTTCCAGACGCATAAATATTAAAAGTTTGAGTCTTGGAAGCTCAACTTTAATCTTTCCTTGTTTACATCCAACAAGCTCTTCTAGTTCATTGGCTCCATTTATGAACAGAAAATGAAGATTGAGAAGGTCATTAGAAGCAGATCCAGAGAATAATCTTTTCAACTTGTGACAATGATTAACAAGCAATGCTTCTAGTTTTGGGAAGAATGGTTGAGGAGAAACAAGGTTAGACAAATTTCTATCCCCTTCAATTATTTCTCTTAATTCTTTGCAATCTTTAATCGCCAAAAGCTTCAACTCTGGTAAGAATCTTACAACAGACTTTAGAAAGATTACTTCCAACTTTCCACAATCCCATATTTTTAATGTGGTAAGATGTTGGAGAGTAAGTGAATTGTTGGGACCCACCCAAATATAAGTCATCTGAGGTAATATATTCAAGTCCAATTTCTCTAACCTTAAACTCACTTGTTGGCCAATCATTTCATGTTCATTAAGACAAAAAATACGTTTTGCATCAGAATCCGTTATGCTTAGAGTTTGCAAAGTGGGGAGAAGGTTCTGAATCCCTTTCGGATCCTGTAGGACATTAAGAGCAAATGTAAAAACATAAACGAAAAAAGAAAAATTAATTAATAATCATAAAAAGAAAAAAAAATACAAGACTACCTTCGTACTTGTGATAATAGGCTCTCTTGAACCATAAAATGGACATAAACATCCGTAACACTCAAAGTCCTTCAAAGATGGCCACGTCACAGTGAGATTGTTGGTAGAACAAATGCTAACAAACTTTGGTAGATTCCGAAGAAATAGTTTTTCCAATGCTGAGAATTGAATGTGAATATCCTTATAATCCTTATTAGCTACGTCATATTGCCCAACCATATATTTCAATTGGCAACATTCATACACATAGAGCTTTTTTAAGTTAGGAAAGATAGCTTTCTTATTCTCTTTGCCATATTCATCATCAGTGTCTATAATGTACTCAAGTCCACCACATTCGTTAATTCTCAAAATTTCCAACATCGTCAATGATGAAGCAATGGACAGTTTAAAAAGGTACTTTGCCTTATCAAAGCCTGTCAGTTCAATCTCTCTAATATTGTGTGTCACAATCAAGTTCAAACCATGTGGTTGTTTTGAAAGACATTCAACACTTTCAACCGGCGGATCAAAATCTGAGTTCGATATCTGCAATTTATACACCAAAATACTTCTTAAACCAAACTAAATATTATTTTAACTCTGATTATTAACGTATTCTATTTCTATCGTATTGTTCGTATAGATAAAAGTTTAAGCAATGTCTATAATTATTTAGATTCACTTGTTTCTTCGCAAAAATAATTGCTTTCTGTTTAGTCTATTAAAAAAAATAATTTTCCAAAGTTAATCTATTCCAAATAATCTATCCCAATACTTACATATTAAAAATTTATGTTGCAGCTATTGATACGAACTCAGGTCACTAGTAAGTGGCAGGGCATGTAAGACCATTTATTACTTTTTACACAACATCATCTTGAAATTCAAATATTTAGATTAATTTTTGTAAATTCACAAAGATAGAAACAATGTAAATGATGGTTTTTCATACCTTGATTGCAATACAATCCCTTTTTGTAGCTTCTGAAGCATCGCTTGAACAATTTATGTTGAAAAACCCAACATATCTCCCAATATCCAATGATAGTTTTCTTAAAGATGGACATATCACATCATAACTACCAACAACGGTTTTGTTCCGAATACGATGAAGTTCAAGTACTTGTAAAGCGGGAAGCTCAATTTGAGTATTATTTCGACTAGAGAAGTCTTCCAAATCAGCAGCCTCTTTATTTGTTATATCATTCAATTCTCCAACAAAAGAAACAGGGAATATACCCTCCAATAACTCACATTCACTGATATGTATCTTCTTCAAACTTTGGAAGATTGAAATATCACTCTGACAATCATGTTCATCCTCAACAATGCTTTCCTCCTGATTTTTGTTGACCCTTTCGTGAGTTACTATATACTTCAAACTTTTGCACCCTCGTATGTACAATTTTTCCAAAGAAGTCAAGTTCTTAGCTATAGATGCTGTAAAAATTGAGCCTAACTTCCCACAACGTTTTATCTTAAGGCCTCCAGGGCTGGATAGAGTTCCTGAAAAGCAATTATAAATTAAAAAAATATTGGTTTCTAGAAACTAAAACCACAATCTAGAGCGTCAAGTTATCGGTTCGTAATGATGAAAATAATCGTACAAGACAGTTTCCTTAAAATAATTTTAAATTTGACAAACAACTTCACATGCAAATATAACTGTCTATAATTTTAAATGAGACCTTACTAACGGAAAACAACATCGCAATGAAACATTATATAAGTTGGAAGCTACATGTGTCACCATTTTTAACAAAGGAATACCATGTAATGTAACTAGGCTATGCTTCACAACTGTTGTTGGAATTGAAGGACTATAGAAATATGGATGCTTACCTTCCTCTATTACTTTATCACGGTCTGTTGATGGAACAATATCTCCAATTATTTGATCTAGCTTCTCACATTTTTCTATCTCAACAACTTTCAATTGAGTTAAGCCTCCAACAATGTTGGCTGGGAATATATGTTTTAATTCTCGACACCTATTTATCTTTACATCCTGCAGATTTTGGAAAATTTGTACATCTTCACCTTCCTCCGTTTTGTCATCATCTGCTAATATATACTTCAGTTCATCACATCTTGATATTTTTAATATTTTCAATTTTACCAAACTTCGAGCAACAGCATACGTGAAGAGAGATGTCAGTCCTGGACAATCACTTAAATCAAACTTCTCTAAGTTCTCAAAAGGCCCATTGGCAGGAAGAAAACAATGCCATATAACTCTTAGATTTCTCATGTTCTTAATTCGAAGCGTATGCAACTTGGAGAAGAGAGTTACCACCTCACTCGAGTGACTACGTGTGTCAATCAAACATTCTAACTCTTCAGAATGTATCTCCAACTTATTCAACTCATCCAAACCTCCTCCTTCAATTTGAAATATATCAGGGATGATATTTTTTGCACCTCCATGAATAGTTGCCACAAATAGATCCTTTGCTCTTTTTGCCAAACCCTTTATTACCTCATTTGATATGTCAAAATGGTTAAGTAACAAAGTTCTTCCATGAATGTAAATATCTCCATAATTAAAATGATCAAAGTAACGAGACCCTAATACAATTCCATACCTTTGCAGTGTTTCGGGAATGCTAAACGTCTTAAAAAATTCAATATTGTCTTCACTGTTAGCATCCCATTCTCCTTTAATATCAATAATGTACAACTCTTCCAAAAGCGGGATTCTTTTAATCACTTCAAAATTCTTCACTTTAATGTTACATCCATTTAACGCTAACAATTTTAGTGTAATCGCAACAACGGTTTGTAATTCAGGAAATGAAGGCAGTAAACAATTATATAACGAGAGACTGTGAAGATTCTTCATACCGCCTAAAAATGAGAAGTCGCTCAATTCATAATTCACAATCAATAGACAACGAAGATTTGTTAATGTTTCGAAAGATATTGTTAACAATGGTGTTCTTCTATACTCATCGTGGACAAGAATCAAAACTTTGAGCATTCCCATTCTTTTGAAAATCCCATCAAATTCTTTCATCTTTGTCCGTAAGCATAAAAACTCAAGATTGGAGCAATCCAAATCATTTGGAAATTTCACACACCATAGATATCTTACTGAATTTTGTTCCACTCTAACATCTTTCTCCACTTCACACTTGATCATCTTATTCTCATCTTTTGCTATTATGTGGGCCACATCACGAACTATGTCATGCATTTTGACACATTCATCATCTGCATCCAACAATAAACAACAACTAACAAGCTTATTTTTAGCTGCAATGACTTCACTCCTTGCCTCTTCATATGAGTCAACTTCTCCAACTACACCTAATCCTATTGCACATCTTGTTAAAAGTTCAATTTGAATTTCAAAATCTTCAGGAAACACAGAGCACAACAGGAAAAGTGATTTAGCTTCTTTAGCATATAAATTATCATAGCTCAACTGCAGGCACTTGTAGGGATTAGTCAAACCTCTTTCAATATTTATTGGCTTAGAATGACTCAATCTATTCAATGCAACCCTCCATTCCGTCTCATATTTTCCCTTCAAACTACAAGCAACAGCTGCAATGGCAACCGGCAATCCTTTACATTCATCGGAAATTAATCTTCCCAGATCCTTTAAAGTATGAGAGGTGGCATCTGATATAAGTGCTTTATTTTGGAAAAGAGTCCATGCTTCTTCATGGGTTAAATTTGGCAAGGAAATCTTTCTTTGACAATCCATTAAAGTACAAACTGCTTCTGATCTAGTGGTAATGAGAATCTTGCATCCTTTATGGTGTTCAGAAGAAGGAATTCCAATACGGCCAAAGTCAAGCTTCTCCCACACATCATCTAGAATTATAAAAACAGTTTTCTTTTTAGTTAATGTTGAGCACAATCTTTGGGCTCTCTGCATTTCTTCGGTTTCTGGAAATTCAACTTGCAGTGAACTTGTTATTTTCTCTTGAATCCTCCCAACTTCCACTGTACTAGAAACAGGCACAAAAAGAACTTTTTCAAAAAGATGCTCTGCTTCTACGAACTTCCTAATTTCCATTGCTAATGTGGTTTTACCACAACCTCCCATTCCATACAACCCAATCATGGAAACATCATTATTTTTCACTCCATCCAGTAGTTGGTCGTATGCAGATTGTCTACTCTCAAAATTCATGCATTTTTCTGAAAGAATGTCAAGGGTGTCTGAAGGTAGCGTAGCGTTGCGGTCAAATGAGACATAGTTTTTACCCTCATCAATGAACTTTTCAAGGTCAAAAACTTTATTTGCTAGCTTTTTTCCTGTACGGTATCGCCAAATCCAATTTGGACAATACCCAAAGCAACACATTTTGTTTGTTCTTGCCTCTTCCAGCAACTGATTCACTTTACCTATGTCACTCATAGCATTTTGCAGCCACTTGTCAACAACTCCACTAATCTCTTTAGTTTTCCTCTTTGCATCTTCAACGGATTTTTGGACATCATCTCTTGTTACAATCAAATCGTCCTCTCCTTGCTCAAGCTTTTTGACAAAATTGTTAAAGGAACGAAGATAACGCAATTGATTTAATGCACCACACACTAAATCTCTTGAAACAGAAGATGCAAAACCCACAAGGCAGTCCATCAATTTGTTCCACCAAATGCAACTTTCTTTAACCTGAACAACAAAGGAGGTATTAGATAAAAAAATTATTTTAAGATCATTTATTATAGGTTCTACTAACTCTCTTTTATTGTAAAAATAAATTCTGAAGTTGTGCATAGTAATTAAATTTAATGCTTTATATTATAAATATTCAATTATTTTATACACTAAAGATAAACAACTTCTTAAATATTCAATTATTTCATACACTAAAGATAACCAACTTCTTAATAATTTTAGTTTAAAAATATTAGGTGAGATAAGTGTTTTAAAATATGTTTTCATTTTCATCTCTTTCATGATTTTAACGAAAATATTTAGTTCTTAAATAACATTATGTTTTGAAAAAGTTTTAATAACCTCCGTCCAACAAAAAAATGAATCATATCCAAACGTGTACTTAATGACACACAAGTATGTAAATCAAAATATTTTGTTAAGTAAAAAAAAAAAAGTATAGGAGTGCAAAATATATTTGATCAAATAATTTGAACTGAAACATGCATTATATACAAAATTAACATTACATTTTTTTTTAAGTTTAATTTTGTTTATAATTATAGAAACGCTTTTAAATCGTATCAAATTTAGAAAAAAATTGTAAATAGGAAATGAACAAAAAATATGTAATTCTGTAAACTGTTAATTGTTATAGAGAATTCTATGAATCAAGTTATTATATGCATGAAGAGATTGGTGACCTCGTGAGTAAGAAGAATTCCACACTTACTTTCATGTCTTCAACGCTTGTTACTTTATTTCCTATCTATAATTTAATTTTCAATTTTTTTCTTTCAAATATAAAACTTCACTTTAATTCCTTATAGTTTTTTTTATTAGACTATAAAATAATTTTTTCCTCTATTTCGTTCATCAATATTAGACTATAAAACGCATTTTGTTATATATCACTAAATTTAATAAATTAGTATGACTAACAAAATATAATATATAGAATTGAGTTAGATCTATATTTCACTATCATATATAATATGATACCAAAAGTATATCATTGCAAGATTACTTTGGTCTATTATATTTTCCACTATCAATCTCCTCTAACATTTATGCATTCGATTTGACACTACCTTAACAACATGTATCATATTCATTTATAATATGGTATAAGTGAGGTTTTATGTACCCGTGTACATAACTTATTATAATTAAATAGTCAATAAGTAAATAAATTAATAAGTAAAGGCAAACCAATAATTGGGCTAATAAGGAGCAATTTTCTAATGATAACTGAGGGACTGTTGCTCTCTTCACCACTACCACCACATGCTCCTTTCACTACTTGTTATAAAATGGATGTCAATATCTGTTTCAATGTTGACATTCATTTACATATTTTATATTTTAGTTTATTGTTTTTATTTAAAGAGAAAAAGAAATCTTCATATGTGGTCACATCTCTTAACGACTGATATAGCACATCCGTTTAATAAATCTTTCAAAAATATTTTAATTATTATTTAAATAATAATACATAAATTAAATTAATAATAGTTATTTTATTAAATTAAATAAATTTAATTTATAAATTATTAAATAATAATTTTAAAAAAAAAATAATATTTATATTAATTTAAAATATAATAAATTAAAAACTAAAAACTAAAAAAAAGAAATCTTCAATGCATGTGGCCACATGACGTGTCACATCCTTTAATAGATTTTTCAATAATATTTTAATTATTATTTAAATAATAATACATAAATTAAATTAATTATTATTATTTTATTAAATTAAATAAAATTAATTTACAAATAATTAAGTAATAATTTTAAAAAAAATTAAATAATATTTATATATTAAGTTAAAATACAATAAATTAAAAAACTAAGAACTAAAGAAAAAAAAAAGACCTCAACGGATATGGTACATTTGTTAACAGATGTTGCACATCCGTTGAAGAATTTTTCCTTCAACAAATGTCGACATCAGTTTAAGAAAAGATGTGGGAGTGTAAGATATTTTAAAATATAAAAGATAGTTTTGGAATTTAAAAATAATGTGATGGTACAGGGAGCAATGTGGGATGATGTAGAGAGTAACCCTCCGACTGAGCACGTTTATAAGTATGTAAAAGTTTCTTTGTCCTACATCCATCAAATTAAATATCCATAACACTGCACTGAAAAACAATCTCTCAAAGAGAAAAAGGCTCACACTTATTCATCTCTTATTGAATCTTTAGAACACTAAAGGCTAATTTCTCATGGAGAAAGGTATACATACCCTCATTTAATACAGATGAGAATTATGTAATTTTAAGATCCCATTATGGTGTTGTATTTAAAAGCCAAATAAATTTTATCCTATGTTTTTTTTAGTGTTTTAATGAAATAGTTTCTTTTTTACATGAGAAAAAAATTAAGCAAATATATATATATATATATATATATATATATATATATATATATATGAAAGTGCTAGTGGGTATTATATTTGTTTGAAATTAAATGTAAGATGAATTTGTTAGTCGCCAAAGGAGACAAAGGTTTTATGTTTATGTTGTTCCAAATTAATGATATTTATGTAAATTACTCATGAAATAAAGGATGCTACACTATATGTTTATTAGTTTATATGTATATTGAAATTCATTAATAAAAGACATTTACAGATCACTCAAGGGTTTATTATTTTATTTTATAAGTAATGAATATAATTGTACACAATTTTATATGTTCATTACTTTTACTTATATATCCAAATGCAGTATGTGATTCTAACTAATACATATTTTAATTGTCATTAATATTATTGGAATGAACAAATCATATTATTATTGACCCTAAAAGAGTTTGTGGGGGAGCGCTCCTACACAATTGATAAGTGTCTTGTTTTGGGACATTAACAAGTACATTAGGCACCATGAATGGGGCACATTATTTAAATGCTAAACATTATAGTAAGACTTAAGGCATTGGAAATAGGTATGAATGAGAACTTCCTTGTGCAGCTTATTTTGAACTCATTATCATTTAGGTATAGGCTATTTCGTTTATATGTAGGAATTTGGTTTCATAATCTAAAATTGATGTTACTATATACTCTTTTAATTTCGTTAATGGATATTTTAACTTCTTTAAGCACAATCATCTCATTGGTAGTGGAATTTTTTATGATACTTTACATAAGATGAATTTGAATGGTTTATATTTTTTTGAAGTATGTTAAGTAATTCTTCTTTAACCATGCTTTTATGGAGGCAAACTTTGAAAAATAGTCATAGATGCATGCTTTGAGAAATAACCATGTATTTGTTAAACAAGATTTCTAGTAAAGTGATTCTTGACATACCTGATAGGACAATCAATATAAGACACCCGAACGTTTGGGGTGTCAAACAGAAATTAGGATTTAAACTCTGCAAGAATAGAAACTAGATGTAAAAATAATCAATAGATCTTCCATTGATTACCCAAAAAGAAAATAATCAAAGGATATAAGTTTTGATGCCTTAATCATAGTAGGAGAATTGTTAAAACTAAAAATGAAAGATTCATTTAAAATGAAGAAGTCGATGGAATTTGATTCCAGGACATGTGGAAATTAAAGAAGTTAGGTTCTTTTTACTTGTATCTTTAGCAACAGTGAGTGTCCACATAATTGTTGTGATAAATGACAATGAAAAAAAGCAACACAATGATGAAGTCATGATTATGGTAGAAAAACAACAAGAAGTAACATTAAATAGAGGTTTAAGATGAACAAGTGATAAAATAGTTGTTTAGAAAGGAGACAAAAGAGAAAACTTACTACCTCATGCAAATTAACAACAAAAAACCTCATTGGGTAATTATTATAAAAAGAAGGAAGAGGGGTAAAATATAATGACACCTGGTATAAATATAAATAAACTTAAGCTAATTATTATTTTTAAAAAGCAAATCTTAGTATTTTTTTTAACTGTAATTTTATTACATTATCTATGTGAGTTTTGTCCGTATCTAGGTTATATGTGTTATGATTTTACGATTTTCGGATTCCTAAGATACCTTTTTAATTGTGGATTGATAGGACAACCAATATAAGACACCTAACGTTTGGTATAAGTTTTTGTTATTAATCATAGTAGGATAATTTTTGAAACTAAAAATGCAAGGTTCATTGAAAATAATAAAATCGATGGGAGTTTGATTGGAAATTAAAGAAGTTACGTTTTTTTCTTACTTGTATCTTTAGCCATAGTGTGAGTGTTCATGTAATTATTGTGAGAAATGACAATAAAAAAGAACAACCATAATTTAAGATGGACAAGTGATAAAATCGTTGTTTAAAAATAAGACAAATTTATTCTCGCTAATTCCTAAAAATTATTTGGAACAAAAACAAATGGAAGCATTTTTCTTATGCGTATGTTATTTAATGTAATATATATATGCTCAGATATATACTCAATCAGACATAAGATTTGTAGTAATAATGTTAGAATGATATCAAACTAATCTAAGAAGGGAACATTGGAAAAGAAAAAAAAAGTTTTGAGATATTTATAGAAAAGAAAAGATGGCAAACTTACTTATACAAATTTAATCATCTTGAGGTGAGTTGATAATGGATAATGGAATGTCAAATAAAGATCTTGTTTCTAATATAATACTTTTCATAAAATTCGGAAAAAAAGTTAAAAAATTGACACGGTTGACTCAATATAGAACAATATTAATAATAAATTTCGCTAAAAAATACCTGATGCAAATTAACAACAAAAGAGAAAACTCACTCATGGAAACCTTTTGTAAGTGTATATGTGGTTCACAGAGAAAGGTCAATTACAAAAGGAGGGAAGAGGGGGTAAAACATAACGACCTGGTATAAATTAAAATACATTTAAGCTAATTATCATTTTTAAAAAGCAAATCCTAGTTATAATTTTATTACATTATCTATGTGAATTTTGTCCGTATCTAATTTATGTGTTATGATTTTACGATTTTGGGATGACCTGTTATATATTAATATTGTTAAATTAAAATGATTTTCTCACTTCGACTCGTGTTTGGAAATGGCAATTTAATAACTTTTTTAAAAGTAAATAAAATAGTCAATTTGATGTATCTGAAAATAAATCATGTGATTAATATGTTAATTCTATATAATGAAAATATTATCACTACAAAAACTTGTAAGAACCAATAAAGTGATTCCTAAGATACCTCTTTAATTGTAGATTGATACAAGACACCCGAACGTTTGGAGTGTCAAACAGAAATTAGGATTTAAAATCTGCATAAAACAGAAACTTGAGCTAAGAATAATTAATAGATGTTTCATTGGTTACCCAAAAAGAAAATAATCAAAGGGATATAAGTTCTGTTGTCTTAATCATAGCAGGAGAATTGTTAAAACTAAAAATGTAAGATTTGAGATATTTATATAGGAAACAAAAGATGGCAAGCTCAGTAAAGAAATTATAAGATTTAGCCAAATCGATTTAAAATTAGTAAAGAAATTAAAAAATACCGTAAAAAAAAGGTTTGAGCGAGCATAATTTTTTTATATTTTAACTAAAACACTTTTAAGATAAATGATATATGTAATACAGTAGAGAGGGTATAACAATGATCACAGTAGATAATAGGTTATTTTAGTAATATTCATCTCATAAAACATAGAATTTATTAAATTTATAATGATGGAAGTGAAAATGAGGAAAGATAGATAAGTTTACATTAACAGAGAGAGAAATACCTCGAAACATAAGAGAATTGATGAGTTAGTGTAGAAAGAGAAAGACATGATAAGTAGAGCTTCTTCCATTGCAAAGAAAAGGATTAGAATTTCTTGATAGCTCGAGAGAGGGATGAAAGTAATGCATTGCTTGAATCACTCCATCACGCAACACAACAGAATAAAACCACACTTTCGAAACACTCTAACAACCTTATAAACCTTTTTCTTTAATACAGCTAACAATTGGTTCTTTTCTTTTTCTCCAATTCAAAGATATGTTCTTTACTTATTACCTATCCATCTACAAAGATATGTTTTATTACTCACGTTTTAAAAAGATACTACATATAAGTTTTAAAAAGTTTCTCTTTTTTAAATTAACTCCATTTTCATAAGTTTAATAAAAAAAAATTAAATATATAAAATCAAATGCTAAATAACTTAACGATTAATATTTCTCTCACTAATAATTTTTTCTATCTCCCTTTTTTCTTAAAATACTCAAATAAAATTCAGTATCAATAATTATAAGGTAATGAGTGTTCACAAGTTGATACTATGTATCATCCTATCAATAAGGTAATAAAAATTATCATACCTATTACTTATTAAAGGTATCCATATATTAGAGATTTTATACCTAATACTTATCTTATTTGAATTCTCAACCCTAGAGTCTACACTTACACTTGTATTGATAGGATGTTAAAATGATAGCTAGTTTATGAAGTTTTGGTGAGAATGGTTGATAGATTTATGGACAAATGTGGATGGGATGTATGATATTGTCATGATGATAAGATTGTTAATGGATATGAGCATTGTATGCATTAAGGTAAGGATTATTTTATCATTTGAAGCTATTCTTAACTCTACTAATCTTCCATGCTCATGTAGAGGAGAATGGTTAATTAGTGAGAGTGACATGAGGTCCTGACATAAGGACAATCTCAATGTTCTTATGACCATGATAAGGATTAATATTGTGAGTGGTAGCTCGGTAGAGTGGTCTATTACCACCACAAGTGTATACTTCACGAAACTGACTCAAGTGCACATATTCAGATAAATGAGTCTCGAAAAGTTTGATTTCATGTATGAATGTGTGAAAGTTGTGTGATGAAATTTAACATGTTATTAGGTGTCTTGGTACGATTTATATTTTCAGCTAGCTTACTTTATGTGTATCTAGATGATTTAATTGTTTATGAAAACTCTTTTGTACATTAGCTTATCCTGTTATTTCTTTGTGTTTCTTGTGTTTATGTTTGTTTCTTTTTCGATGATCACCTTATTGGTATAAACAAATGAGATATATATGTTGAAACATCTCTAGTGGAAGACGGTGATACAACAAAGTTTTTTTCTTGATCTTTTAATATTTATCTTTTGTTGTTTTAAATATATTTATTATTATGATTAGTTTTTATAACTGTATTAATATTATGTCTATATAGTTTGAGAAAAAATTGTTTTATTAGTGTAACATGCTAAGAATATGATGTTACATGATGTGGTTTTCTTATTAAACATAAAAATTAGGTTTGAATATATAAAATAAAATTATATTTAAACCTAATCATAAAAGATAAATCATGAGTTTCAATTTCTCAATTCTAAACTTGTTTTTACTTTTAAAGTATTATTTCTTATCATGTACTTTAATTTCTTATTTCTTAAAGATAAATAATGTTTATCTTTTAAATCAAATTATAAAAAAAAAACACATTTATTTAAAAAATGAATAAGATTGTCACACAATATATTAGTAAAATTTGTTGGACAACTTAAAATCAGTAATTTTTCACGTGTTAAAAAGGTAAATATTGTTTAGTAACATTATGCTATAGGTTTTTTTATCAATAACACGATTAACATATAGTTGTAATTCTGATCAATTTTTACCAGTCAAACATTACATGTCACTTTATTAAATTGCTACAATAACTTTTCCAGAACTTTCTTATTCAAGATTGCTTGCATATACTAATTTCTGATCCAAAACTCTATTCTGCATAAAAAAAAATTACTGAAAAACTCTACTTGTAGAACTCCATCACTCCCACAGTAGCTGATATGTCATTACATGCAACACGAAACTTGAAAAAGCCAGAGCTCTTGCACAGGTTCTCAAATTCAGTCTCAGTTCTTTCCCTCCCTCCATGTGCTAAAAGCATGTGATTGTCCACAATAGTACTATGTTTAGATGCATCACTTGAATTGGGAACCTCTGGAATTATATAGTCCAAAACAATCACTTTCCCATTTGGTGGCAAAGCTTTGTGACAGTTTCTTAAAAATTTTATACAATCTTCATCTCCCCAGTTGTGACATATAGACTGAAATGACCACAACCAAAGAAAAAAAATGAGATTAACGTTTATCGAGGAAGAGATTCACTTGAAGACACAAATACCAATAACATCTGAACCTAAGAACTGACATCACTTTGTACCAAAAACCTTAAGACAATAAATTAACGAGTCTTTCATCTTTATATATTACTCTACTTTCTTATTATATACTACTCTACTTTCTTATTTTTATTCAATACGAGATGATTTATACTTGGATTCCCAATAATTAGAAATTTTACACAGTATATTGAACTTTTCGAAATACAAAATTAAATTCTATGTAATGCACCAACCTTCACTAAAATGGCATCCCCACTTGGAACACTTTCAAACATATCTCCTCCCACATGCTCCACACCTTCATGCAGAATGAGTGTTAGCTTGCTGATTGAAAATTTTCACTAACTTATAAAATATTTGTAACCTCTTTATACATAGAGCAAGAGAAATTAGTATAAATAATGTACCTGGATGAGGAGGTGCATCTTGAATCATCTGAGGTAAATCAAAGTTAATTCCTTTGATTGAAGGGTATGCAGAGAGAATAAGTTTCAGGGTCTCTCCTACTCCACCTCCTACATCAACCAGTGTTGACAATCCCTCAAATCCTTTATATACTTTGAGTACTCTTTTCACTTCTATTGGACCAGCATGAGCCATTGCTTTGTAGAACATTTGATTCAACTCTGCATCTTTCTCCATATACTGATATGACAGCATTCCAAAGACACTTTCAAAATGGTTACTGCAATTAGGGTCTAGAAATGCTCCTTTTGCATCCTTCCTATTAAGAGCACAAACAGCGTTAAAGCTTATGAAAAGTCATGAATAAAATACTACAACAGGTTTAATTCATGAAAACTGGTTGTAACTTAGTTATTCAAAAGACAGAAGTATGATAATTACTACTTAGTTACGAGTCTTCCAATGGAAGATTAAAAAAAGACACAACACTAATATATGAGTCCCATTTATACAAAGTGTATTATACGACCAGATGGCTACATGAATAGAACTAAGCGGAAGAGACCACCAGAAGGAAACGATAGGCCACATAGGTTTAAACCCAGAGAATCCAGATAGGCAATGTGAAGACTGGCCGGTCGAACATGGTTAGAGACCAGACAGACGTCCCTATCAGTAAACATACCTAAACACTACCATAAATCTAGATTACTGGTAATTATTATGGTCATGATTGGACCATGATTAAGATTCACTGCTCCAAGCTCGTATGAAAAAGTTCATATGAAAAACTATAAACAGAGGTTAAAGGTAAGGAGTAGATGAATTTATTTATTGCAAATTTGAGTCTTTGTTGTGATCTCCTATCAATTTAATTACTGACGTAAGCATTGTCTTTGACAAGTATTTCAAACAGTTTGAATTGTAAGCGAACTTTGACTAAAGACATATAGGATTACGTAATCTAAATTAGAGTAAAAGCATGAATGTGTATTGTGTGGAGATATTCGAACTCATACCTGAAACATAAAGTACTTACACCACTTTTAACCAAAAGTTTTAAAATAATGATGTTAAAACTTTAAACTAATGATATACAGGTCTTCTTCCTGTAAAATACTTAACTTTCTATTTTTATGAGAATAGTAGATTTACAATATTGATGTACCACTTAATCTTGTGAACTTTGTATCTTAATATAAATATAAAGGCAAATGAATCCTTAAACAATACAAGTCAATTGTTGGATTAGAGATTAAATGAACATTAAAGAGAGAAATTAGAGGTTAAATTAAAGTATTGATTATTACCAAAGGTCATGAAATCCGCGATGAAGTAAGGTTGAGAGTGGAGCGAGAGAGATTCCTTGATGATCATAAGCAAAGTACTGTCCAACTGGTGTGAGAGCATAAACTCTTTCTCTCTTACCATCTTGATCGGTGCGAATAGAGCAACGTAAAAGAGAGTAACTGACCAAGAGTGGCAGCATTCTTTCAAGCCTATTAGCCAATTGTGGGAGCTGATTTGGAAGCAAAGAAGCAATCTCAGAAGCAGAAAAACTTGAGTCATCGGAAGAACTCTTTGCCTTTGCTATGACATCAAACAGATTTATGTCTATAGCAGCGTTTAGAATTGCAGGGAGGACTCTGCTGAAACACAGCAACACAGCAGAACGGTATGCATCATCCACCTTTTCCACTTCCAAGGGAATTTCACTCTCTTTCGAGTTACAACCCATTCTCTATGCTGTTTAGTTGTTTTCTACTTTCTTTAATTTTCTCATGTTTATATAGACATAATCAGGTCTACTATCTGTCATCTTCAATGTTGGAATATAAGTTTCAAATTTCGGCTTATCAAACTCTTTGACTAGAATATGTTAATATAATATAAAACTTAAATATTTTAAAACTATTAACAACGAATTTATTATTGTATTGAAATAAAAGTTCATAAAATTAAAAGGGTATACTAAAATTTTGTTAAATATATTAAAAGTTTCACCTTACATAAAAATGAGAAAATAAAATATTATATAAAGATAAAAAAACTTATTAACATATTGTTTTAAAGTTTTTTTTTATAGAAAACGATATAATTTTTTATATAACTAGCTCATATCTTATTTAGTTTTGTGTGGTGAAGCTCCTCTTCCATCTTTGGCAATATAAATGTCTTATAATAATTGTTTTGTTGGCAAATGGGTAGGTGGGATACGGAGGCTCGTGCACGAGGCTGCTATCTAAGTATCACTTTTTCTTTTGGTAGGTGTTGACCATTTTTCTCTGGTCCATCCTTGATACTTTATGTTGGTGATGTTGTACTTACAGTGTATGGTTTTTATCAATGGTGTTATAAAAAGAGTAAATTGTGTAGATTTAAATCTGTTTTAATTAGACAAATGTATTTAATATTGGCTTCAAAAATTAAGACAAATGTATTTTGGACATACCTGTATTTGTAAAAATGAAAAGTTCAACCCATTTCAATAAGCCACATAGGTTAAGTTTGAGATATATTTTAAATCACCTTTGACGTTTAGGTCTAACGGTTTGTTTGATAAAAAATAATTTATTCAGAATATAAGAAAAATTAGGTTTAATGGATTATTGTAATTGTGATAGATAAACAAAATTAAAAGGTTAATTGTGTGATTTTTAAATTGATTTATTTAACTAATTTTTAGATAAGTGATCAATATTATTATAAATATATTTAAAGCTTTTCATGAACGTAGTCACTATGAAAAAATTAAAGTAATAAGAAAGTTTTAAGTAATAAGAAAGTTTTAACATGTTATGAAATTTTTAATTTTTGTCTTATTATAAGTTTTTATTTAGAGACTACTCTCACTCACATTAATGTTATTGTTATTATTGATATTAACACGACCAATCATGTCTTATTAATAAAATAAAAAAGTGTGTTGAGTTAACTTGGTTTTTCAAATAGATTATAGTTTAATTTGACTAAATGAGTAAGATTAGAAAATGTTTGGTTTAATTTAAGTTGCACTTTTTTTCTTAGCTCAATTTATATTTATAAACTTTTCAGGCAACCAATTGGATCAAGCTGAAACTTTTAATTGTCATTAGTCTCAATCTTGTTAAGGCATAAATGAATTTTATGATAAGATGCAAATCATGATTTGTATATCATGTCCAAGAAACTCATGTATCGTTAATAACACCTAATAACATTTTTGTTATATTTTCAAGTATAAAAGTAGGTATCAATTTCATATGAACTTAATAATAATGTGGGAGAGACCCTAAAACTAGATTCCCCTGTAATTCCTCCTACTCTCCTTCCATTTATACTACGCTATGAAATCTAAAGCTTTTAAAAAAATACTTTATAAAAAAACCTAGAATATATTTTAAATTAGCCTGGAATTAAAAATTTCTAATAGTTGAAAATCAATACTGAATTATATATGTAGAATTTTTTTCCTAAAGCTGTCAAAATGTAAAATATAAAAAGTATTTCATTACGTTCTGCGTAAAATTTTCCGGGATGTTTTAGAATTTTAAAAGGTCAATTTTGTTATTTAACTGTGATGCGTAGGGACAAAGCCTTGATATTTTTTCACTAACCTTTTCAGGATTTAGTGGTAAAAAATGTGAGAATATTGAAAGGTACAGGGTAATTGACAAAACCTTTTTTCATTGAGGCCAATATACAGAAAAAAAAACCAGCAGTACCCATTTTGGGGCTCAATCACAAAAGATGATATTCATGTCAGAGTCCAATGCAGCCAATTAATCATTTGAAACATTAATAATTGGCGAATGGAAATCTGAGGGTGTCCAAAAGCAATGGAGCAATTATGGACGATAAATTCTGATAGCTTTTGTAACCTGAAGCCGGCAAAAAGGACATCTGGACACTGCAGAAGAACATCTACGACACAATACGTGACCACAAGGAACTATCGTTATATCAACCTCAGAACTCAGACAAATCCGACAAATCCATGCTGCTTTCGCTGTATCAGCTTCTTTTGTTGCCTTTTCAACCTTTTCCTGTACAATGTATAATGTTATTTCAAACTTATCATAAAGGTTAACTCTAAGAGATATGCATTATAAAGCATCAAGGTACCTACTTTAGTTCAATCATTACTGTGTCCTACGCTATAAAAGTAAAACTATCCCCAAAGCTTATACAACTGTAATGCAGCATAGATAGAATTTTCATTGCTTCAATTGATAATTAAAAATGGATACCCTTTTGTCCCTTGTAATATCTGACTGCACCAATACATACATATGTAAGAAAATCGTTGGTAGATAAGTTTAAGGAGGAGTTTCGTAAGTGGATATCCAAAAATTTCCAACAAGAAAACCTATGTTTAAGATATTAAAAGTTTCAAGTGTGATGCGTCAAACTAACAACGGGTTCATATGACATGCTCAAATAAACCATAAAGAGTTTTCAAATGATCGTGAAATTAGAATGCCAACACGGCAAATTACCATTCAGAAAGAAAAATATTAATAATGGTATAACACAACGAGGCTATGAAATCATCGAACTAAAAATTAAAATCACCAACCTGCTCTAACACAAGAGCTGCCTGAGACTCTCTTAGATTTTCTTGCAAATTTAATGTTCTTTGAAGTAGAGCCTGCTTCTCCACATCCATTTTGATCCCAGCAGCAGACAGTATTTCATTGACTGCCTGTACCAGTTCCGCAGATGAAACCTTGCCAGACTGCTCTCTCACAGGCTGCACCTATTCACAAGAAGATACTTCTCATTCATTTAAGAAAATTGACATGAGCAATACAAAATGAACCAACAGAATGTGATAGAACTCTCAAGGTTTATGTTAGGAACAAAGGCAGAAATTAAACATAGAAGTTACTAGTAAGGAGAGAAGGGGGTTAGACAGTTAGGAGGGACTAAATTAGGCAGTTATAACACCAGTTAGGCGGTTATAATGCCTAAGTTGGTTTTCTTTTAAGGGGGAGCGTGTATGGAGGTTAGTGGTGGGTATTTTATTTTGTAACAGGTTCTGCCCTGTGTAAAGGGAACTTCTTCCCTTGAATGTAGTTTTCTGTTTTTCCATTCCAATAAAACACTGACTTACCTTGTTGGTGTTAAATCTGTGTTGTTTTTCTTAAACTGAAATAGAGCTTAGGTTTCTTGTCACCAAAAAACCTAACAGAATGCTTATTTTTAAATGGTAACAAGATATGTGACAGTTAAAGGTAGATAGCATTGAGCATAAGCCACAAACTAAACAAGAAAAGTTTCTTAATTTCAAGCTTTTGGTTTCATCCCAACCTTAAAAGCTCCAAAAATATCTCTCATTTGCTGACACATTATTCATGCGTTAATGGAAAGCATAGGATGATGGATCACAAATTGCAATGCCTGTAATAAATGCAAATTTACGATACATGATACTAGTAATTAGTGAAAAGTTCCAAGGGATAAACCTGAGAATAGCTTTCTCCCCTTCCTGAGGAGCTCTCTGGGAAATCAACACTGGGCATGTTACTACTCAATAAAGGGCTATCATGCACCAGTGTTTCTTTTAGAGGACTACTAGCTGATACACTCTTAAATGAAAATACTTGTGATGAAAGGAAAAATTGTGTATCCCCCTGCGCAACTTCAATTTTAATTCTGTACAGAGCTTGACCTGCAGATGGTCTAACATCTTCCCAAACCCTACCATACTTCAGCTTTTCACCTTGTTGAGACCGCCAAGCTACTATTTCACCAGAATAAAAGGGCCTGAGTGGATGGAACTGCACAAGACGTGCATCCTGTGGCAATATTTCCTTGCCAACCATATTGCTACTCCCATTTATAGGTTCAACTTCTTTCTTATCAGAGCAGAGTTTTAAAACATTAACAACAGCAATCTCAGATCCTTCAGGACAACCAAATAAGGGCCCAACAGGCAATATGATTGGAGAGCCTAATACCTGACTGACTATAATGGCAATGAGATCAAAAAGAGAAATATAAGTTGGTGGTTCAGCAACTAGAATACAGGATCTTGATTGGTTCAAAAAATAAAGAGTTTGATGTGCAGAATCATTCTTCCACCCAGGGATGCTAAAATCTTTGCCTGCACGTGTAACATCTACTAAATTGGGCAATAGCAGAAATTTTGTTTTAAGACACTTAACAAATTGCATCTTTTCCGCAGTAGAGTTCAATATGCATTCTATTGTATCTAATGAAAAACTATTGAATGCAGGAATGTAACTGCCCATGCTTTTAACAATGGTCCAGACAGCAGTTTGAAGAGACTTGCTCGATAACTTCTGTTTGAGGGTCACCAGTAAAACAGACCCCAGAGAACCCAAAGTCTGTAGTACGTGATCCTCATCTAGTTCCTGTAACCAAACAGAAACATTCCAGTAAGTAAAAGCCTATAGCAGACAAAAGTTAGATAACAATAAATAGGAAAATGCTCCTGAAATCTTGCTACCTCTACGACAATATCAGACAATTTTTTGATGCCGAGCATGATACATACTCTCTCAGGAAGATCTGCATGAACAAATCTAATCCTGGAAGTATCAATACATTTTACATATCGAGAACCATAAGAATCCACATAGACACAGGATCCTGAATGAACAAGTCTGCAGCCATCATCTGGAACTATGGCTTCTGATTTCCAGTTTGACCCATTCAATGTGTTCCCCTCAACAATTTGATCACAGATGAAATTCAAAATTTCCATCACTGCACGGAGCTCATTGGGGTTTAGTCGCTGATATCCACAAGCTTTCTGAAGATGTAATAGAAGACCCTTTGCAGCAGAGAGTGTTAACATGTCCTGGAGTCCCAAATCTTTAAGAATCTTTACAAATGGGAGATATGCAGTAGGAAGCTCAAAAGCAAATGGAGACAAATTTATCATCAGACGAGCAAAAAGAGCATCAGCAGTCACAAGGCGCGTTCCATTTGCAACAGGAAGAAATGCCACTTTGCATAGCTCTGCCACATCTGCAATAGCACAAGTAATTAGAAATTCCATGTAACAACCTAAGCAAACCTGCTTAATCAAATGAACAGAATGATTGGAGGTTCACAGGAATATGGTAAGCCAATTGGTCATATATTAAGTGCATTGAGTAAGAAGAATCAGAGATAAATACAAAAAACATATCAGTCACACCCTTTCTACTCAACCCTTAGCAAAATGGAATAACATGAGAATAGAGAAGAACCTGAGGAAGAAAGTGAACCCCAAATTTTGTCTAAATATTTCAAAATTTCACAGGTACATTCCTCAATGTTCATTCCTGAAGCAATGGGCCAATGAGCAAGAGTGTCTTCCCCTCCATTTCTCCCAATTACCTAGGAAAAAGAAAGCTAGCATAAAATACGTGTAGGTAAGTAATGTAATATAAAACATAAACCAAAAGTATCATTTTTACTTGCAAGTGCTTCAAAACTGTACAAAAAGCAGGAGGACTCCGTAAATGCAGAGGCCCCCACGAGTACTCTGGAGGAACAGTGTGTTGTTTGGAAAGAATGGGAGCACAACTCCAAGCCAGAGGCCAATCTTTAGACAAAATAGCTTCATTATACGAAGCAAGCACCCTCTTGCAACCGACATTAGGAAACCCCAGTTCAGCAGGTACACATGCAATCTTGCTAAGAAGATCACAGAAGTTGTTGCTAAAGAAAAGAGCAAAGTTGGAGAAAACAAATTCAACTACAGAACCTCCTAATGCCCACACCTCTGGTGAAACTTCAGAATGACTGTTTATTATGTCTGTCTCAAAATCATCCAAATCACCTGATTTCATGCACTCAATTCCAAGAAACTCAACTCTTTTGGCACATTCAATTATTACCTCTACCTCCGTAGCAGTCCGAAGCCCAAGTTTCCTTAGTATTCGAAGCCACCCATCTGTGTTGAACCTTTCTCCTGGAAATTTTCTTCTCTCACCAAAGAATATAGAGATTAAGATAGCATCACCAGGATCAAATAAATCTAATGGTTTCAACAGATCTGTCGAAAACTCATCAGAATTTCTAACAAATTTAGTTTCTTTCAAAGCTTCAACCACCAGCTGATCTGATTGAAGATCATGCCAATTTTTAAAAATATGTATTAATATTTCCTCCTGCTCATTCTGAGATTTTCTATCAAAGCCGGGTAAGCCAAAACGTACTAAGATCTGTTGATCATGCAACTCCAGCACTCCAAGGGCTCGAAGAAATGAACTTTCTTTTGAATCAGTGGCACATGAAAGACAACGCTCATCATATGGTTTTAAAAATGAATTTGAAGGGATCATGCATTGATCTTCACCTTGCAACTTAGTATAAGAACCAACAACTGTTTTATATATTGGGACAGAACGCAAAGCTTCAATTTGTTCGTGGGTATAATGAAAGTCATTGGAGAAGAATTCATCAGAAAAGAGTGAAAAAAGTGCATCGCAATTTGAAGTTGAGAGATTAGTTGGTTCAGTGAAATACCCAGCTTGCTTAGCTGCCACAAGTTTGGATGCAATGACATGGCCCAAAGATTGACCAGACATAGAAAAACAATTGCTTGAAGCAGCACAATCGATAAATGCCTCATCAAATATGGGTATGTTACACTGGTTTAACATTGGCAGTAACCAGGGATAATTGGTTTTGAATCTTTCAAAAGCTGAAATATAGGACTCTGCTAAGTCAGTTTCAGAAGTATTATCCCTTGGCACCCTAACACCACTCACATAACTTTCAGCAGATTCATTTTCTGAAATCCCACTTGTCGAATTTGAGTGCTCCAAAAGAGGAGGAATGAATACCAGATGCCGCTCTCTAACACGGCACAAGACTGGCCTACCAAGAAATGCCGGAATTAGGGGCCAATCAGAGAAAAGGGATAATTCTTCCGTTGAGCCCCTAAACCTTTTCCAAAATGTTCTAATCCATTCAGGTGAAGGACCCCCTTGACTTCCAGAACTAGGAAGTTTCTCCCAAGAAAGCCATGGAGCCATATTCGATCCCATTACATGGTTCACCCAATCTTCATGGAAAATTTGTTTCATATGATTGGCCAGTAAATTAAGGGAGAAGTTTTGCAGCTTTAATAGAGACTGGAGGGTAAAATTAGAAAATATGCCACCTAAGAGAGGCCTGTCTATTAGTTTAGAATGAATAAATTTGTCTCCCAAGGGAAGCATCAATGACTGTTGCTCTTTATTCCCAATCCAAAGTTCATTTAAGCCCAACTTTTTTAAATTGCTAGTTCCAGTTGGAAATGGTAAGCCTTTGAGTTCTGAAGCAATTAATATGGACTTTTCGTCCCTACTTTGACCAATGGAAGTCATAGCATTACTGTAAGACCCGGGTGCTCCTGATCTACCAATGTCCTCAACAACACCCCGACCAAAATCAAATAAAGCCTTCCCTAAACTTGTCATCATTTCCAATGCATCTCCAGAACTGGCTTCTCCCCGAGTAGTGGAGCCTGGAATATTACGCTGAAAAGAAGTGATTCTGTGGATATCAATTTCTCGGCAAAAAGCATTGGAAGTATCAGGATCATTATCTTTGGCTGAGGTGGATGACTCTGCTTTCTGAAAATCAGACAAGCAATATTCAAGAACATCTATATACGTGTCAACTGATTGCAGAGTCAATGGCTTTGAAGAAACCTTTAGGAGATCCCTAACCATTTTTGGTCTAATTTCTCGCACTGAAAAACCGACAGCTTGGATTTCAGTCACCAATTCCCACGGTACTGAAAATACAGGATAATGCTCCTTTACAAAGCTGCAAACTGTAGCTGGAAGCAAATTACCAATCAATCCATTCCCCGGCTGTGAAAGAAACATGCCTTCGTCAGCCTTGACCAAATTTCCTGAGTACAGCTGCCATACTGGAAGGTCAACAATACGAGAATAAAATGGATGTATTACCCGGTCTTTAAGGCATTCCCAGTCTGCTTTAAGAACATCTCTTGGTGGACTTGGAGGGTTGTCATCATGATTAGCTTGTTGATCAATCAGAATTTTCCTCTCACAAGATCGAGGCCAGAAGGAGTAGATTTGATCTCCATAAGCCTTCAAAGAGCGACTGATTGCAGAATAGGCACTCGAATCAAATAATGAGCTTGGAATATCTCTTCTTAGCTTCTGAATCTCCAAAACCATTTCAACATAGGAATCACATACACAAGACATCACCTCTCTGTTCCAAGATTCAATTAATTGATTTCCGGCATCAAAGTGTCCCTGAGTAGAAGCCCCTCTGTCTTGGTATTTAAAGAGATAACGACCCGTATTGTGACACACAAGAAAACAACCTATGATAGTGACAGGTAAGTTTATACAACCAGACAAAGGAAGAGGGGCCATAATTGAGCTCCTTGAGAAATCATTGGCATGATAGCCATTGCTGGATATAAGTGCTGCTATTCCAGCAACGGGAGTCAAGTTGTATGCAAGATACCTCCTGAACAGAAAAAAAAATTGAATTTTGATAGATATTACCAAACAAAACAAAACTTTCATGAGATAAACATAACATATGGAACATAAAACTTCAATCATTACGCTTGAATGAGTTTCAATATAAACTAAGACTTGTTTACTGTCCTTCCAACTCTAACTGAAAAAGAGGAATAAAGAATGAAAAAGCTTCAGTATGAACCCTCCCTTAAGATCAAGACAAAGAAGCAATGTGCAAAGCCAAGGAGTTTTTTGCAAGAAATAAAGAAACCATGGAAAATAGCTTCCACATTCATAAACTTCTGTGTTTTCTATGGCTATTTTGTATTTTAGAGAGAAAAAGTGCTAGATGCATCCTCAAACTGCACCATCGATAAGTAAAAAGGTTTTCAAGTTAATAAAAGGAAAATGGCAACCAAGTTATTGTAAAGCATTGACACAGATCATACAAAAGTTATTGTAAGACATCAACATGAGTTTTTGACATCCATGCAATTCAAATATAACCATACCGATCAAGAGCCATATTTCTGGTTTGCCCAGAACCCAAGCTGAGTGCAACAAGCCATCTATCAATGACTGTAGTTCCTTCTGAATATAAATTCACATCAATTACATGCATCTTTATCATCGCATTGGAGCTGCTAAATATTCTTGATAATTGAAACTTTCTCCATTTCTTTTCAGAAAATGGATTCCTCAAAATAGAAGATGATGGGTCAATGCTTATAGAAAAATTCCGCCTTGGATTAGAATGTCCTTCTTCCCACGTTGATATGGATACCTAGAAGAAATGCAATTTCACTCTGGCTCAATAGAATCATGAAAATGTTCCAGACAAGAGTCCTCTCATATGGTAGAAATTACAAGTAAGACATATTAAGTATACAGGTGTTTTGTATGAACAATTTTCTAACAATAGTAGATGATAATGAGTTCAATAATAGAGATAAGCCATCCACATATATAAATAGACACATGCACATGCACCAAGAATCATAATTACTTCTTGACTAGCCATGTAATTAGTACTTGTTAGAATATGTATTATATATATGTAGTTGGTATTTAATGTAGGTGTTAGTAGCTGTACATATGAGTTGCTGACGAAGAAGCTAACAAATTAACAGATAGCTAACTAAATCTAACAGAAAATCTAAAGGAGTTAACAGTGAAATGCAAATATAATGTAAAAGCACTTATACATAAAGTTCCCATCTCTAATATATGGTATGGATAAGATAGACTATGGAGCATAATAAACGTGTGAGACTTCCAACTCACTTAAAACCAACAACTTTCACCTTTAACTATTAGTCCCTTTCACACATTGTAACCTCACCCCACTGGAAGCCTTTTCTCCTACATTTTCCCCATAGACAGTGCCAATTTTTGGGATCTTCGAGGGAACCATCAGCGAGATCTTGACTAAAGAGCCAGGAACCAACCTCACAAGGCACCAAGACACCACTCTATACCCAAAACCTTAATACATGGGTATGTGGGTCTTTCTCCATGTATATTTGCTCATCTTCCTCCTTTTCACCTCCCAAATCACATTTGAACACTCAAGTGAGTTCCTTCCTCACATTGTAAGTTTCATAAAAAACCAAATCCATTTCCCCCCAAAGAGCATTAGATTTTCACCACATCAAATCACCAGAATTTCTTGCTTGAATTTGTCACAACCTAATCTAGCATGCATGGCTCATTCACATCCCATAAACCTCAACTCAACCAAATACCTCCAAACAAATATTTCCCCACATTCCATGTGAACATTTAATTCCCCAAGTTCTATCCCGAATCCCAAAGAAAATCTAACTTCAACCTGTTAAATCCCATTTGTTCTGCCTTGCTGCATGAAGAATAGAACAGTACTAAATTTACCTGTAAAACTGACTTCAGAAACAGGAGTGCTCTAGATCCATGCTTCATAAATATGTCAATAATATGCCTTATTCTGTTTGATCCAAGGTCAGGTCCATCCTTCAAGCAATCAAATGATAAAGGCATCCGAATAATGGTAGAATCAGCTAATGACCACAAGTCAGTCTGCTCAATGAGCATTGGACTAAATTGATCACAAAATCGTTGAGTCAGATCATTACCTGCAACCTCAAGAGTAAACAACTTTATGTTCTACAATTGTATAGGAATTTGGCTATTAGATTTCAAAATTAAATAAGAGAATACTTATGAACTTTTATTTTATAAAAAAATACTCCACATAAGGGAGAAGTACAAAAGTAACACTACGAAAATGCATATTAAAATAAACTTAAATCAAGGATACTGATACCAAAAGGCTTTCCAATCTTGAAGCATAGCCAATAGGGTACCTCTCATAAGTAACCATTAACTAACCACCATGAAAAGGATCAAAGAATATTACTCAAAAAACAAAAGTTTTGGAAATTGCTTTACAATTTAGGAACAATTAACCTTTGCACGACTAACCATGACAATAACCAGCTACTCACTAACCACTGTTTGAACATTATTAACCAAGTCAGGGATTATTCAATTCCAAAAGAAAAAAATAATTTAACAAAGATTTTTGCAAGACAAATAAAGTATAAACTTTGAGGGCTTCAATGAACTTGACGGACGGGTAAAGAGAACAGAAAATATTTCAATGAACTATTGCCATTAGTCTTGCATTTTCTCTTCTCTGACTTGGCTCTGTTATTGGGAAAATGATACTTATACGACTTTTTAACATTTTGGTATAAAAGCACATGATACAAGTTGTGTGCTCTACAATTCTCCAGTCAAACAGTCCCTACCATCTGACATAGTAAACAATGTCTGCAAGAGATCAACCTAGAGTACTCACAGTACACTTCCATAAAGTTATCAGTAGTAGAAAAGTGAAAGATAGTAAATGGGTCTGAAATGGAAAACGTTAGAAACTATTTAATTATTTTGCATTAACTCAGATGATTAGCGCACAGTATACCTATCAAAGAAAACATCTTTGCTGATGGGGCATTTGCCAAAGGTGTACCAAGTACCAAGCCACGAGGATCAAACATATAAAAGAAGCCACCAGACATGACTGAGAGAAGATCACAGATGGAATAGCAGCTAACCAATCCCAAACCATAGTTAATTGTGTTGCCACGCAATCTCCATGGAGGACGGAGCTGGAGATTACTAAATTCCTCTCGACTCAAGCAAGCACCTTCGAAGATTACTACAAGGGCAGGCCCTTGGAATTCACCTGTATAAAGAAATCATACCATGTTAACTGCAATTTAGAAAAGTAATCCAAAACAGCTAAACACAGTATGGTCATCTCACACTCAACAGACATTATCTATGGGTATTCCATAAGTTAAGCTAGCCAACATTGGCATCCAATGATATTTGGAAACATTGTAAGAAAATAAGTCCCTGTGCACACATCTAATTCTGGAGTCTGAGGATAGTCAGGATAAGCAGCCTCTAACAATCTAACCCACTGAGCAGGGAAGTTGTTTCTAGGACTCGAACTTGTTGCCACAATGTCACAATGCAGTAACCTAACTGCTTGATGAGAAGGGAAAATTCACCTAGAGCTCTAGAAGAACATCCAAACATGATACATCAATCGAGAAATATCCTCCTATTCAATGGACCAAGTCTTTGGTAGTCCTTTATAAAAATTTATGGTTCAAGTAGGTTGACTCACTAGGCATGGTGGGCTGGAAGGGCAGCAGCCCATTATCTCTCCACCATAGAAAACCAAAATTATTGACTACTCTTGTTAGCCAGTGTATCATTCCTCCTCACATGACCTCCTCGACTAAAATAACAGTCATTTTGTTGAAACTGTTAGATGTTAAGATGTGTGTTTCTGGAACAACGATCAAAGTTCTTCATGTTGTTGGCATTATACGGACTCTCTGATGATGTTTCTCATGTCCGTGATCAGATTTTGGGTTCTCCTGTCATACCCAACTTTACTTCTACTTGTTCTGCTCTTTTGCGTATACCGAGCAAACCCGTCACTGAGACATCTCCTCGTACTGATGATTCCTCTGTTATGGCTGCTCAACGTGATGATCGAAGTCGGTCTCGCAAGCCAAGTAAAGGACGTCCAAAATGTGACCATTGTGGCAAGTTAGGCCACAAGATTGATAGATGTTATGCTCTCCATGGACGTCCTCCTCGACCTGTAGCAGTGGCAAATTCTGATCCCCCTCCCCGATCACCGTCTGCAGACCATCCTACTTCATCTAATATCGTAGACAAACCTGCAATCTTTAACGAATTTCTCAGATGGTATGAGGATCATCAGCACTCTGGTTCCACTACATCTGCATCTGTTGCCCGTACAGGTACACCTTTTGTTGGTCTAACTCACTCCCTTGGACCTTGGGTCCTTGACTCAGGCGCCACCGATCATATCACTGGTAACAAGTCCTTGTTTTCTTCCTTGTCATGTCCGGCTAATTTACCCTCGGTAACAATGGCTGATGGGTCTAGAGTCTCATCTCATGGTATTGGTACTGTTAATATTTTTCCATCCATATCCATTGATCATGTACTTTATGTCCCTGGGTCTCCCTTCAATTTATTGTCCATTAGTCGTTTAACTCGTACTCTTAATTGTGTTATTTCCTTTACTAAAGATTCTGTTTGGTTGCAGGACCGGAGTTCGAAACACATGATTGGCACAGGATGTGAGTCTCATGGCCTTTATCATCTCCGCCCTTCTCCACATGTTGGCGTAGTCATGGAGTCACCATCCCTTCTTCATGCTCAGTTCGGTCATCCTAGTCTTGCCAAACTACAACAACTTGTCCCGAGGTTGTCCACATTATCAAGTTTGTCGTGTGAGTCTTGTCAGTTAGGGAAGCATACTCGTAGTTCCTTTCCTCGTAGTGTCTCACAACGGGCGTCGTCCCCCTTTTCATTGGTTCATTCTGACATTTGGGGACCTAGTCGTGTTAAGTCCATTTTAGGTTTTCAGTATTTTGTTACCTTTATTGATGACTATTCCAGATGTACTTGGTTGTTTTTAATGAAGAATCGTTCTGAGTTGTTTTCTATTTTTCAATCTTTTTTCAATGAAATAAAAACACAGTTTGGGGTGTCTATTCGAAATTTACGTAGTGATAATGGCCGTGAATACCTTTCTCAACCGTTTAAACAGTTTATGGCTTCTCATGGCATTCTTCACCAAACCTCATGTGCTTATACCCCTCAACAAAATGGGGTGGCTGAGCGTAAGAATAGACACCTTATTGAAACAACTCGTACACTTCTTATTCATGGTCAAGTACCCTCACGTTTTTGGGGTGATGCAGTTCTCACAGCATGTTATCTTATCAACCGCATGCCATCTTCCGTCCTAGATAACAAAATCCCTCATTCTATCTTATTTCCTCAAGACCCTCTGCATCCATTACCTCTTCGAGTTTTTGGGTCTACATGTTTTGTTCATGATTTTAGTCCTGGTCTTGATAAGTTATCTCCTAGGTCTCACAAATGTGTCTTCTTAGGATTTCCACGGTCACAAAAGGGCTATAAGTGTTTTTCCCCTTCCCTCAATCGTCATTTTATCTCTACTGATGTCACTTTTGATGAGTCTTCTTTTTACTTTTCACATCTATCTTCTAGTTCTGTACATCTCCCTGTTACTGTTGATATTCCTCTTATCTGTGATCCTCCTGGTGATGCTCCACCCATTTTGTCTTCTCCTTCTTTAGACTCTCATTCACCACAGGATCATCCTTCACCTCCACCCCTTCAGGTTTATAGTCGCCGTAATTGTCTCCCTCATGACTCACTTCCGGTGCCGCCTCATGTGTCTCCTCCGGCTCCAGCAACTGAGTCTGACTTGCCTATTGCCCTCCGTAAAGGTATACGCTCTACCCGTAACCCTTCCCCCCATTATACTGTTCTTAATTACCACAGATTATCTCCATCTTTTTATACTTGTCTCTCATCCATTTCTTCTGTGTCAATTCCCAAATCTATGGGTGATGCCTTAACTCATCCTGGTTGGCGTCAAGCTATGATGGATGAATTAAGTGCTTTACAGGAAAGTGGAACTTGGGAGCTTGTCCAATTACCATCTGTAAAGTCTGTTGTTGGTTGCAGGTGGGTGTATGCTATCAAGGTTGGTCCTGATGGCACAATTGATCGTTTGAAAGCTCGACTGGTTGCCAAAGGCTACACACAGATTTTTGGTTTGGATTATGGTGATACTTTTTCTCCAGTGGCAAAAATGACCTCTGTTCGCCTTTTCATTGCCATGGCCGCTCTTCGACAATGGCCTCTTTACCAACTTGATGTCAAAAATGCTTTTCTCAATGGTGATTTGCAGGAAGAAATTTATATGGAGCAACCGCCTGGCTTTGTTGCTCAGGGGGAGTCATCTGGATTGGTATGTCGTCTTCGCAAATCCTTGTATGGCCTAAAACAGTCTCCTCGGGCCTGGTTTGGTAAATTCAGTTGTGTTGTTCAACAATTTGGTATGTCTCGCAGTGAAGCGGATCATTCAGTGTTCTATCACCACTCGAGTGCTGGATGTATCTATTTAATAGTGTATGTCGATGATATTGTTCTCACAGGAAGCGACTATCTTGGCATCTCTCAGATGAAACAACACCTTTGTCATCATTTTCAAACCAAAGATCTTGGCAAACTCCGGTACTTTTTGGGTATTGAAGTAGCACAATCCAATGATGGTATTGTCATATCTCAGAGGAAGTATGCGTTAGACATCTTGGAGGAAACAGGGTTAATGAACTGTAAATCTGTTGAGACACCTATGGACCCTAACATCAAACTCCTACCAAATCAGGGGGAGCCTTTCTCAGATCCTGAACGGTACAGAAGACTAGTTGGTAAATTAAACTATCTTACTGTTACGCGTCCTGACATTTCCTTCGCAGTTAGTGTGGTGAGTCAATTTCTAAACTCCCCATGTGAAGACCATTGGGATGCAGTTGTTCGTATACTGAAGTATATTAAAAGATCACCTGGAAAAGGTTTGCTATATGGCCCTAACAACGATACAAAGATCGTTTGCTATTCAGATGCTGATTGGGCCGGTTCCCCTTCTAATAGGAGGTCTACTTCTGGATATTGTGTCTCTATTGGTAGCAACTTGATATCTTGGAAAAGTAAGAAGCAAAGTGTTGTGGCAAGGTCGAGTGCAGAAGCAGAATATAGAGCTATGGCATCAGCTACTTGCGAGTTTGTGTGGCTTAAACAATTGCTTAGTGAATTGAAATTTGGAGATGTCACTCACATGATACTTATATGTGATAATCAAGCTGCTCTCCATATTAGCTCTAATCATGTCTTCCATGAGAGAACCAAACACATTGAAGTTGATTGTCATTTCATTCGAGAAAAAATCATATCCGGAGATATCAAGACTGAGTTTATTAACTCAAGCAACCAGTTGGCAGACATATTCACTAAGTCCTTACGAGGACCTAGAATTGATTATCTTTGTAACAAGCTTGGAACATATGATTTATATGCTCCAGCTTGAGGAGGAGTGTTAGATGTTAAGATGTGTGTTTCTGTTATTGGGCTTAGTCTATTCTGTATTAAGGGCATTGGCCCATATCTTACAATATAAATAAACTACCCTATGTGTAGTCTAAACACATAAGGGATATTTTCTCCCAATCTTCTTTATTTCTCATAGAAACAAATGACTATACATTACCTAAACAAAAATATCCAAATTTTCTAAAACATATCTAAAAATTACCTAAATTGTGCTGCAGCAGGAATTGGCGAGGATGTTCCCTCTTATCATAAACCAGGTGTAATCTCTTGGCTTGGCAGCAATCTGCCAACTCAAGAAGGTCAAACAACAAAAACTCATTGTTTCCATACAGCGCCAAAAGTTCATTTACTTTATTGTAGTCCATGCAGGGCAGATCTTTAGTCAAATCATCACTGACTAAAGAAAGGCATCGAACTGACTGTACACCAAGCTTGTCAGCCAAATCATTGCCTATAACTGGATGCACAAAATGTCTACCAATAAGGGAGCTGTTTTCCAGCCAAGGTGCATCATTATATACAAGATCTCCTGCTTGCATCAAAACTCCAAAATCATTAGGAATCAACAAGGGACTATCAAAAGTCTCAAAAAGTGACTTCTCCAAGCAACACTCTACTATGGCTTCAAGGACACAATGGACAAAATTTAACTGATCTGTAGACAGAGGAACCCCGTGCACATCATTCTGCAACCTTTGTAATACTTGAAGATAGTCTGAAATACCAAAACTCAATCTAACTCCCAGCTTTATCAACAAATCTTTATACTCTGATATTTCAGATGGAACAACATACAAATAAGGTGTAAATTTTACAGGTGAATCAAATGCCAGTGCATTTTGTGATACAAAATCATCACCAATCCAAACCCATGAAGCACCATCCAACCCTGCTTTCAGGTTATTGATATCCTCAGTATTAATAAATTCCTGCAATTTTGAGTAAAGGTAAGGTATTTCCTTTTGCAACTGAGCTTCAAAACTGGGATCCAGCAGTGAATTTATCTTAAGCTGCTGATAGGATTTAGATAGCTCAACTAACTGCCTTGTTAAAACCCCAACATTTGGGCAATCCATCCACCCAAGTTTAGTTTGTAGATATGTAGTGTCACATTCACCATCTAAAATAAACATTGAGGAAGATACCATCCACATCTGTGATTTAGGCCTCACACTAGTAGGGGGTGCAACAACTTGGTTATTGGATTTTAACCATGGAAGTCCCATAACAGCTGGATTAGAAATTACTGGACACCAAGAGATTAGCTTCAATTCAGACCAAAATTCTTCTTCTACCATATCAAATGCTGAGCTGCTACAAAATAAATCAATATCAGTCAGGTAGGTCTCTTCTTTAGGGAAACCATCATATACAAAAGCATCATCCGTTATGCTGCTACTTTCCAGAGCCACACCACCTTGTTGATCATCATTCTTACTTCCAACTTTATTTGAGAGCTTATAGGCTAATGTATCTAAAAGATGCAGTAACTCTCCACCATGTTTGGAGGCATCAATGTTCCCAGAATCATGCAAGAGGCTAACTGACCTAGCACAATCAAGCAAGCCAGTAAATCCTAGAGTTGTCCTAAGTCCAAGGCAAACTAAAGCATCCAAAATTTCGGGATCAAAGAATTTGTCAGAAGGAAAGAAAGCATTTCCATGAAGCATCTTTTTAAGGTGAGGAACCCGAGGATCATAAAGCCTGCAATAACATTCTAGTCAGCAATCCAAATGTCAGTTTTTATATAAGTAAAACACTTAATCAAGAAGCTTAACTATTCAAGGATAAAACATCAGTACAAGAAAGCTGCAGCTGAAAATTCAGTGTTTATTTACATAAATTACTTGAAACAATTTACAGATGCTTTGATGTCTAATTACAATTATATCAAGTAACTATCCATAACTTGTTTTGATCTTTTTCCTTCTACACCAATCTCTATCAAAGGTCTTAGCCAGTATTTTAGTTTAAACTCAAATCTATCACCACCTCAACCATCTGAAAATCCAGTGTCCAGTACTTCCCTCACATCAAATTTTGGTGCAACACCCTCTATGTCTACTAGTGTTAGTTCATCTTCTTCTGAATTAGTATCTCCTATTGCACCTTTACTTAATACTCATCCTATGCAAACTCAACCTAAATCTGGTATTTTTCAAAACAGAGTTCATCCATCCTTGTTATGTCATTCTAATCCTACCAGTGTCAAACAAGCTCTTAAAGATGAAATTGGCTGGTTGCATTACTACAAGAATATGATGCTCTAATGAAACAAAAGACTTGGGATCTGATACCCTTAGCCTCTAATAGAAGGGTTGTTGGTTGTAACTGGGTTTTCCAAGCATGGAAAATGCAGATGGCTCAATAAATAAGTATAAAGCTCATCTTGCAGCAAAAGGTTTTCATCAAGTCCATGGTTTTTAATTTTCATGAAACCTATTCTCCAAAACTAAAACCTGTTACAATCAGAATTATTCTTATTATTGCTCTCTCTCATGGGTGGAAATTGCTTCAACTTGATGTCAATAATGCCTTTTTGAATGGTTATTTTGTTAAAACAATTTACGTGCAACAACCACATGGTTTTAAAGCAAGTGATAAATCTCTTGTTTGTATGTTGAATAAAGCACTCTATAAATTAAAACAAGCCTCGAAAATTTGGTTCAATCATTTACAAACTACTCTTCATCAGTTTGGTTTTGTTAATAGCACTAGAGATACCTCTCTTCATCTACAAATGGAATCAGATGTTGTCTACTTTTTGGTTTATGTTGATAATACAATCATAACTGGAAGCTCTGTTATTCTCATTCAGAATATTACAGCCAGACTTCTGCAATTTTTTCCTTGAAACTTGGTCAACTGAACTATTTTCTTGGCCTTCAGAACAAATATTTATCTGATTATTCTATTCTCATGACACAGACAAAGTATATAAGATACTAGTTTCATAAAACACATATGCTTGAATCTCATTCAATTTCAGACCCTATGATCTTCAATTGCAAGTTGTCTAAACATGGTGCTGATCTTTTTTCAAATCTTACTTCATATCATTCAGTGGTTGGTACTTTGCAATATGTCAATCTTACTTGGCAAGAAATTAGTTTTGTTGTAAACAATGTTTGCTAGTTATGGCTAACCTACTTGATTCTCATTCGGCTATAGTTAAACGCATTCTAAGGTACCTTAAAGGAACATTGTTTCATAAATTACACCTTCAATCTTTATCACTGGGACATTCTATATCTTTGAAAGCCTTTTGTGATGCCAATTGGGCATTAGGTATTGATGATAGAAGATATGTCAGGAGCAACAACTTTTCTTGGTTCTAATTTGATATCCTGGCAGTCTCACAAGCCGCAAGTTATTGTTCATTCCAATACTAAAGCAAAATATAGAAGTTTAGCACAAACTTCTGATGAGCTATCATGGATTACTACGTTGCTTATTGAACTGCAATTTCCTTTTACTACAACTCCTTTTTGTGACAGTCAAGGTGTTGTCTGTTCTCATAATCCAGTTTTTCATAATCAAACTAAGCACATGGAGATGATGTTTTCTTTGTCAGAGAGAAGGTTATGGCCAAGCAACTATTATTTATCATATTCCAGCTCTTGATCAATAGGTGAATGTTCTAACCAAGCCTCTGTCTTCAACTCGTTTTGTGTTTCTTAGGAGCAAAGCAAGTCAGTTTGTATAGTTTGTGGATGTATTAATAGTAAGTTTTCTTTGTACAGCTATAGGTTTATTTGTAAGCTACTTTGTACGGCTTTTAGTTCTTATATAGCTGTTAGTAAGCAGTGCCTATAAATACATCTTGTACTCATACCTTCAGATGTGAAAATACATAATAAAAATTCATTTCGTGTTCAGTTCTCTTTCTCTCTTTTCACTCACAGTTCAGTTAACCAAAGAAAAATTTATTCTTGACCATTTAGAAGAAAAATCACAGAAAATGCATGCACCTTAGAATACAATAAAGGAAGATAACTTATTGATAGATATTGTAATTTTATTTTAAAAAATAGGATATTACCTTGATGGTTGTTGCCAAGATCCATCGGCTGCCTGAACAAATTGGGCACACGAGAATGAAGACTTGAGAGAGAGATCCTCTTCAACCAAATGCTGCACGTCATGCAGAATGGCCAAAACAACTTCTTGCCTTGAAACGAACTCTGACATGTGATTGAAAATGTAATCCTTGTAAAATTCCACTTTAGTTGGTTCTTTCATTCCTAAATACCTTTTCATAATGACTCGCTCTGTTTCTGATTCAGTTCTTAAGAAATTATCATTTAAGAGATCTTCACAAACACCAGTAGGACCAAGCCATTTAATAGGACTACTCAAACTAACTAGTTTTCTGCTTTTGTAAGACTCAAATATTGGAAGGTGTTTGATGATTTCAATATGCATGTCATCAATTTGCTCTTCGGAGAACCATTTTGTTTGGAGAATAAAACTTCTTAGTTCATGAAGCTCCCCTTCAGATACATCTGTAAAGATCCCCTCAATCTTATGTGGTTCCAAAGCAATAGCCAGAAACACATTTAGTACACCTCTTGCTGTTGCTGACTGCACAAAGCAGTCCAATTTAGGGTGATCCAATAACAGATCATGTCTCAAGAATAAACATCCAACCTTCACTAACAAAGAAGACATCTTCTCACTCCATCCATCATTTCTTATCACATTCAACTTTTGTGCTAACTGCATCAGGCAGTCATCCCCAACTGGCAATATAGGCCACTTAGAAAACATGATAAGATCATCACAATATGATTTCAGATAGTTCCACAGTAGTTGCAACCACTCTACACTTGGTTGGCCATGAATACCAGGAGTCCAACTTACTTGCCGAGCATGTTGCCACTCTACAGGAAGTAACTTCACAAGAAGTTTCTCAAGCAACTGGCATGACAGGAAAGAAATGTTTGTTCCATCCGTTTCGGCAATGTAACAAAGTTTTCTATGAACTTCTTCAGGAATAGCACAATCTACAAGTTGATGAGGAATATAATCTTTCAGAAGGCCGTATTCATCACCACGTGCAATGTAAACTCTTTCTCCAGCTCCCTTCATATCAATTGATGTAAAGGAACCATCTGCAACTGGTAACAAAGGCAAGCCGCATAGGGCATCAAACTGCAAGGATTTTTGCAAGTCATGTAAGCAATATTCAAGAGTCAATATCATTGCATCCCTGTCTTTGAATTCGCGCTTCCTTCTGATTAAAAGGGTCCTTAACAGCTTAGGAGTCATAAAATGCAATGATGGACAGATTTCCATAAACCTTTCAGAAAGTGACTGTGGAAGAGTAATGACAGGTAGAGAAGCCCCAGACAACGCTTTTACAAGCTCAGCTGCCTTGGGGAAAGTAAAATCAGGAAATATAGCATGTTTGGTTGAAGTCCACTGTCCTCCTCTAGCTTCTGTATATAATACACGGAGATTAAACTGAGCAACAAATTGATAGAGTTTCCGCACTGCTGATGCCCAAGGTTCTAACCCTAATGTTGTTGGCCATAACGAGAAGAACAAATTGCAAGGGCCGATCTCTGATGCTATTTTCTCAAGCAAACGACCATATGCAGGGGCAACAACATTTTCAAGGAGGAAAATATTCCACTCTGAGCGTTTTCTTCCACCTCCAGCCATATCAGAACCAAACCAGATATCCCTGCGATTTGATGACAATTCAAAGTATGCATTCACATGAGCAGGAAGACCAGTACTGATTGGTAAAGGTAAAAAGCAGAATGCACGACCTTCAAAATTCTCCAACTGATGATTAGGCAAACTAACACTTTGAAACAGATCAGGAGAAACCGTGCAATCATTCTCCCCCTTTGAACTTTCAACCATGTCAATTTCAACCTTGACAGAATTCAAATATGCAGCAACACATGCCCATGGAACAAAATTGTAATAGCTACTATTGGCTGTTTCAGATCTTTTCTTTTGAGCATTCCCATCACCTAAACATTCTGTGGTTATCCAATAGTGTGAAGTACGAGATGATGTGCTTTGTTCAGTAATTATGATCTTCTGGCATTTATAAGGCAAATCTCTGCCAATGGATAGGCTTAGATTCTTCAGAAACTGAACTCTATTCATTCCAACACGTCTACTTTCCTTGAAGAAATTGAACACATCCTGGGCTTCAGCAGATCCAGTTTCAGGCTCACCTATACAGGTTCTGCATACACGGTGCAGCAGGTGCATTTCATTCATTGTTCCTTCCTTCACAAAAATAGAGATAGATTTCACATTGCGCAGGAAAAGTAATGTTTCAGAAACAACCTCAGAAAAAGAAGTAAAAAGAGATCTGACATCTTCAGGTGTATAAATTTCCTTTTTGATTTGGCTCCGAGAGGCAACACCTGCACTTCTAAGAGGGAATCGAAATAATGTACCAGGAAAAGGATGTTGCAAATCACAGCCAAAATGTAGCATTGGGGAAAATTGGTCAGGAAATTGCTCCAAAATCTTTCGTCCCACAAATTTAATTCGTAAACCAGGGTGCGAAGGAGAAATCCCAGGCAAATTACTGGCATGGGGATCAAACATTACAATATTTTCTCCCGAAACAAACATAGGGATGTCAGTAAAGTGATAGACACAATTAAATCCTAGTCCAAATCTCCCAATTGCAAAAGCCTTCTCAAGTTTACTTTCTTGACCAATACGTGATATTGCATAAAGATCTTGGGGGCTAAAAACTGAGTCATTGAAACAGTATAGAGCAGGACCTTGCCAATCAGCCATTTCAGGAGAAAGAATAGAAGAAGTCCCATAGTGAGAATTATCCAAAAGAAATATTACTTCAGAAGCTCCAGCATCTTCTGCATTTTGTACCAGCTCAAATAGGGTCCCAGGTCCATCCGCATACATTTCAAGTATGTGCTTGAGCCTTGTAGTCAAAGCCTCATGCTGTCCAAAAGCCTCAGCAGCTCCAGACAGGCCAAAATTCATTGAATCTGAGCTCTCTGCCAGCAACATCCGACGAAGAGAGCAAACTCCAAGCTTTTCTGCTACATCATTAGAAATGTTTCCATGCACAAATTTTTGTACTGTTTTCTTTGCATTCCAAGCCACATTTGGAGGACTGCCAAATGAGCCATTGGAATCATCTGAGCCAAGCAACCAGGGGGCATCATTATAAACCAAGTCACTAGCAAGAAATAGTCTACCTGACACATCTGGCAGATAGAGCTGGACTTTTTGTTCATAATGGTAAACTTCAGCTAAATGATGCACTATTAGTGTGACGGCCCTTATCTCCTGTGTGTCAAGAGGAGATGATCCCTTTCTAACTGCCATCCTATGAAGAATATTAGCATAATCAGCAGGTTGCAAGAATTCACGAATACCAAGTTCAAGAAATAATTTTTTGAAAACTGCCAAATCAATTGGGATAACACGAATATATGGAGCCAAATGAAGAGGACCATCTAGGACAACTTCCTCAGAAGTTGCAAATCCATCCCCCACCCAAATCCATCGACATCCTTCAAGAACAGCTTTTACAATCTCAATCTCATCTGAAGACATCATTCCAGTCAGTATTGAATATATTCTCGGCATTGACAGAGCTAATTCCTGCCTAAGAACTTGATCAGACACAATCTCATTATTTTTCCCAAGCTCCAGTAACTGTGCAGCAATTACACCTCCTCCAGGTGGGGACATCCATCCTAGACCATACAATAAAGCTGTGGAAGAGCATTCGACGTCCAATATCCGCATGCTAGCTGAGACAAGCCACAAATCACTTAGTGGCCTTACAAGTTTTGGAGGAGCAACCATTGATGAGACAACTGGCCATGGTAATGACTGAAAAGGGGTAGTGACTAGAACTGGGCACCAAGAAATCAGCCTTAGGTCAATCCAGAATTTTTCAAGATCAGATTTTGTGTTGCTAGACCTAAAAGCAGTTGTTGCTCGTGATAATATTCTGTTAACTGCTCCTTTATTATCAACAACTTGATCAGGAAGCCACTTTAGTGCATTAACTTCAAGGTAAGAGAAAAGCACTTTCCCTCTTAAGTATGCCTTTTGTTGATCCTCATGCATCAAACGCTCGATGCATCGAGCACATTCTAAAACAGTATCTGGAGACACAGAAGTTCTAAGTCCCAAGCCTCGTAGAATATTAAGTATTTCAGATTCTCGAAAAGCACCAGCAGGGAAATTATCTGAGTCTTCTAGTAATGCATATAGTTCTTCATTACAAGGATCATACAAAACTAAAGGACACTTAAGACCACCAGTGAGTGTCGGTATGAATTTCAAATTTTTCAATGAGTCCCTAATATATGCATCTTCAAGGGACAAAAGAGCCAAATTTTGTAGAACCGATAACATTATGCTATCCCGAACATCAGCTTGCAACTCGCTAACTCTATTAAAAACATGTTGCATGTAAAACTGTGCTTTACCCATTCTCTCGACTCCAAAACATCTCGACAAAATATCCTCTTCAACTTTCGAGGATTTGACCATGAACTCAATGCCAACGAGAATAATGTCCGGCACATCTAATGGTGGTAAGTACTTTCGAGGATTTTCTAAAGCAGAAAATTGGAAATCTTCAGCAGACTCTCTTCCGTAGACTCTAAATATAGGTAATCTCTTGCAAAACCTTATGCTAAATTCATCCATAGAGGGTCCAACATACCATTTAGGATCAAGAAGAAATCTCCGGAGTTCATTTCTCTCTTCAGTTGCTAGACTATCAAGTGAAGCATGCATAACTTCAGGACTTGAAACTGCATTAAATATTGATTCCAAAACACCTGTTGCATTGTCATCACATACATAACTAGATATATCTGGATGCTCAATTACATAATTTGGATTCAATATATGACATCCAACTTTCACAAGGATACCCTGTAACATATCAGAGATTTTGCTTCCATTGATCATTTTCAATTGTCTAGAAGGTCTTAACAGATGCCCTGATGTGGAAGGCAAAATTGGCCAATCACTAAATAGTGGTAATATTTCAGTGTGCTTTCCAAGGTATTGCCAGAATAGCAGAAACCATGATGATGTTGGCTTTTGACAAGAGTCAGGGTTCCAGAACACTTTACTTTTATATTTCCAGTCACCTGGCATAAATGCAGGGAATAGCTGGGCAAAATGGTGAATACTAAAAAGAATGACATTGGTTTTTGAGGACATCGCAATAGCAGAGAGTCTGCTTAATATATTGGGAGGAATGTTCTGATCAATTACTCTATCAGAAACCAGTTGCATAAGCTTGTATTCTAATTCATCACAAATGAAATAAGAAACTTCTTTTGATGCTTCTGAAAATGATGCAAAATTGCCATTAGCCAAAGGAAGTAAAGGAAGATCATAAGCCTCTTTTCCAACATCATCATCAACCAAGTCCTCTAGGCAATATTCGAGCAATAGAAACCTGTACTGTCTGCTCAAATAATTAAGTCTACCATTTTCCCTAAGAAATTGCCGTACTGTACCAGGTGTAACCACCTTGCTTGAGCTATACTGTAAAAGCAAGTCAAACAATGAACTAGGTATATGCACAACTGGCATTCCCAGCTTCATCAAAGCCAAACCAAGGTCCTCACTTCTGGAGAATTTTTCATCATGAAGAAAGGCTTCACTTGGTGATACCCAACTTCCTCCATTGACATCTGAATACATAACTGTAGCATGACCAATATTTTTGTATATTTGTTCAACCAATATATTCCATGGCTCTTCAAAAGTGCCAGTAGGCCACAAAGAATAGTAAAGGTCTGTTGGGCCCAACAATTCTTTAATACCAAGTAGCATATGCATAAAAGTAGGAGCAACAAGATCTTCCAGAAGAAGCCTATTCCAGGTAGAACGAACTTTTCCACTTCTATCCATGTCATCCCCATACCAGATGCCACGACGATTTGATGAGACCTCAAAGAATCCATTGACTTGTACACTAAGGCCAGTTCTAACAGGTAGTGGAAGAAAACAGAAAGCCTGACCAGTCCTAAGAATATTGTTCTGTAAAAAAACACATACAGCAATAAGAGGAATGGACAATGTATATAAACAAAGAGCTCCAAAAAAGCAAGTGAAAACTTTAGTGTATACTGCATTTGTTCTTCTATGAAAAGGGTCAAAAGTTGTGTCAACTTTCCTATAATAAGTTAGATGCAAGAGAAGAAGGGTAACTAGGGAGAGCTCTTCCCGGTGTCATCTTGAAAAGCTGGACGACCAATCACCTTTTCACTTCTCTGATTTGAATGTATGAAAGCATTAGTATATTATTCAATTAAAAATGGCTCAATCAATTTAATGAATTTACTTTTGTTCCATTTTATTTTCCTTTTTATCTTTCTATTAATTTTTTTATGTATGATTAAGACATAAAAGGGTCTTTAACCAAAATGTTATTTTATTGTGTCTTCTATCCTATATTAAAGGGTTTCAAATCTATCCCAAAAGGATTGAGATACAAATTAAAAGGAAGAAACATTTTTTCTCTTCCCCTGGTAGTTCAAACCACAAAAACCAATCTCTCCTTTCAGAGAATGTTTAGTTGTCTCTCATTCTCAGTTGCACTTTCAAAATACCTCTTGGTAAATATTAATATGTATATGATTTAAAATAGTTGACCAAGCCATGTTGATATCAGAAAATAAATCTATTCACTTCATTTCTGTTAGAATCTGTTTTATTAGCTGTATTATTTCTGTTAGGGTTTGTGTTTTATTGTTTCCTTATTTAGGAGATTATAATTACAGTATATGATGGGGATATCCCTGAATCATAGGGATATGGTTGTATAGGAGCTATTATTATACTTCCTAAAATAGCTTTCTAGCCTTGTATGTATAGATTGTATTCTCAGCATAAAAAATGAATTATTCTACCCTAAATTATAACAATTTCAGTCCGTAAGAAGGTTAGTAGAGAAAAGTTGTGTAGAGAGATCCAAAGCTTGTTAAGAGGCACAGGAATGAAGTATCTCATGTAACTGGAAACAACTAACAAAAAATCTTGAAAAAGATCTCCATTTTGTACCAAAAGCAAATCATAACACTATCAGTAGAACAGTAGGTAGCATTGTATATGAAGTCAAATAAGATAGTTTCAAAGATTGGAATGCACCATCACTCCGACATATATACCTAGAAGGCATTGTTATAGTCTACATTTCCTGTAAAAGATTCAAGTTCTATGATCAATAAACTCCTACTTTCTAAATGAAATTGTGCATGTGATATCTTTTCATAGGTAACTTTATCACTTTGATCATATTCTTATTTACACTGGGACACCTATAAAATAAAAGCAAGTTCCAATGGACGTATCATACATCATGGAAAACATAACATATCATAATAAATTCACCATGATGGCTATTTGTTGTAAGCAATAAACTAAAAATAAATCTAGAACCACAAAAGCAATCAAGAATTTAAACAATAAACATACCACGAAGATGCAGTATCCTACAAGAACAAAGGGAAAGAAAGGAAAGCAAAGGACCAAAAAACATACAAAGTTGTAACACATCAAGTATAGAGCTCTAATCCACTTGATATCCTATTAAAGATACATCACTGATCTAAATGCCAAATCTTGAACACAAACAAGAAACAGCCTCATTGCATTTTTCTCTGAAACAACCACCCCATTGATCTCCCAAAACATCTGACCAGAGGAGTAAACTCTTTTCAAACTCATTGGACGAGCCCAATTATACTTCAAACAGAGTTACATGCTTTACTTTCAATCATCAATTGGAGTCAAAATTAATTGGAGGGCTGGATGAACCAAAATGTTCGTAAATGGTCCACGCCTTTCAACTGTGTTCACATCCACACTAAGATGACAGTTAATAATGGGGCAGAACCAAAAGCAAATCCAAATTTATAATAACAAGAATTCAATGTGTATGCACGGGAGAGAGAGAGAGAGAGAAGAGGTTGGGGCAACAGCAAAAGGATAAGATATTGAAAATTACATTCGATAAATTTTCAGAAATGCATGCCGCAATTGATGCCCATGGCAGCAAGTGAATGTCATAATCTTTTGATGCAGTAGTAGAAAAAGAGCCAATCCTACTAGATGCTGCGGCCATGGTTTGCACCACATAAAATCTCTCGGTTTGCCTCTTAGCTTCATCACCACTTATTCTCTCACTTACAAAGTCCAACTGAAATGCATCCATTTCAGCTGTAGTATTTAAATGCTTAGACAATCTGACCAGTGCCTGTCGATGCCAAACTGTATCATCAGATACTGAACTGACAGAACATGAATGAATTTTCTTAGGTTCAGATTCTCCAACATCCCACAAATACATTTCAATGCACAGCACACTCTTAAGAAACAGAAGTGCCAAAACTCCTTCTTCGAAGAGTTGAACAAACATGGAGGAAATGTCTTCTGGTGAATATGCTTGCCTTGAGAGCTTACTTCTGACTGCCTGGTCTGCATTTCTCAAAGGAAAACGGAACAGTGTTCCAGAAAAAGGACTTTGCATGTCACAACCAAAAGCACAATATGGGGAAAACTGGTCCCTGTAAAAGGAGAGGGCAGATGAGCCAGTGAAATCAATCCGCTTCCCGGGATTTGCTGCAGAAACTCTTGGAAGATAAGCACCCTGAGGATCAAACAATACAACATATTTGCCGCTCACAAAAGAGGGAAGATCTGTCAAATGGTACACTGAGTTGAAGCCAACCCTAAAATGTATATGCAGAACAAAATGACAACAAGAATTAGAGAAATGCAAAGAACCCAAACATCAGGTTAATATGACTTTTTTTCCAAAAAAAAAATGATAGACGGAGAAAGGGAAATTGGCAACTGGCAGCGTTGGTTACTGAACAAAATGACAATTTTGAAAGAGTAATGGTATAAAAACACTCCTATAAATCAAGCACCTCATTACCACCTATCCCGTCTCTCTATCTCTATCTTCCTATCATACCTACACTTCTCTCTTTTTACTCTCTTTCTCTCTAGATGTGAATTACCATTTAAGTGTCCTAGGACAACTTTCCTTTTCTTTTTAAAAATGAGTGCAACCATATATATAGGTACACTAAATGACAAACACTAAAATGAAGAACATCCCCCTTTCAGTTTATGAATAAAAATCATTATGGCATTCTCACACGTCAATCTCATTATCAGAGCCTTTACATTGCAGTACAGAAAGTCCAGCTTCAGTTCCGACAGTTCACTCGCACATGAAAGGGAAAAGATCAACAAAAACAAACCTTCGCACTACATTTTTACATTCTCACAAAACACATAAAATACTAAAAGCATTCATACTCTCCATAACTCTATTCATCAATCGTCAACGACCACACATCACTTATCTCACCATAATGTCCGGTTACAACTACAACAAAAAATTTAACAAACGTACTATATTTTTGAAGCTGTCACAGAGCACGCATAAGCTAGAAAAAACAATCAAAATTCACAATTATACAACTCCTTCGTCAATCATCTAGAACAAAACACATATCACTTCTCTCACCATATTTTCCAGTTAAAACTGCAACAACAAAAACTTTACACCAAAACCAGTGCGCTACATTTTTTAACTTCTCACAAACACGCATAAAATACCAAAACCACTTATAAAAAAATAGAACATAACAACACAATTCCGTTGTCAACGACCACACATCACTTCTCGCTATATTCCAGCAACAACTACAATTACTTCACACCTAAATCCTTGGATTGAACCAAACATCAACACAAAACAAATAAACAACATCAATCAACATAATCACAGTTCAATTGAACAATTTGGATAAGACCGCGGCGAAAAAAGAAAGTACCCGAAGCGACCGGTCTTGGAGGCCTGTCCATGCTTGGCGCTTCCGCCGATCTTGGAGATGCTGACGAAATCGTCCTCGGTGAAAACGGCGTTGTTGTAGGCCAGCAGAGCGGGTCCCTGCCACTGAGCAAGAGAGTTCGTGAGCAGCGAGTCGCCGCGGTGGGTGCGGCGATCGAGGCAGAGCGAGACGGTGGTGGCGCCGGCGTCGTCTGCATTCTGTACGAGCTCCTTGAGGACCGTGGTTCCCTCCGGATAGTTCAGCAGAACCTCGCGGATGCGGCGAGTGAGATCAACCGTCTGCCCGAAATCTTCTAGAAAGATCGATTCCGGAGCCATTGTTCTACGGCGCTCGATTGCGCATACGAAGACTATGGTATTCCGATGATGCGATAGGTTTTAATTTTGATTCAGTTTCATCGTCCAAGTAAAAAGAATAACAGAAAGAGAAAGAGAAAAGAGAAAAAGAGAAAAGGAGAGAAGAACTTTCTTTTATTCTGGTGATTTTGTTGTCAGAAGAATTTCGCGGTTGTTTTCGAGTTGTTGGGTTCTCTCTTTCAAGAGACTTGAGGGGGTAGCTTTTATTTTATTGACGGTGATGTTTGCTTGCGTGTCATTACGTTTTCAACTTTTGGAACTGGTCTTCATTTCTAGACAATGACGATAGAGCTACTGGAAAATTCATGTGGTAGCACTCAGACCTAAACCTCCTTGTGTCACAACGCTTGTGACAGATATTTTTTTTTTTATTTTAATTATGTTTTATTCACTCCTTATTTTGAATTGGAATGTACATTTTTGGTGTGAGAGAAAGTCTTTTTTTTTCATTTTTCTTCGTTTAGGATTGATATAAACTTAATTGAAAATATCATATTTTTCTCATTTCCTTCTCTATGTTAAATATAATAATGAATACTTTCTTTAGGTTAAATAGTAAGGTATTTAAAAAGATTGAGAGATATTTATTTTTTTGGTTTCATAAATCTAATCCCATATATCTAGTTAAAAGGGTATTCACATTAAGATATGCATGATTTTTGTTCTATAATATTGAATTAATAAAGTCCTTGATTTTTGTTGATCTTATACTGAAGTTTTAGAGTTTTGGATTGTTGGAGTTGTTATTACTTATTAGTGGAACATATCCTCTCCCAATCAAATTTGTGGAAGGGCATGGTTATATTGGCTTCTTTTTATCATCATTAGCTCTTGTGACTAGAGGTTCTTATAAAAAAAATATACTCTACAATTGGTAAATGAATATCAAACATTTTTAACTTGTCTACAAGATCTTAAAATCTACACGGAGGAAATCCTTTTGTAAAAAATATTTGTTATCTCAAGTTCTATAAGAAGACATATGTATTTATTAAACCTTAGACCATTCAACCTTCTAGAAACAAAGTTTACCACAAGCAAATATATTTGCAAACACGGATATTTTAGTTAAAAGATGTACATTGGGTCATACATTGATGGGTATGTGTTACTGAATGTAAATTTTTATGAAGGTTTAATTAATCAACTAACTATTTGTGATCTATGATAGAGTTCATTGTCAATTGATGGTCATCATACCAAAATAGTGTACAGTTGTATGGTTTTGTACCCTGCACAGAGGATGAAACCTGACTTGAAATATATGTTACAAATGTAAGTGTTACATTTTTTTCATCTACTTAGTCATATTAATATTAATGTATGTTTCAAATGTTTCAAATTTAATTAGGGTTGTCAGTAAGCTTAGAGCACAACAAATTCAAATATTGTATCCAAAGTTTGGAACTAATTGATCTTTTAGTTATTAATTTTCATATGTCAATTTATGACCTGGATATGTGATTATTTTCTTTATTATGTTTAGTGTAAGAAGAAGTCATATTTAGGGATGTGGCTACTATGTCATGTCTTGAATCAAAACCATCATTTGAGCAAGAATTAGAGATTATTAGAATGAGGTAATAATATATATACCTTTTACATATTACAAATCACATTAATCTTTAAACATTAGTATGCAAAAATAATGAAGTTAGACTAGTGCAACAAAGAGTTACGACAACGGTTATTTTTGACATTTGATAGCGATTTTCGAACTGACGCATATTCAGACATGATAAAAAAGTGGGAGTTTTGGTCTCAATTAACAACCGAAGCAAAAAACGGGTCATGATTTTGCCTCGGTTCAAAAGAACCGAACAGTAAATAAAAAAATGGTTTTTGGCAGCAATTCTTAAATAAATAAAAATAGTCGCAAATCTTTAAATGACTATAACATTTGCTCTGATTGGCTGATTTGACAGTATTATGTATTGATTTGGGATAGAAAAAAAATTCAATCACGTGGGAGCTTGCATAGCCGGTTGTTCCTTCTAGATTTTCAAAACAGGGTGTTTGCTATTTTTCATCAATTTATTTTGTTTTTTTCAAACTTTGCAAAAATATTTCACATATTTACACTTTGAATTTTGATCCAAAATTTTTTGTGAGGGTTTTTCATGATATTTTGGTGCTTTGAAAAAATTTCAAAGTCATTTAGAGTCTTTTGAATATATTCTCACTTTTAATCTATTTTTGGATGTATATGGTGTACGAACAACAAACGAAAATGAAAGTTCATCAAAGCCCAAAACAAAACTAACCATGAAGGTGGGTTCAATGCCAAAATAAATCGTTGCTTATGAGGAAATGTTTATGTTCCAAAGAGTACATGTACACGAAACCAATTAGTCAAAATAAAAGAAAATCATACCCATAGTAGTTAATCGATGTGCATTTGTGTAAAGAAAAATTACTCATAATAGTCGTTGAAAGCTTCGTCTTATAAGGGTTTGAGTAGAGAAGAAGAAAAAACGCACAGAGAAAGTGAAGAAGAAATGTGCATGTGGAGGCTATTTTATTTTGCAAAATTTAACCTTGGAAACACATATTACCTCAATTATTTTATTAACCGAACCAATAATGGCAATATGGCTTTGGTTCTACTAAGAACTGCTACTTAAAGTCTTCTGAAAAAAAAGAAATATATATATATATATATATATATTTTAAGTTAATTTTGAAATTTGTTTCAAACTTTATGTCTCGGTTCGCGGTATAACTGAAGCATAAAGAGTCTATGGCGCCAATTTTCAAAACAACCAAGGTCATAGAGTTGTTCATAGGGCTACAAATTGAAAAGACAACATACAACGTCAGGATCCTATGGCAGCGATTATGCAATGAACTGAAGCCATAGTCCTTGCATAAAGCTCTGTTAGTTGAAAAGTCTTAAATTTCTCAAATTATCAGTTTCACGGGACTTGATGGCAGCAGTTCTATAAATAATCAATGTCATAGGCCTTACTCTGACATTAACATTAAAAGGTTTGCTTATCTGACACACCCTTTTAGGCTTCGGTTTTAATTTAACCGAGGCCAAAAACACCATGTCTTCGATTTTTGATGAACCGAGGTCTATATGTTCGCTAAAATTGCAAAATTGTCACTATACCTTTTTATGCTTCGGTTTTGTTGAAACTGAAACGTAATAGACACATTAGAAACCCTAATTTGTGCTAATGTTATGTTATTTTTGCAACGCTTCAAGAATTCATCACTAATAACGGAGGACATAATGAAAAAGATATGATAAGAGTGACCAACATATCTTCTGGAGTGATGGAATTAGGACCTAAGACCCATTATAGTAGCAATTTTACTTTTCTTCAGGACATTCGTTAGTTTAGTTTTAATTCTTTTAGTTTTGATAACTTTAGTTTTTAGTCTTAGTTTTCATTGGTTTATACTTTTAATCTTGAAACTGTATGCCGGAAACATTCAATACAAAAGGTTGTGCTGGTTTTTTGTTTTTTAGGTTTGGTAAAATTATAAAAACGAATAAATTATTAGAAAAAAAAGCTAGACGTCAAACCTTACATTAACATACGTCAATTAAGGTCGACTTTTACCATAGTCGACGTCAACCCCCTATTTCCATTGAAAAAATGTGCACTTAACAGTGTCCCCTCCTTTTGAGTGCCAAAGCATTCATAAAAAAGCGAGCTCAACATGCCCCTCTCCCACCGAGTGCCAAATTGTTCACAAAAAAGTACACCCCACATTCCTAGACGTCGATTTCCTTGGTGTCCATCGTTAATAAACATCAATTTGGCTTAGGACTGACATTATTCGATGATATTTTCTACTCCAATGTTAAATTGACGTTTCAAACTAAGACGTCAAAAATAAAAAATAACAAGCGTAAAGAACTATAAAAAACTTTTATAGTAGTGTTTACATATGTTTCCAAACTGAAACAAAAACAACTAAATTGCATATATCAAAATTCTGGTGTAAACGAAGAGGTACGAAAGAGAGGCAATATTATTCAAAATGCTTCCTTCGTTATCACAATTACATATAGTATTTTAGGATTATAATTAAGGTGAAACTCTACAACTTAAGCTAGATGAGCAAGAACACCCACCAAAGGTGCCATAGTAACAGTTGCTGGCTCAGCTAGTTGATAATCATCCCTACTATCTTGATAGTTATCATTTCCATCTGGACTCACAACTGCACCAACCAACACATTAGGGTTTGGTGCATCCTTATGGAACCATTCCTGAAATCCATCTTTGCATCCTACTGGAGTAGGATCTTTTCTGATTGATACAATTGACGCTCCTCTGTGATGAATTTTTTTTGGAAAATTTGACCCGTATCCAATCATGTAACTCATGCTTCTAGGGTTAGAACCCAAAATATAGTCAACCTATAAGGAAAACAAAAAAACACTGTTTACTACTAGAAATACATGATTGAGGATGGATAGACATATTTAAATTTATCGACGGATAAACTTAAAGATTTAATTTAAGAAGAGATGAAGTACCTGGGATCGAACAATAGAAGTGAGATAATCAGGACTGACAACACCACCACTGCAGTGGAGGGATGAACCCTTTGAAGATAAATACTTGGAATAAACAGACATCACAAATGTTGCAGTAGCAACGTATTGATTATTGTTCCATGGTAAGAACCAAAAGAGACCCCCTGCTGTTTTATGCACATTTTGGTGTGATTTCTGAGCACAGGAACATATATATTCCTCTGCCTGTGATCGGTATTGTGCCCATATCCCTGATTTCTCCACTTTACCATCTAAAACAAGCTGCATCACATTCAAAACAAATTACATCTATCAAGCAAATAGATTTCATGAAAAATAAAAGCAAAAAGTCAAAAAATATTGAATATTATTTATGATAATCGAATGATACCTTTGCTACAAGAATATGTGCACCCACGTACTTATCATCCCAACTAAACACTGATCTCACACCACCAGTATCTCTCACTCCTTCCAGATAATCAAGGTATTTCTTCATGTTGGTCGCACGATAAAGCCATGCAGCTCCCCACACCAATTCATCCTGTAATTAAAACAATCAAATAAATTTCCACGTTTTACATAATACAGTATAATATTTTATTACTTAAATATCAAAATAAAGTAATAAATATACATAATTTCATTTATACAGACCTCGAAGCCGCTACTGGAATATATTTCCCTTGCTGGTGTGATACTGTCTGAATACTTACCTCGATGAGTGTCTGCAAAGTCAAACAACTGCAAACAAAAACCATAAATTAAAAAATCAGTTATACTATGTAATATATAAATATATATTTTGTAATAGTATATTTAACTTTTTTTTGAAAATATAAAATATCTTCAACATAATAAATTATAGCTTACGTTTTGTAAAAGTTTTTTTAGGGTTATAATGTGTATACGAACCTGCGTTGCATGAAGTAACATGGTGGAGGAATACTTTTTATCGACGGATTGAAACGCTATGGAGGCAGCTGCTAAGGCGGCAGCTGTTTCTGCGACGAGATCGGAACCAGGATGCTGACGGTCGAGTTTGTAAGAAGTCCGAGGAGTTGTCATATCTTCCGGCCGCATCCAACAGGGATGATCGGAATTTGGATCTCCGATCTCGCCGTATAACACATCAGGACTTGTGTGTGCTTTAATCAAATAATCTGTGCCCCATTTGATGGCGCTGAGCGCGTTTTGGAGTTCCTTCTGCTGGGAAAGTTTGTCTTTGAACTCTATTGTGCTCCATGAAAGCATGGTTATGGTGAATGCCAGTGGAAACCCTAGCTTCAGGTTATCTCCGGCATCATAATATCCGCCCACAAGATCAATCTGCCGGAAAAATTATTAGTTAATAATTTGCGTAGAAAATATTTCTTGTCCAACAATTTTTTCAACTTAAAAGAAAAAAAATTGAGATTATAATAATAAAAAGAATAAATTAATTCAGTTCTTATTATGGACGCTATGTATAGTTTTCTTCTTTTTCCAAAAATCAGATATACACATTGAATTAATCTGTTATACATATAGTTTTCTATCAACTGTGTTCAATCTTATCACTCATGGGATAAAAAATTGTATGAGTTGATGAACCATAAAATAAAAATTATCATGAGATATTCAAGTTATGAAAATGTTTGGACTATTTCGTATGCGTTTTATGTTCTCGTTTTGAGTCAATGGATTAAATTTAGGAACAGACTGAATAATGAGTGAAGCTTTAAAAGAAAAAAGAAAACTGACATAAGGAAATAATGATAGTAAAAATCATAATGTTTGCATCAGATAAAAATATTTTTAAGTTAATTGTAACTTACGTCATGTTGAATGCGGTTTTACGCAGTGATTTTGTTCTTATTTTTATAATTAAGGAAACGTTAATAGTAATATTTAGGACAAAATCATTTTAAAACATTCAAAACAATTAGTATATCAATTGACAAATAACAAATAACAAATATTTCTATGTAATTATCACAAAAATAATTTAACGAACAATATTAATAAAACCATTTTTTTCAACAGCATATCGTTACTTCATCTAATAATTTATATATATATATATATTATTTTTATGGTATTATTAGAGATAATTATTTTAGTTAAAAAAACAATCAAATTAAAAATAATCAAATAAAAAATAATCAAAATTTGAAAAGACTTAAATGGAATACATTTTTATTAATTTTAAAAATAAATAGTTTTAGTAAAAAAAATATAAATAATAATTTTTCCGATATCTAGGATATTGTTTATTTAAAATTTATGTTTCCACTTTTAAAGGATACTATTAACTTTCAGTAAAATATTTTCTTTTAATCATATATATATATATATATATATATATATATATATATATATATATGTGTGTGTGTGTGTGTGTGGAAACTTTCAAATGAAATGAAATAAAATAAAAAGGTAAAATAGATATAAAAAAATATTACTCCAGCATCATGGCCATCTTTAAGTGCTGAATTTGCTCTCCAGGTGACTCTCTGATTGGGTGGCAATTTCCCTGAACGTTGGCCCTCAAAATACAGCAAACTATTTCTGAGTGCTTGTTTGTAATCATGATCATGAGCAGAGGCTACATGATCAATTTCGAAACAACAGAAAATGAGAACACTGAAAATGAAGACTCTGCTTTGAGTCATCACCATTGATTTCATATGACAACAAGGAAACAAATATTTGGTGTTTCTTCACACTTCAACATGCTCTACCCTATTTATAGCACAACCACCACCCTGCAAAATAATCTTAATTATCTCATTACTAAATATGTCAAACTTAATTAATATTTCTGACTACCAAATATAATATTTTTCCTGGTAACTCTTAAAAATATGAATTACAAATTACCCAGAGTAGTAACTTCCATTTTATTTTTATAATAATTTGACCTTGGATGAGATTATAAAACCATTTTTTTCTATGAATATTATAAAATGTTATAAGAATATTCAATTTTTTTTTCTGGTTTTATTATTAAGAATATATTAATTTGGACGAGCTTTATAGATATTTTTACAGGATAAAAAATAAAATAAATTTTTCATAAATTTAAATTAGTTTGTGTAAAGATAAAGGTAAAACTTTTGAATAATGCATAACTTAAGTAAGCTGAATATAAACTAATTTTAATTTTCCTTTCAAAAAGAAGTTTAAGAAAACTTGTCCAAATAACCATAGTTTTTCACCTTATTATAAAAATGTTCAAAATTTATAGTTTCATCAACATTATTCTTACTAATTTTGCACTAATCAACATCATTTTTATAACTAATTTTGCACTTATTAATATAACATCCTATTTAATAGTATAAAACTATTAAACAAATTTATAAATATGATAATGTATTTAATAGTATTATAATTACTAAACAAATTATTATAAATATCATAACTAACAGAGAAAAGACCATATAACTATTTTATTAGAGTCATCCATAAAGCATGCACGGGATATATAAAAAGTTATATATACACACTTAAAAATCATCTTCGTTACATGTATATCTGTAGAAACTGAAAAGTGCTTTGATGAAATAATTAATTTCACTATGACTTATTATGTATATTATATATAAATCATAAAACTAATTATTTGATATTTTACATTTGACTTTCCGATGTTTCAACTCAAATTAACTATAATAATTAATTATAAATAATATTTTTATCATTATTTTATTCTTTTTCTTCCAGTGTATGTTGCACTTCGATAATTGTTAAAAAAACACTGTTTTTTAATCACTAGTACAAAATGGGCTTTTAAACTCGCACAATAGGTCTCGGTTTACACCCAACCGCTGTCTATTCAGACACGGTGGCATTTTTGTAATTAATGAGACCTTATAGGCCTCGGTTCAGACTTGACCGGTGCCAAAAAGGGTTACCACTTCGGTTGTAAAAGCAACTGGTGCCTAATGAGTGATTTCTGACACAGTTTCTGACGCGGTTAAGAGGAACCCGAGGTAAAAGAAGTATACTGCACCGGTTGATAAGTAGAACCGAGGCGTATCAGCTTCTACTGCCTCGGGCCAAGAAGGACCGAGGCATATAACCCACAGATATTTTCACTCTCGTTCTCGCCTCCCCCTCGCGCCTCCCTTCCCTCACTCTCCCCTCCATCACTCTGGCGCTCCCTCCCCTCACTCTCCCCTCCATCACTCTCGCGCTCCCTCCCCTCACTCTCCCCTCCATCACTCTCGCGCTCCCTCCCCTCACTCTCCCCTCCATCACTCTCGCGCCTCCCTCCCCTCGCTCTCGCCTCCCTCCCCTCTCTCACGCTTTCTTCTTCAACGCAAGAAATCCACGGTGCCGCCTCCCCCGCAGCTTCTCGTCGCCCCTCTGCTGCAAGCTCGCCCCTCCGCCGCGTGCTCGCTCCTCAGCCGCGTGCTCGTCCCTCTCTCACGTTTGTTCTGTGTATGTGCAATTAGGGTTTTTTCTGCAGGTTTCATCTAATTTGGGGATTTTTTCATCTAATTCGCGATTAGAGTTTCCATCTAATTTGGGGATTTTTTCTACAGGTTTCATGGACGAAGTATGAGGAGGTTGTTGGAGATGAAGGAACTCACGATTTGGCTCACGGTGGTGATGGTGGGTTTTGGTGGTTGGATGATTGATGAAGGCATTGCGTGAGGAGGATGAGATTGCTGGTGTGAGGTGTTTTTTGCAGGTCTGTAAATTTTTTATGATGGACGAAGAAGATGGTGGTTCTCAAATTGGGTGGCGGGGTGATTCTCGCGAAGGACGAAGGTGGTCGGTGTTTTGGGTGGTCTGATGTGAGAAAGATGGTGGTGGTCGGCGGGGGGAAACCTTGGCAGCGTGAGAAAGTCGGATGGTGGTCGGCGGGGGAAACCAAGAAGACCATACTACCTCGGTTCTCCTTGAACCGAGTTGTAATCCTGTCATACTACCTCGGTTCTCCTTGAACCGAGTTGTAATCCTGTATCGTTTTTGTCTCGGTTCATAACCGAGGCATAAAATCGTAGACTTTTTACCTCGTCTACATACGCATCGGGTTAAGAACCGGTGCCTATAAGCTAAAATAACCGGTGCCATTGTCTTTAATTGTACTAGTGAATATCAGTTCCTCGTATATTTATAATGTGAGAGGGTAGTTTATATATAATAAGAGTATTTTTTTTAAGATTGTCTATAACATAGGATTTATAAATTTTTTATATTTTAAAGTTTAACCAACAACCATAAACGAAACTATTATTTTGAAAATATTATCTTAGAGAAATAATATCATTAAATGAAAAACATTTTATGAAACAAGTCTTACGACATTTAAATGAATAAAGAAAAACTTTAATAAATTGCTGAGACCAAGTGATATTCTAGTAGATGCAATATTATTAAAAGATTATTTATTATAAAAAGGTCATTGCATTATATTTTAGTTAACGTGTTATTAAATGATATTTAAGTAAATGCATTAGTGTAATAATTGACACATCATTAAATGATATTTTGGCAAACTCATCAATATGATATATTTACTAAAGGTATTCTTTATGTAACTTTCTAAACAATGCAATGATGTGCTAAAGCTATAAATAGTGCTCCAAAAACAATATGTTGAGTAACACTTTTCTAAATGCACTCTCATACTAAACAAATATTACTAAACGTCTTTAAAAGGTTAAACGATACCTTGACACAAAATGATATTTTTATCCAACAATGAAACCTTTATGTATCAGTAGTACCTAATATTTTTTCAAAAAGTGTTTAAACTACATGTATAGAAAAATTGACAAAGTTGTTTTGAAAACGCAATACAAAACATTAAATACACAACATTTCAATCAACAAAAATAATAAGAATAAGAACATATATGTCAATATACATTTCTACTTTACTTTGTGTAGATATGTCTATTACAAGTATCAACATGCTCCATATCAGAAGTAGAGGTTAGAAACAAAAAAAACATTCATGGAGTATTCTCTCCATGAAAAATCGTGTTGAAGATTTCACACAACCTATGTTTGGTCTGACATGTTGACTTCATATGGTTACTATCTACAAAAAGGCTACGAAGATATGAAGATTGAAGACAAAAATTATCTAATAGATTTTTTCCCATGAAGCTTATAATTAGAAGATCCCTTGGAAAGAAGAAAAAAAAAGAAAGAATAAGCATACAAATAACGAAAAGATTAAAGCGAAACTCACACTCGTGCAAGAATAAAAATTCTAAAAATACACTCTCAAGCTTCATAGAGTCATAAGCTTACATCGAGAAGAAGAGAGAAAATCCTACAAGGTTCACTAGATTGAGTTGTATTGTATGTTAGTATTGTGAAACTTAATTTAGTCTCACATCACTTAATACTATGAGATGTTGTTCTCTTTTTAACTATATAAAAACTTTCTGTAAAGCTTGAAAGATACACCGAACATAAAAATACGTCCTAGTGTAGTCATGGATGTAGGCATTTATACAATGAACCACGTTAAATTCTTGTGTCGTTTATTTCTCTCTTTCATCTTTTATTGCTTTGTTCATAACATTGTAAACACATAATCTCATTGAGAGTTATTATCTAAGACTTGTAAACAATCTGATTTATTATACATTCTGAAAAGAATTCAAACACTTAATAGTTAGCTTAGTTAAGTTAACCATTTATAAACAGTGCAATTGCTTATGAAATTAACCATTGATAAACGATCTTGTCATCAGACGCTATTTTCTTAAGAATTGTCTTTTTTAATTGCTGCAGTCTTACTAAACGCTTAAAAAACATTCTATCTCTAAACATTATGGTTTAAACAATACCTTATAAATCAAGCGTGTAACAATCTATATGAATCGTCTAACCGTCAATACTTATAATTTATATATATATATATATATATATATATATATATATATATATATATATATATATATATATAATAATTTAAGATTATTTTAATTAATATGAAATTCTTAATACATCTTTTACTTTAAAAAGTAAAAAATAAACATCTCAAATGTTGTGGAAATAGATAGTTGTAATAAGAGTTGAATAATAAATTATACAATGACCAGATGAATATCTAATGTTTTGGAATGATTGGAATAGCTAAAACAGGTTGAGCCTTCTCCAAGGTGAGTCCAAAGTTTTCATCCATGTTCATATCCTCTGGTTGAATATCCTGAAGCTCCCAATCAAAGGAATTGATGAACAATCCCAACATCAAGAACACCAACCTTATGGCCAATGGCAAACCAGGGCATATTCTCCTCCCACCACCAAATGGGGTAAGCTCAAAACTCCTTCCTTTGAAGTCTATTTCTGATTCCAAAAACCTCTCAGGCCAAAACAATCTAGGTTTCTCCCACAAATTAGGGTCCCTTCCTATGGCCCACACATTAATCAACACTTGTGCACCCTTTGGAATTGTGTATCCATGCATCTCAAATTCCACTTCAGCTTTTCTGGGTAGCAAAAGTGGAACTGCAGGGTGCAACCTGAAAGTCTCTTTCACTATTGCCTGCAAATAAGGGAGTTTCGCTATGTCTGACTCTTCCACAAGGTTATCTTTTCCTATAATCCTCTCTAACTCTTCTTTTGCCTTTGACATAACATGTGGGTTGTGAAGTAACTCAGCCATTGCCCATTCTACCGTAGATGTCACTGTATCAGTTCCTGCCACAAACAAATCCTGACAAAATACACATTTTCGCACGGTTAGTCCGGACAAAACCATAAACCAGAAGACTTTTATTTAAGCCTACAAAAATTTTTCTGTCATTTTCACAAACAGGTTGGGTCCACCTTGTTTTTCACCCTTTTTCTCTTAATGGGTCATCAATTCCCTGTCCATAGTTTTCAACCCAATGTTCCTCTTCAAGGCAGGGCCAACCATTACTGATAAAGATCAGAAGAATCACTGGCGCCTGTTTTTTTATAATGATTTGATAGGACAAATTTCTTTAAATATTTTATCAAAGAAAATATAGAAAAAATAAACTAGATGTAATGAATTTATAAAGATTTTGTCACATAATGTTTTGTGTACAAGTTAATTTTAATTTATGAAAAAGATATTTTATTATTTTTGTTGCATGTGGCTAGAAACTTGTACTAACAAATTCACATACTCTGTTCTTTTCTCTCAATAAGCAAAGTTCAAGAATATAGATGCACATGGTATGATTTTTCAATCAAATTTAAAGTTTTATTTTACTAATGAGTTTTATTAAATGCATCACTTATTACAAAAATAGAACATTAGATATGATTATAGAATATTAGCAAAAGTATCCTCTTTCTGTATGTAAAAGTTTTTTTCATATATTTCTTAGGTTAAAACATGTACAAAAACCTTCAATATTTTCTTCTGCAGGTAAGAAAGTAAAAAGGGAGAACAGTACAAGGAAAATAAGAAAATAAGTATTATTGAAGATATAAGAAAGTTTAAGTGCAGGAAAAGGAAAATACCAATGACAAACGTTGAATCTTAACTATGTCCATCTTATGTTGAGCATCGTTGAGCATGGCATCCAACATGTCCTTTTTGGTGCAGTAACCAGCAGCATCTTTTCTCAGTTCCAACCTTTTGTGAATCAAGCTCTTGAATATGTTCAAAAGCTTCGAAAAGTAGCTTCCTGTGCGTCTTCTGATTCCATGAGGGTCGATCATCTTCAGCACTGGGAAACAATCAGCCAAATTTGGCCTTCCAACCTCTTTCATGATGTTGGTCACCAACTCCTTCATCTCCCCAGCTTTTTCAGCCGACTGAAGGAAATCCTCTGAGTAGATTGTGTTTGACAGCTGATTTATTGTCGTCTTGAAAGCCAACCTGAAAAATACGGTTCAAAGACAGAGAAACAGATTGAAAATAAACAAGACACATGAAAAAATCAAAGAGAAAATTATGTAGTTGATGTTAATATGATCAAAACCTCACAAAAAGTAAAATTACACATTTGAAAAGGAAACAATTTTCCTAACTAATTTTATGTGTGTGTGTGTGTGTTTGATACATATACAAACCTTCCAATGTTCACAGGTTCACCCTTCAAGCTGCTACGATGAATGTCACTGTAAAGCTCTCGAACCTTCTTGCTTCTGAGTCCCTGAGTGGCGTCCAAGTTCTTGTTGGAGAACAAGAGTTCATTGCACAGCTTCCTCAGCTCCCTCCACTGTTGTGAAACTGGCATGAAGGGCAAGCTGAAGTGGTCATGGCTGGAACCTCTCATTGCATCAGGGATCTTTCTGTTTGAGAGAAAGTGATCATGGATTTGGAGCACCCCTTTGGCTGCTTCTGCTGAGGACATCACGATGGTGGTCTCTTGGCCCAGTTTGAGGCTCATTATTGAGCCATGAATGTTGGCCAGGGTGGCCAGGGTTTGGTGGGGCTTGGCACCCAGTTGGAGGAGATTTCCCACAAGAGGAAGACCTTTAGGGCCTGGTGGAAGGTTTGATTTGCTTTTGTTTGGAGTGAAAAGTGATTTGAGGGCTTTCAGAAAGGTGATGATGGTGATCAAAAGGACTGTGAAAGTGAAGAACAATGTTGAGTTTGTCTCCATCTCATATGTTGTGTAAGAGAAAGTGCAGCAGATCCAGCAGAGTAACTTGTATAATTCAGATCTCATTCATTGTTTTTCGGTATATAATATATATGATTGAGAGTTGTGGTAAGTTTATGATATTTTAGGGTGTGTTTGGACCACCAGTAGATTCGATGAACTGAAAGGAAAAAAGAATAGAAATAAAAAGTGAATGGAAGTAAAAAGAAAAATCATAACTGATTTAATTGATGTGATGAATTAAATAAATTTTCTAATTCATGACTATGTAAAATTATTATGTTACTCTTGTCTTCAAAATGAATCTACTTTTTTATGTTGCTACTACTTCAGTTTGGTTAAATTGATTTTCTTGTTATGATCCGGGTATATGTAATTTTGAATTATCTGATACTACGTACTGCAAAGATAATATAATTGAATTGATGCAAGTGTCACACTTGACTACATAATTAAAATTAGACAATGGTAGAAGAAGATAATATACAACTCCAAAGTTAAATTATAATAATTGAAGTAAAAGAAAAGAAAAGACAACTAAAATAACGTGTGTAGTTACTTTAAGGAGTTTTGAATACTAATAAAATATTTAATTATTTTTTTTTATGTACCGTCTCAAAACCTCTCATAACACGTTTAATTTGTCCGTTTGGTTCTGTTCTGATATCTACAAGATTATGATCACTGCTTGGTGTGTCTTGATCGTTAAAATATCGTTTATCATGTTGTTTGACCCCAACATGTTGTAAAACATCATTATCATTAATTATATTAGATCTTTTCAATGTTCTTTCACTAAAAATGACCACTAAGGTAATTCGTAAATAAATAAATAAGTCTATAAACATGTGTAATAAAAATGGACATTTATTATTGTCTGATTCAATAGCTAAGTTAAAAATATATAAGATTTAGTAAAAAATTTTAAATCTTTTTATTTTATTACAAAGTAATCAAAATTTATGTCGAGTTATATTCATGTATTATAATTAAATTTTAGCAATTTGATGGTAGTATATTTATCAGTTAAGTATTGTTCTAATAAAAATATAAACTTATGGTTCATGTTGATTTTAGAAATACAATTAATATTGTTTAAGGAATATTCACTCTTATAAACACTAATATACTTAATATTTATAAAGATCATAACTCTCTTACTCACTTGAACATTGAAGAGTTTTTTACAAGTCAATTTTTCCTCTCTCAACAGTAAGGAGACCCTTTCTAGACAACTAGAGCTCTCAAAATCACACTTAGGATTCTGTCATTTGTATGCAAGTTCACAATTAAGACCTTTATAAGATCATTTAGCACCCACATGGGCCCTCGGTAAAACGTTTCCCCGACCTAGCCTCCTATATATGATCACTAGTCGAAGGTTCTCACAACTCTCCCACACGATGGAAGTCAACCGTTTGACAATCCTTTAGCAAGTACAGATGTTCATACAACAACATGATGAACAACACAGGCAACATGACGTCGAGCTTGAAGCCCTACGCACCTAGCAACAAACGAACCAAAAAAAGCTCCAACAAAGGTTGACCAACCTTAAGAACGAGAGGTCATCCCTCTAACCTCGCCTTTATCCCAAGAAAAGGATGACTGGAATTCTCAGACGAGAGACAACCTGCCAACTTGACGGGATTCAAGTGGGAGCTAGGATCGCTCTCCTCAACGCATAGCTCAAGAAGATTAGACAAGTAAGTCGAGCATAGAGCGAAAGGAACCTGAGGACGTTCTCGCCACTCCGATCGTGACAACGCTGATCTCGAAAGACACCAAAATAGGTAAACCCAACGTAAAATAAAGAAAAATCGCAGACACTCTCATCAATCCAAATAAGAGTATGCACAAACATCACAACCGAAATGCAAAATCAATGGAGTATCGGAATTTCACAATGATCTCAACAGACAAATAGACCAACATAAATAACAAGTTGTCTAGATATACGAAAAATCCTCAAAATAGATGATAAAAACATAAACTCAATATTATATATCTTTGATATACAAAGAAATATAATTTTCACCAGTTATATTTCAAATTAGTCAGAACCAATTGATCTACAAGTTTCATTTTTATTTTTGTCTTGTTAATTTTACTATAAAGGTAATCAACATCTCTGTCACTTTGAAATTTAAACAAATCACTCTAATGAGATCTCGCGGACTTTAAATCCAAATTTCAAGTTGTTGTGTAAGTAAAGACACGTAAATTATTATCAATTATTATATTATAGTCAAAATATATAACTAAGTATCTTTAATTCACAAATCCTATAATTTTAAAAGGACATCAACTTTAGATGAATAACGCGAAACTTATGCAAGTGGGAAAGGTATTTCTTCAAAACCAAAGCATTTTTTTTCTTTCTCCTCTATGTATTACTTTCTAACCTTTATCAAAAGTCAACTTGTCTTAATAACTAAGCACGTTTTTCTTCAAATTAACAGAAGCAATCACCCACTTTCACGTCAAATCCTTCTCATTTTTCTCAAATTTCCTCTCATTCCTTTTACCTTATAGTCCCCCAAAAGATCTCAAAATAATATAAACTATCCTGAAAGCTTCTGCACAAAAAAATAAAATAAAAAAACTAATCCCTATAGTACTTTTAACCAAATGAGTTATATAAATATAATTCATCATTTTACTCATTTTTTTAAATAAAAATTTTAAACTTAATATATATATATATATATATATATATATATATATATATATATATATATATATATATATATATATTATTTGAAATTCACTTCGACTATAATAATGTCAAATTTAAAGTAGAGTTATCAAACGGGCCACCTGGCCCGATCCGGTCCGGTACACCACGGGTTAGTTACTTAGTGAGTCAACTCAATCCGAATCATTTATTAGCGAGTCAGAAAAATTCAAACACGGCCCGACCCACCACGGATTGATGGGTAAACGGGTTGACTCACTAATTCACTTAATTACAATTTTTTTAAAATAAAAAAAATTACAAACTTTCTATAATTCAAATCTAAACAAATTTCACTCCCAAATTTCACTCCCAAATTTCACTCACAACATGAGTGTTTAATTAATTATGAAAATAAGAAATTTAAAAAATTTTTTCAAGAAAAAAAAAATAAATATTTTTTTATAAAATTAAAATTTAATAAAATAAAATTAGGTAGGTGGTGGCCCACCACGGGTTCAACCTGCATGAGCCGGGTTTAAATGAGCCGGATTGAAATCTGACGCGCATAAAAAAAATATAATTTTTTCAAACCCAATCCGACTTGAATCCGTGATGGGCTGGATTGGCCCACAGGTTGTGACCCATTTTGACAACTATAATTTAAAGTATATAAATATATACAAATTTTACTTTACAACTCAATTTTATAAGTTTGAGTTAAATTTATAATTTACTTTTTAACATGAGTTTAAAATCATTGTTAAAATGTATTTTAACCAGATTTGTTGTTTTTTTTAAATATATTATTTTATTTATTATTAAAAATTCCACGTCAACTAAAAATAAAATAAATTAAAAATATATAAATGGATGAAACCTTATCTTATAAATAAATTATAAAATTAAGTTAAAATTCATTTACTAAGATATATTATTCGTAGTAAATTAAAAATATCTAAAGTAGCCATTGATAAACACATATAAGACTGGGAAACTCAAAACCATAGCCATTTAGGAGGCGCAGACATGAAGAATCTCACATGGATGAGCTCTTGAGAACTGTAAAAAAAAAGATGAATACAATCAAGAGGTTATCTGCTATGGATGTAGAAAATCAGGGTACATGAAAACATATTGTCCAAAGTTGAAGAAGTCAAAAGTGAAATAAAAAATAAGAAAAATATGACAACTACGTGAGGAGACTCAAACTCAAGCTTAAGCATCATACAATATTTTAAAATTATTTTGTGGCCATAAAAATACAACAATAAATATTAGAAAGAAAAAAAATCTCATTAAATGGTTTTAGTCTTGTATGTCTTGATCAATGTTTCGATATTAAAATAATATCTTCTTACATTACAAACCACCTTTCATATTGAACTTCTCAAGAGAGGACTTGATCAACATAATTGAAGGAAAGGTAAGAGCATAATTATTAATATTCTAATACTTTCTAATTCATATTCCTAGCTCAAACTTGTACTTTGTAATAGAATATTAATTGTTTAATTATGATGAAACTTCTACTTCTAATCAAATATTAATTGTTTAATTATGATGAAAGTATGCGTGTTTAGTATCACGGGGCCTATGAAATATGGTGTGACCCATATTCTCTGAATGGGTCTTAAAGCCTCCTTCTAGTGGTATTAGATTTATTTAACTGTTTCACTTCTCCCCTTAATTTATTCATTAATTCACTTGTTTTTGGATGACGACTAACATAAATATTATAAGTTTTTCATCAAAGTGCACATTCTTTTCATAAATTATTGGAATAAGTAGTTTTTGAGAATACAAATTTTTATCGTTGGAGAAAATATAACACCCAAGAAATATTTTATAAAAATATTTATAATATTGAATATTTTATTATAATGTAAAATTATAGGAAATTTTAATTTAGTTAAAAGTTTTAAAAAATGAGCTAAGTTTAAGATAATATTAAAATTTGTGCATGAGAATTAAATTAATTATATTTACACATGGTGTTAAAAAATTATTAAGTTTTTACATAAATATTAAAATAGTTTTACATATTAAAATAATATTAATATTTGAACATGGGAATTAAATTAATATTAAAAGTTTACATACGGGTATTAAAATATTATTAAAAAATTTCACATGGATATTAAAGTAATAGTTTAAATTTGACTATAAAAGGAGAATGCTACATAAATGAAAAAAAAAAAGTGTGAAACTAATATGCAAAATTCTTTTAAGAAAACTTAGTGATATTAATAACCATCTGTTAATATTATGAATTTAATTTCCAGGCACAAATTTTAATATCACTTTTTTAACTAAATTAAAATTTCCTATGGTTTTATATTAATTATAATAAAGTATTTCAATATTATAAATAATTTTTATGAAATGTTTTCCTACTCTTGAATTATAGCACTGTCGAGATTCTCACCTCCTATATCTTCTACTCTTGTATTTGCACACGATCATCCAAAAACAAATACATTTAAAAAATGAAAGGATAAGCTAAAATTTGATTTAAAAATTTAAGGTTTTAAATAAAAAGATAATAAAATTAACAAGTAAATAACTGCACAAATTACAAATAATAGAAAATAACCAATTTCATATCTATAAATTTAGAATATAACTACACCACTTTTATAATTCATACAACCAAAATTTAAAGCTCGGTTTCTAATAAACTCGTTCATATCTTAATTAACCATAAACAGAATCTTCGAAAAATCGATGTATAAATTAGTATAAAAAGATAGTGCACCTATCATTTATAAATTTATAAATTCTTTTGTATAAAAAATTGAACCACATTATATGCTAGTGTAAATTTAAATCTACTTGAGAATGGTTATTACCAACCTTTTAGATATAAATCTTCCTCAACTCACCCAACTAGTTATTTCATCTATATGATTGTAATAAGTAGCAAAGGTAGGATGATGTGCAACACACATCTAGTGTTATTTATACACCATAACATGATTATACACAAAGTACATTTTCCCCTCTCAAGAAAGACTACACATTCACACATTAATCCTTTTAACTCATATTTCATGAAGCCACACACATACATCATTTAAGTCAATGGAAATATCAGTCACTCAACACCTAAATTATCAAATTTAAGAGTTTACGTAAACTTGTGAGAGCTTAATAAACTCATAAGAGTTTACTTTACATGAAAACAAAAATTATATGAATAACATATTAATTCAAATAAACTCATAAAATTATATAGCTTCAAAATCCTCCATTGTTCCAACAAGATGATGTTTGAATCTAAATATGCATTCACTCACAATCTTGGAGCAATGGTTATATTTAACTTTTCTTCCATTACCACTAATATCAAATTCATGTTTCTATCCAATGTCTGACTGGTTTTTCGGAGCATTTTTACTTGGTTTAATACCAATTTTGGTTCCTAGTTTCATTAGGTGTGTTCAAAGTGGTTAGGGTTCCTTTGTGTTTTAATTTGTAGGTTTATTTGTGGTTGTATGTAGCTCGATGATGGTGGCAGCACAATTTGAGAGTTTTGTTGCCGTGCGATTTCATGGTGGAAGAGGGTGGTTGCATGAGAATAGTGTTGCTCGAAGGTTGAAGGAGAATAGTGGTTTGCGGTGGTGCTCGCGAGGTTCTTATGAGTGCGATTTGGTTTCTAACGGAGGCAAAAGTCGCAAGAGATTGATTCGCAAATTTGGGGGTTCTCATGGTTGACGATTTAGGGTTTCTGAAATTTGGAGAATTAGGATTTCTAGAAATTAGGGATTTAGGGTTTGTTGCAGGTAATGGAGGATTTGTGGTTGATGGAAGAACGAAGGAGCTCTCACACGAAATTGAAATAAATTTCACCAAATTGGAGTTATTCATTAAAATTGAAACCAATTTCACCAAATTGAGGTTATTCGCCACAACGACTTTGCTTAATTCAGAGAAGAACTTCCACGAATCCTAACCCTTTCCTTTTACTCGATAACTTCAACTTTTAACATTTTCACATCAATAAACCTGACGTTGCCAAGTCAATTGACTTGAGTCTACCACACAATCAATAACTATGGACAATTCATTCACTTTTTGCTAGGGTGGGCATTACACCATTAGAATTTTTAACGGGTAAGCAAAAAGGACTAATTTGAAACTTTTTTACAATATATGGGACCGTTATGAACTTCTAATAAATAGGAGGACCACTTTGAACACACCTAATAAAATTAGGGACCAAAATTGATATTAAGCCTTTTTACTTGTACTTTTAATATATAAAGATGCACTTGGATTAATATCCACTGATTTTGATGCAATTTTAGCATAATGGTCTAACTTTTTCACTACAAATAAAAAATTAAACAATGCAGCAATTAAAAACAATTTGAAATTAAAAGCAGAGAAGGCCAGACCAATGCAAACAAATGAGGGGCTGAGAATTAAAAAGTGAAAGAAAGGAGGGGCGGAGAAATAAAAAAGTGAAACAAAGGATGACTTAAGAAATTAGAAAGAAACCATTTGCAACAATTATTTTCACTTACACAAACAAAGGAAATGAGTGTCGAACAATTCCAACGACCACAACAAACACTAGATCAATTCCAACAACCACGACAAACACAACAAGGGAAGTGTGACACCCGGGCACGGAGACGAGGGCGGGGAGTGACGCCGGTGCAAGAAGCATGGTGCAGGGGGCACAGACAAGGAGCGGCTCCTGGCAGCTTCGGGTGGAAGGGGTACATGGATGAATCGAACATACACCGGAATGAGAGGGATTTGGAGACTGTATAGGTATGGGACTATACAGTTGAAGGATAGCTTAAAGGAATTGATTTGACTACTCATATCACCAAAATGCATTTACTTTTCGGTAGCCTAACTCATAAGAACTCCATGGTTAAGCGTGCTTAGCCTGGAGTAATTCTGGGATGGGTGACCTTCCGGGAAGTTTTCCTGGAAAGTGTGCGAGTGAGGACAAAGCACACTGGAAAGCCTGGTGGTGATCTGTGGGGGCAGTCAACGGTCCCTGTGAGTTGCCGGGGCGTTACAGGAAGACTTGATCCACTGCGAGTGCGAAACAGTGCGACAAAAGAGGAAGGTGCAAGAGTGTGAAACAATGTGACCCATTACAAGTGCGAAACAATGCAACAAAAGAGGTGAGGCATGACCACGTTGACGGTGAGATGGTGGTCGACAACAATAATGAATGTGACAATAATTGACATAAGTCGCAAACGACTTAAAGAAGAGCATCAGGAAACGAAGGAAGAAGACGAGTTTCGTAAGTGAACTAAATCATAAATTCCTAATTTAGTAAGCCCTAAAAACAAAGTCATTTTCAATTGAAAAATAAATCACGAACTCACCCAATTGAAAGCAAGCTCGCAATTTAGATCTGCCCACCAATTATACACCAAATCTAAGTTTGCTTACAAGTTAACTCATAAGCATTGAATGAGCACATAAACTCACGAGTTCAATAATCATGCTCAACACATAATTTAATTCAATGAAAACATTAGTCCCACCTCATTTGCTTTCCATTAATTACCTCATTTGCTTTCCATTAATTACATCTAAACGAAAAAAAATATTTATTTACCTCAAAACACCAAAAAATATATTTTTACATTAAATTAAAATAATTAAATAAAAATAAAATACGAAAAGAATCAAATTAATTTTGTTATTATAGAAAATGTTACGCACTAAATAAGAACATAAATCAAAATTGTCAGTAATCTAAACTACAATAATCTTAGGTAAAAAACTGTTTTAACTACAACTCTACAATAAACAATTGAATAGTCAAACATAAAGAACCATGTTTTTAGAATTAATTGTTAAAATTTTAGCTTTAATTCAACTAGTAACGAAAAAAATCCTAATTTTTTTAATTTGATTGCATTAGGTCAGCTAATCTTCTAATGTTTAGCTTTTTCTTTAATGAAAATTCATTGTTGAGTTCAAAATATACATTAGATAATTTTAACACAGGTAACCTAATCCCATAATTAAAATCCCTAAGTCAAACAAACCAATAGTTCGAACACCACAACAGATCTCCATTTCATCAATTTAAACATTAAATCATTTATCAAATTTACGACATAACAAAATTAAGCTTAAAACGTTAAATCAATTTTAAAAAAATTATAGCCTTTTCCTTACCAATGAAATGATAGGAAATGCAAGTAAGTTGTATCTTCAACACCTTTTCTTTCAATTACTTAAAAGTTAAATTCTCCTTTTTATAGCCAAATTTTACTTTTATTTTAATATCTATGTGAAAATATTATTTTAATGTCTATGTGAAAATATTTTAATATCCATGTGTACATATTGTTAATTTAATTTTCATATACAAATTTTAATATTTATTTTTTAACTAAATTAAAATTTTCCTATGATTTTAATTATAGTAAAATATTCAACATTATAAATATTTTTATAAAAAAATTTCTGGTCTTACATTATATTTTTTCGGAAGTTATCATTTAAGTTATAATTTCTATATTTTATGGAGTGGTCACACTTTTTTAATTACTATATTTTTTTAATTTATATATACATATATATTGTGTTAAATATAAAACTGTACTTGATATTTTAGAATATAAACTAGTGTCCAAATTAGTTACTAATATAATTAAATGAAAAATATTGATTTAGTTAATTGACAGTTATTGATTTATATTTATAAATTACAATCTAAAAGATTTTGTTAGCTATCTAATTTAGAAAAAAATGTAATCAGTTGTTTTTAAGATGGTAAATTTGTAATTATTTTTTAAAATTAGACATTAGCTATACCTATATATAAAGAAATTCATTTTTTTGTGTGTGTCTATATTTATTTTCTAATTTTACCATTTAAATAAATGTTTTATTTTTAAATTAATATAATTATTTTATGAATTTTACTTCTTAAGTTATATTTTCTTTAAAATTAACCGTTTCTTAAACTTAATCATTTTTTAATTATAAAACTACTTACAAAATAAAAAAATATTTTTTACAATAAAATTAAAAATAAATATTATTTTAGATTAAAATTATTATTTTAAGTGATTGTTTCATTTAAGTGTTTTTTTTATTTGACGATATTTTTAAATTTAATTATTTTTTAATCATAAAATTATCTACAAAATAAAAAAATAATTATTTATAATAATTAGAAAAACTATTTTAATATTTTAAGTAATAACAATAACTTTATTATTTTTTATTATAAAAATGTAAACACACATGCTCATATATTTTCACTAGTTTGATTAAAGTGAATTCTTATTTTGTGTAATTTAAAGAATAAAATAAAATAAAAATAAATGATAGTAAATATTTAAAAATTTTATGTTTGTTAACTAATAGTAAAATATAATATTATTTTAAACAGGCTTTAATTGAAAATAAATTAAAAACTATTGATGTATAAAACAAGAAATAATTAATTACATAAATAATTTTAATTTCTATTCTCTTTTCCGTAAACACAATTTTGACTTCCATGTTATTTTTTGCTATCATTACAATCTTCTATTTTGTTTTTAATACATTTTGTGTATTATTTAAATTATTATTCGTTAATCTAAATGTTGAGAATTTAAAATTATCAATGATTATATCGTTAAAGCTGTGTAAAAAAACTAAGGTCAAATTAGCACGTAATATCTAGTGAAGATTTTAATGACCGAAAATCTATATTCTAATTTTGTATTTTTCTTCCTCAAAAACTTGTTTCTCTAAATTTAATATTAATTGGAATATTTATTATTTAAAACAAAAGAAAAAAAATCTTTCTAACTTAAACTGAGAAAAAGAAAGAGAAGAGAGAGAAAAGAAATTTCCTTCGTTTTCCGAGAAAAAGGAAGAAAACGCTGACAAACAGAGATCCGTGAATTCGAACGAAGCGGCATTCGTCCATTCGTTCGTTCGTTGATTGATCAATCGATTGATCGATTCCAATTCATATGAAAATGGGTTTGCGATGTTGAAGCGTGGGTTGAAAATACGCGATGGAAAGGGAAAAGTGGAAAGAGAATTGCAATAGCAATAGCAATAACTATAGTAACACCAATGGATACTGTTACGATAGGTTTGTGTTTGATGATTACGACGGAGAGGTACCCAGCGCAGAACGTAGTCCTGCTAAGCCTTCTTCGCTGAATTCTTCGCCTCCCAGACTTGGATACATTGAACACCATGTTTCCAAATACGATACATTGGCTGGTGTAGCTATCAAGTACGGTGTTGAGGTACTTTTATTGTTTAATTTTTTCTTTTATTTACTTGTTCGTTTTATAATTTTTGCTCTCTATCAGCTTGATTCTGATTGCTTGAGAAACTATTGGAAATTGTGTTGCTGATGGTTTAAGTGCACGCGCTTGTGTCTTGCCCCATCCGGGAAGTTGAGCATAAGATTTTAGGGTATGAGTCAAACTCGTACAAGGGGGAATTTGATGATCAAAGGGTGTCATATATCAGCCAAATTCACGGAAGTTGCGGTTTGATGAATAAAAAGTACCGTGTGCGTAAGATTCATGCAACGACGAATTTAATGATGAGAGAGGGTCGTTAATGAGTGAAATTCATGCCAGCGGGAATTTTATGATGGAATGGTACCATATGAGTCAAATTCACGCAAGAGGGGATCCGGTGATGAAAGGGTGCTATAAAAGTCAAATTCACGTAATTTTTGTGGCGTGAGATGGGGGTGCAAACTATGTTTTGAAAAAACTTAGATATAGTTTTTTAGGTGCTTTTGATGTTGTTTTCTATTAGAATTGCAATTTGATTGATAATGTACCATGACCTTTGATGCAAAGGTTTGTTATTTGGATTATCTAGTTGAAATTTCAATTCTGATCAGAAACTGTACCTGGGGATATTGAATTAGGATTTAGCAGATGCATGTGATATGATATGATTTCCTCTTGAGACGTTTCGGGCAGAGTCATCATTTGTGTATGAGAAAAAGTTAAATGACCGGAAATTTGAGGCAAAAGTAAGACGAAGAGATACTATGAATAATGGTGAAAACTCACGTTGTTTTCTGTTTTTAAATGGTTATGGTATTTTTCTTTGCATTGGTATTATTTCCTTGTCGATTTCCTTGGTTTAGTCGGTTCCGAATGTTTGCTGAACTGTTTATCGTTTTGCTTGCCTTTCTCTGGCACCACTTTTGGTGGGAGCACTGTGTTGAATTCTTTTTTCTGAAGTTTTTTCTTTTATCAATTTGAGTTGTACAATGAAATGTAATTTCTTCTGCTCTATTTTATTTGGAAAATTGTAGGTTGCAGATGTCAAAAGGTTGAATAACCTTGTTACGGACCATCAAATGTTTGCTCTTAAAACTCTCCACATTCCGCTACCTGGAAGACACCCCCCATCACCTTGTTTATCAAATGGTTCCACTACTCCTGGGTATGTTTATCTTTGTTGGATTGAGGAAAAGCATTAAATACAAGAAACTAAGTCTTAGGGAGCATTTGATGAACAGTTTAGGCCGGGACAGAGCATCACATGTAGGTCATGTTCTATATTTGGTATATCTTAAAAAGAGTATAGAATAGGGGACATAAGTTTAACTCATTTAGTATCTTTTGGTTCCTCTTAAAGGGTGGAGCTAAGGAGAATGTAATAAAAAATGTTCCAGTATGTTTTAGTTGTGTGTCAAATGCTACCTCATACGTTTTGGTGCTACTGAAATATTTGAGAAAAGTATCTTGTATACAACAAAAGGAAGGTGGTGGGTGAGGAATTTCTGATTTCTTACCTTATATGAGCTTTCATAGGGAGTTTGATATTTTGGTTTAGTGTATTTCTTGGGCATGCTTGTACAGCCTGAGCAGAAAATGAAGATTAAGGTGAGAAACTGATAACACATTTAGAATGAAATTCAATACTGTAGTTTTAAGACTGTATTCGCTGTCATTGTAAAACCATTTTGTATGCTGTAATTGAGCAAAATTAAATCCTTAGCTTTGTTCCATCATTAGGTCAGTTTATTTTTAGTTTCTTGTTTCTATAATATCATTGAGATTTCTGTTATTCTGCTTTGTTATCTTTTGAACACGTTCTTCTATTTATCATGTTTTTTTCTTCCTTTATGTATGGCTCCTTTGTTTTTGTTAGAATATTGGTTTATGGGTGAGTGTGTATGAGCTGTGTGTGAGTGTGTATGAGTGTGTATGAGTTGTGTGTGAGTTGTATTAAGTGGGTTACAACTAGAGAGCACTCTCTCTAGTTCTATAAATGTAAGCTTAAGAGTAGAAATGAAATAAGTCTTTGAGAAACATTTTTTCTCTCTTTTAGATCTCAAGTTGGTATCAGAGCGGGTTCATCCTGCTCTGGTTTCAAGTGTGTTGTTCACCAGCACGGTCACTGCTGGTCGCACCTGTCCGGTGCCGTTCGTCGTTGTCTGCGGCTGTCTCGCCACTATTTGCAGCTGTCAACTGCAATTTCAAGTTTTTCAACTTGGCCGCCATCCTGGTATCTGTCCGCTACCGTCTGCCGCTATCCGCCGCCGTCCGCCGCCGACCGCCGCTGACCGTCGCCGTCCGCCGCCGACCGCCGCCGACCGTCGCCGTCCGCCGCCACTGTTCCGTCCGGCGACCACTGGATCTGGTTCGCCTCTTCACGCGACAGCCAACCACGCCGGTGGGTTCGCCTGATTCTCCTCCACGCTCCGTCACGCGCCACCTCTTTGCGCGCTGCGAATAGGCGCGTGCTGTCCACGCGCCGCCCTCTGCTCACCAGAAAGTTTCCGCGCCACCTCCATAGCCGTCGCCCTCAGCTCCTCTGTCCATTTTGACCCTCAAAATCTTACTTTGGTGGGTCCAGAAGCTCCCTTTTAAGAAAACCTTAAGAAACCCTCTAGGGTTTTCTGGTCCTTCACGGATTTTCTGATTTCCTCTCCTGTTTTTATCAAAGAATGGCATCTGGAAGTGTTCTTTCTTTCTCTGGAAGTCCCTCAATCACTTCCGAAAAGCTAAATGGAAAGAATTATATGTCTTGGTCTGCTGCTGTAGAAATGTGGTTCCTTGGTCAAGGACGTTATGACCACCTTGAGCAGGATGGGAGTCAAGTACCTTCTGACATAGCTGAACAATGGAAACAAGCTGATTTTCAATTGTGTGCCCTCTTGTGGCAATCTGTGGAACCCCGACTTTTGATATCTCTTAGAGCCTTCAAGACATGTCACACTTTTTGGAAGAAAGCTCAAAGCATTTATGCTAATGATATTCAACGTCTCTATGATACCGCAAACAAGCTCGCCTGTCTCAAAATGACAGACCATGATATGGTCTCCTTCATGACTGAAGCCCAAGCAGCTGTGGAAGAATTGAGAATGTTCTTGGAAGTGGAATCTTCGGAAGATATCAAAAAGAAGCTTGACAAGTATTATATGGTGATGATCCTCCGTGCTTTGCATCCAGATTTGAATCACATCAGAGATCAACTTCTGACAAGTCATGAAGTCCCTTCTATGGAAGCCTTAACCACACGTCTTCTTCGTGTTCCTGTGCCTCAGTCTCAGGAAGCTCATGACACAATAGCACCATCTCTCATGGTTGCCACGCGAGGAAGAGGAGGACGTGGAACTAGAGGAGGAGGACGTGGAGGTCGGGGAAATCAACAGTGCTCTTACTGTAAGAGGATGGGTCACATCCGAGAAAACTGCTACTCCTTGCATGGCTTTCCTTCAAAAACTGCCAATATATCTCAGGCTGAAACTTCCACTTCCAACTCCAAGTTTACTGAGGAAGAGTATCAAGAGTATCTGCGCTTAAAGTCTAACAACTTGGCACAATCATCTCAGTCCTCAAGTACGTCCACAGCTTGCATTTCTCAATCCATGGCAGGTCCAAATTCATGGGTAATTGACTCGGGTGCTTCTGATCACATTTCTGGTAATACCTCATTGTTCTCAAATCTTTCCCTTCAAGAAAAACCTCATTTCATTACCCTTGCAAATGGCTCTAAAACTTGTTCAAAGGGAGTCGGTCGAGTTTCCCTGTCTCCTTCTCTAACTCTGAAATCCGTTCTTTTTGTACCTAACTGTCCATTCAATTTAATTTCCCTAAGTCAGTTAACCAAAATACTAAATTGTTCAATAACGTTTGATTCAAAATCTTTTGTTATACAGGAGCGTGGCTCGGGGAGACAGATTGGAGAAGGATATGAAGCTGGAGGTTTATACCATTTTGGATTTCGTCCACGGGTATCTTGTGTTGCTGCTCTTCCCCCTAAAGTGTTACATGATCGGTTTGGCCATCCTAACTTGTCAAAATTAAAAAAGATGTGTCCTGAACTTAGTGGTCTTCAGACCTTAGAATGTGAGTCCTGTCAACTAGGAAAACATGTTAGATCTGTCTTCCCTAAAAGATCTCAATCAATGTGTACTTCTAGTTTTTCTATTATTCATTCTGATGTCTGGGGACCTAGTCGCGTCTCTTCTTTTGGTTTTCGGTATTTTGTTACCTTTATTGATGAGTATTCTAGATGTACTTGGGTTTATCTGATGAAAGATCGCTCTGAATTGTTACCCATTTTCACATCCTTTTTGAATGAAATCAAGAACCAATTTGGTCAAGTAATTAAAGTCTTAAGAAGTGATAACGCTAAAGAGTATTTCTCATCAACTTTTTCTTCACTTCTTAGCTCCCATGGTATTTTACATCAGTCCACTTGTCCTCATACACCCCAACAAAATGGTATAGCCGAAAGAAAAAATAGACACTTGGTTGAAACGGCTCGTACCCTTTTGCTTGGTGCTCATATTCCTGTTCATCACTGGGGGGATGCCATCTTAACTGCATGTTTTCTTATTAATAGGATGCCCTCCTCCTCTCTCAATAATAAAGTTCCTTTCTCCATTCTCTTTCCCAATGACCCTCTCTTTCACACCTCTCCTCGAGTCTTTGGTTGTGTTTGTTTTGTTCACGACATGTCTCCGGGGCTCGACAAGCTCTCGGCTCGTGCGATCAAATGTGTCTTTTTGGGCTATTCTCGACTTCAAAAAGGGTATCGATGTTACTCTCCTGAAACCAAAAAGTACTACATGTCTGCTAATGTTACCTTCTTTGAACAAACACCTTTCTTCTCTCCATCTGTTCAAGATGTTCACATCCTCCACCAAGTACTCCCTCTTCCAGTGGTTGAGTCTAATATCTCCAATACCTCTGTCAATCCAAGTCATACCCAAGGTCCTCCCGAACCTTCCTCTCCACATACTGATATCCTTGGACACAATACCCCGATGGATAATCCTCTTCCAGAAAATGGTGGATCTCCTTCTTCAGATTCTTCTCCGTCACCATCTCCTGTCACGCCTCCTGGTGAAGATGATTCTGGTTGGCCCATTGCTCTCAGAAAAGGTACTCGTTCCACTCGAAACCCTCATCCCATTTATAATTTTCTTAGTTATCACAGAGTGTCGCCCTCTTTTTATTCACTTTTATCCTCAGTATCTTCTGTGGTTATTCCTAAAAGTGTGAAAGAAGCACTTGATCATCCTGGATGGCGACAAGCAATGATTGAAGAAATGCAGGCTCTTGACCACAGTCATACTTGGGAGCTTGTGCCACTTCCCCCAGGCAAAAAGGCTGTTGGTTGTCGATGGGTATATGCAATTAAAGTCGGTCCTAATGGTGACATTGATAGACTCAAAGCTCGACTGGTTGCAAAAGGGTACACTCAGGTTTATGGTCTTGATTATTGTGATACCTTTTCTCCCGTGGCAAAGATGACTACCATTCGATTGTTCTTTGCAATGGCAGCCATTCGTCATTGGCAACTTCATCAATTGGATATCAAAAATGCCTTTCTCCATGGTGATCTTGAGGAAGAAGTTTATATGGAGCAACCTCCTGGGTTTGTTGCTCAGGGGGAGTCTGGTATGGTTTGTAAATTGAACCGATCTCTATATGGGCTCAAGCAATCACCACGTGCATGGTTTGGAAAGTTTAGCTCCATTGTTCAAAAATTTGGGCTAAAACGCAGTGAAGCAGATCATTCAGTCTTTTATTATCATTCGTCTCCAGGGAAATGTGTTTACTTGATAGTATATGTTGATGATATAGTTATTACAGGAAATGATACTGCTGGAATATCTCAATTGAAGGAGTATTTGTGTAGACATTTCCAAACCAAGGATCTTGGGAGCCTCAAATACTTCCTAGGCATTGAAGTAGCTCAGTCAAAAGATGGAGTTGTAATCTCCCAAAGGAAGTATGCTCTGGATATTTTGCAAGAAACAGGCATGATTGATTGTAGACCGGTTGATAGCCCTATGGATCCAAATCAAAAATTAACAACAGAAGAAGGTGAGTTATTCTTCGACCCAGAGAGATATAGGAGGCTAGTTGGAAAACTAATCTATCTTACTATTACAAGGCCGGATCTATCTTTTGCAGTTGGAGTGGTTAGTCAGTTCATGCAAGCTCCATGTGTTGGCCATTGGAATGCTATCATTCGCATTCTAAGGTATCTAAAAAAGGCTCCTGGGCAAGGGCTGTTATACGAAGAAAAAGGAAGCCTTCAGGTATCAGGATATTGTGATGCTGATTGGGCAGGTTCTCCTATTGATAGACGATCTACTACTGGATATTGTGTTTTCCTTGGAGGAAGCATTATCTCATGGAAAAGTAAGAAACAAAATGTAGTGGCTCGATCAACAGCTGAAGCTGAATATAGGGCAATGGCTTCATTAACATGTGAACTTATATGGGTGAAGCAGTTCCTTCAAGAACTTAACTTCTGTGACATCCAGAGTATGAAGATGTATTGTGATAACCAAGCTGCTCTTCACATTGCATCAAATCCAGTGTTTCACGAGAGAACCAAACATATAGAAATTGACTGTCATTTTGTTCGGGAAAAATTATTGTCAAAAGAAATATGTACTGAGTTTGTTGGATCAAATGACCAACTTGCAGATATGTTGACTAAGTCATTAAGGGGACCTCGGATTGAGTTTATTTGTTCCAAGCTTGGCACATACAATTTGTATGCTCCAGCTTGAGGGGGAGTGTTAGAATATTGGTTTATGGGTGAGTGTGTATGAGCTGTGTGTGAGTGTGTATGAGTGTGTATGAGTTGTGTGTGAGTTGTATTAAGTGGGTTACAACTAGAGAGCACTCTCTCTAGTTCTATAAATGTAAGCTTAAGAGTAGAAATGAAATAAGTCTTTGAGAAACATTTTTTCTCTCTTTTAGATCTCAAGTGTTTTCTTCTATAATATGTCTGTGTACTTGCTTTCTAGATAATTACTATGGATGAATCCTGTATACTTGTTTTAAAGATTGTCATTTTGATGACTGTGAATTCACCAGTATGAGTATAATTTGTTGTTATACATTTGAGGTGCCAGGTCTTTATTTGTTCAACAGGCTTAATATTGGACTTGGGTACAGAATCTGTTTTCTGATGGATGCTTAAGAATAAATTATGGCCATGGTTGTGGCAATAACGATTGCTTATAATGCAGTGTAAAATGGGTTGGTAATGTTAATCAGTCATAGGAAATTTACATGGTGGATAATATTGCTCATCATAGTGTTGAAATTTGTTCTGCTGGTTGAAGATATATTCCTCTGTTTCTTAAATGCTTCTTTTGTTTAAACTTGCTGCCTAAGACTTTCATTTTATCTTAATTACACTGTAATTGGGTATCCTTCGGGCCTTGTTATGACTGTAACCTGTCATTTGTATTAATTTCCTACCATATGAAATTCTGTGAACAGGAATTGGGGGCTTATGTAGAAATTTCAGAAGAATTTGTAATTAAAGATAATAGATCTATAATATGCACTATTTATGCTGTTTTCAATATTCTTTTTATATCATCACTACCTTGTGATTTCTTTCCAATTAGCATTTAAATCACTTATGGCCATAAATGTTGTCTCTTCAGATATGGTAATTCAGATCACAATTCTCCTACTACTCAGGCACACCATGATCTGCTTGATTCATTCCCATCACTTAAAATGAAGTCATCTGAGCGGAAGGTCTCACCAGCCATGAGCTCATTACAGGGTTTCTATGGACTTAAAGGGTCCTCAATTCCCTCAGAAGATGGTTTCCCCAGAAACTTATCTACGTCTGGCAGACCTCTCAGTCATCACCGGAAATCTAAAAGCTTGGTGAATGTAATTTTGGAAGAGATTATGGAAAAATCAAATGAGGCATCAGCTGCAATAACCAAGGAAGTTGACTCCAGCAAATGGAATTACAATCTTGTCCAGAGACGTCAGAAATCTGTGGCGGACTTTAGCAGGATACCTGAGCTGCTTCTGAGGGAGGATAATAGCAGCACTGGTGTTCTTCCACCAAGAACTGGAAAGGGCTTAGCTCTGAGACAGAAAGTAGCTAGCCGAACTACATTGGCAACTGATTCCGAGCAAAATGGTTTGAGTCCTGCGGCAATGGGTATGGGGGATGCTACATTAAATGAAGGTTCATCCAGGGTGAGGAAATCATCAAGTACTTCCTGTTTACATGATCAAGATAACAGTGGCTCCTCATCCATTTGGCCAACCTCAATGTGGAATTTGAAACCAGATTTGCAGGCCCTCTCAACTGCAGCCATTGGAAAACCAATCTTTGATGGCTTGCCCAAGCCAATAACTGGTCGAAAAAATAAAGCTGCACTTGATTAATGTATAGTGTCCATATCAAACACAATTTTGACCCCGTTTGAGAGGTTATGGAATCATTAGCTGCTACACCAGTGGATAGATTGGAGGAAGTAAAACAATGTATAAAGGACATAAAAAAAAAATCAAATATCACATTTATTTCTTCGAATAGGGGCATTACTTTTATGCCAGAAAATACTTCAATTTATTTATTTATTTTTAAATGGCTTCCTATTGTCCATCTTAAAAGAAAATACAGGGCTGAAAGGATCTGAGTTCCCAACCTTAGGTTTCATATAATCATTTTTTTAGTTGTAGTGATTCTTTTGTGGGTTTTGGAAAAACAAAGATTGGTGAATGTACAAGTTTGGAACGGCTATTTCTTCCTACACAGTAAGAATCTCGGCCTGCACCTCTAAAAAAAATGAAATGAATTTAGACTTCTGTTTCTTACAAAAATTTTACGGGAATAGCTTCCAGCACATCGTCGTTTTTCTTTCTGCATCCTTACACTTCTGGAACTTATTTTCCGGATAGCAATCGTCTTTGTTACGGAAAAAAATTTCGGTAACTTTTTTGATAGGATGGATGAAGAAATTTGACAGGGTGCAACACCCAAGTTTTTCATGTTCCCTGACAATCAACTCCGAAAAGAACTCAACAACCCTTTCAGGAAAACCTATTCGAGAGAGAATTCAACACCTTTGCAGAAGACTTATCCCTTTGGGAAAAATCATTGAGATGCAGGAGCAATTCCGGAAGCCAGTAAAGCCATTTCAAAACGTAGAATCTGAAACGTATTTGAATATTCTGTAAGGGATTATCCTTTAGAATGGATATTTTTACTATTTGGGAGTACGCGTTTTGAAGTTACATAGTGAATTCATTTGAAATTCTTAGCCTGGAAGATTGTTGAATTGTGGCATGGAGTTCTTTTGATGATCGCTTATAGGATGTTTATGAAGATGGAAATGGAAGCTAAATAATGAAGGTTGCTGTTGTCCTGTGTTGGATTTTTCTTGCTAGTTATTCTTCTTTGCTTCTTCTGCCATTGGGGTTAAGCTCAATGTAAAAACTCTTGTTGCTGACAAAATAATTGTACAACAGTATATAAAGGAAAAGTGCGATTGGACTAATTCGTATTATGTTACCATTAGACTTCTGTTAACACTCCAAAATTTTTCCAAGAATTCAAGTTCATTCTAAGTTGAACAATTGATTTTCATACCCTCGTAATTTCTTCCTTTATTCTTTCTGCACCCATATAATATTTAATATTTCCATTTTACCTCTCATTTAAATTATATTAAAAGTCCTAAATGATTAATCTCTCTCTATCCTGCACCTTTTTACCTACACCTATTCCGAAAGTTTTATTAAATGCATCTTGAGATACATATTTCAAAATGTATTTTAGAATGTAATTTTTTTTAAATATTTTAGATTGTAAAATTCATAACATATTTTCAAATCCAGATATGATTCGAAATACATATATATTTTCTAAATGTTTTGAAATATGCTTTTATATTCGAAAGTAATTTTTGAAATATACAATTCATAATTTATTAAAAAATAATGAGATTTGAATTTCATGGATAGCAAGAAGAAAAAAATGAGTGTGTAAAAAGAAACAACCTTAAAGAAGTGGGCAAAAAATTTCGGCTCTTTTTTCCTGTTATTTCTTCTCTACCTTCTGTCTTTTTCAGGCACCTTTATGAGAAAACTTAATTGAACGAATAAAACTTGAAAGATCGTTAATCTCGATCTCATAAATCCAAACATTATTGAATGAAATTCTATATGAAGATAAAAGAAGATAAGAAAAAAAGATAAAAGCAAACTGATCATTTTACCATCCCATAAACCATAAAGATGTAAATAAAATTATGAGAATGCGGTAAGATATGTCCGAAAGAATCTATTATTATATATAAAGAGATTTATGAGAATTTTCCTTGACCATAATTGTTTTTCAATTGTATTGTTTCAGGAATACAAACGTAAAAAGTTGTCATTTAAATTATGGACACTTTCATATAAATTTCAATTATTTAATTTAATTGAATAATTCATCATAAAAATACCAATCCTTTTCATTCATCCAATTAAAAATATTAATTAACAAATCAAGACTAAAAATATTCATATAAATAAATATACTTGAATGAAGTTGGTCCCTAAAAAGACTGTTAAATGTAAAGTATCTAGGTCCCAGAAGAGACCAATTCTCAGGCTTTCTTTTGTGATGCTTAAAAATCGGATTCTTCAAATAAGGAAAACCCTCTTGCAATTTTGATATGATAGTCGAGAATAAGATTCTAACAATCTCTGTTGTCTTCCCTAACAATGAATGAACTCTGATAATAAAGCATGAGATAAGGTACTTGAAAATAAATGATCCGTTGAAGAGACTGTAAATAAATCATCATCGACCTGGCATATCACATTGATGGGGAAGGCAGAATGCCAGGCATCAGAAATTTTTCTACAGTGAAGTACAAAAAGCTCTCTGTTCAAGATTCTTCCTTGTGTATGCAAAATAACTAGAACTGTGAAGATGTGCATGCATCAGTGCTACACAGTATCACTATCTAAACATTGTAATGTGCAAATCAGAAATATTTTGCTAAATTTTTTAAGCCCTTCATGAGAGCTATCCTTATACATGTCGTCGCATCGAAATTTCATGTATAATACATAACAAAAAATTATGTTCCTCCATGTCAACTATCTAGTTCGAAGATCTACAGTTTCGGATGCAATGTGAATCTGAGTGTCTGACCTTATTCGTTGTTCAGAAACCACATTGTAACATGAGAAAGGTAAACCAATCTCCATCTCCGCTTACGGAAAAACCTGAAATGTTCAAGTTACTCAAAATTCCTCTTCAGCAATATAGAAAGGTTAACAGACAACTCAAGCATTACAACGTGCTTGAATCCAAAAATAGGACTATATATTTTACTGAAGAGTATGACATGACATCAAGGTAAAAAGTGTCCATGATTGTATCGCAATCCAAAGCCACGGCATGACTGTCCTATCACAATCATTCATTCACAATTTCAAGGAACAATGCAAAGCAATCAATACGGCTATGCCTGAATTTAAAAAGTTATGATAGGAAAACACAATAGAAAAAGTTCAACCTGTTTTTCACCAATGGCAATGAGCTCTTGTACTAAAGCAAAACTTCAAGTACCTGCTCTTCTCAATAACTCTGTAAAATCCATGAATAAATAAGGTGCAATAAATTAACATGTCTAAAGAATTTGTTCACTTTGTAAAATTTCTCACCATAATAATGTTTATAAACAAACATTTATATTGCATTGAAGTTTCTAATATATGCGTTTCAAAGTCACTTGAGCTTCAATTACTAAAAACACGTGAGCATGCACTCATGGTCATAACTTTAAAGCTTACTCGGAAAAATTCTTCCATAAACATCTCCAAGAAAAGAAAATTGAAAAAGAAATCCTATAAACTAAGATTAACTTATCCAGGAATTAAAAGCTAGACTTCAAAAAAAGGCTAACATAGGACCATTTTTTGCAAATTAGTTAATGTATAAACTAATTTTATCTTATAAAGAAGTTATTTTATTTTCCCTTATTATTTTCTTATCCGGTAAGTGTTCTAACAAACCCTTAATGTAAATGATCATTAACATTACAGTGTTCATACCTTCAATCCACAAGTTTAAGAAGAGAGAATATGAAACGCGCATTAAATACCATTTCTGAGATCAGCTAATCAATAGAAAATCGGCGTGTTGGAATTTAACAGCAAGGCTCTTTGATGACAACTTCCCACAATTTTTTTTATATGATTCTCCCCTTTCAACACCACGTAGATCTGAAGAATATGTGATGTATCAGATTTGTGTTGTTTTAATTGTGAAATGATGCTTTATTCATAAAGTACAAAAAATATTTTTTAAAAAGATGGCAAAATAATATAATCTTGTTTTCTCTATTTCTTCACAAAATCCTTAAAACATGAAACAAAAGAAAAGTATCAACATAGAAACTAAATATGAACATATAAAACAAACCAAACACCATCCTAACCCAGGAAATTAATATTTTAAACACATTACCAAGTAACCCTAGCTCAAGCAACACGAAATCCATAAACATCACAGGGCCATGTTTGATATATGTTAGCAATCATCAACTGTGACTTTTTAAACCAAATCATACATCCAGCAAAGACATCAACTCCACAACCTACCAGCTTTCCTCTACTCCAAAACCTTTAAAAAGGAAGGGAAAAAATTATTACAGAAAAGGAAATTTCAAAAGGATAAGATTATGGTTCAAAGCAGAGAAACAAAAAGTAAGCAGTTAGCTCAAGAAGCTCAAACTTGAAAAAAATGCAAGCTGTGCAATCTCTATATCAGAAGAAACTCAGCCCAGCAATTATAGGCCAACAAAACCCTGTCTCATCCATTAGTAAAGGGAGAGATCGGTCATCATCACTGATGGTAGCTGCCTAACAAAATATAGTAATTCGAAAACTGTTTCCAAACTAGTCTTGTACAACATATAATGGGAAATATACGTTGATTCAGAATATTCAGCAATAATATTATTTATTATTTCCCAGTATAGGCATCGTGGGCAATATTCTGAATCAAATATTGAATATCATTTAAGTTTAGATGTGAATTGGTCCTCTAAGATGGCAATTGCAGGGAGCACAGCAGGAGAAAAAGGTAGTATGCATGAATGAATATGAATTGACTCAATTTTTAAATGGAGCAAATATTCAGCAATAATATTTCAGTAAAACAAAGTAATAACACTTGTCATCAGTTAGTGCACTTTTTCTTTTCAATCAATTAAAAGATTGGTATCATTGGAATGGTTCATAACTCAATTGATACATACCGACAGGTCAGACACTGAAGCAGATGAAACACACTAAACATTTCAAAATTGCAAAACACTTAAAAGAATCAAGAGAATAAAATTTGAGAAGAGAAAACAATGGCTAGAATTAACATTCCACTATTGTAGTTTAAATTGAGTGCATGAAACTCATCAATATAAAGAGAGCAATCTTATGTAATAATTACAAAGGATGAGAACAGACAAACTAACCAAGTCAGAAACAAGGACCTAAACTTGGAAGCATATGTTCTTGGGATACATTGTCAGGAAAAATTATAATATACACAGTCCTGCCAAAAGCCTCCACAAGTTTTCAAAACTTTCCTCGGGTAGTGGTCCATATGTTCTACACAAGTGAATCTAACTTCAAACCACAATGTGTGACCTCGATAGTTGATCCACAAGCATCAACACTGAAAGGTAGCATGACAATCATCATTAAGTATTGCAACTAAGAACTAAGAAATAATATTTTTCTTCAGAATAAACATTGACCAAAAACCTAGAAAAAGAATAGTACATATGTAATGACCTAATTTCTTATTATGAAAGAAACTGAGTCCATGAATAGGCAGGTATAATGATCATTAATTCAAAATAATTTTGCTCTTAACGTAAAGTTATGTAAACATTTCAAACAAGCTACAAATATGAATCCAATGACCAATCCTTACCCACCAATTGTACAGATGAATTTTACAATATTTCTATCAGCATCAGGTAGGCCTCCAAAAATTAAGTGCAGGTATATCTGGTCTACAGGACAACATCTGAGGAACACCATGTCCTGAAGAAAGAATTAATGATCTTGATGCATAAATGTAGTTTATTAACAATAGGAAGCTAAAAAGGGGAAACCAATAAAACAGTGAGGAAATGCAAAATAACAAAAACTACCTGTCATAGGATGAGTAGGTATGTTGCTAGGATTTGCATGCTGAAAACCTACGTTGTTTATTGGTGGTCTTTCTAGTGGTGGCCGAAAAAAACCTATCATTATCATCATTAAAATAGCATTTATAACATTCAGTTGTATCTCACAGCACAGAAATACTAAAAATAGATGGATGCAAGCCTTTATGAAAAACTAAAGCTAATAACAAACATACAAACTAACTAAACAGCAAAAAACATCAATAACTTTGATAATCAGTTGGATTCAGTAAGCTGAATATACCTTCCTGCCCAAAGGGAGGAGCAGGACATGAAGGATTTCTCCCTATCCATAGACCCTGCTGATTGTTTGTTATAAATTCACTTGATGGTCTCCTCCATTGCTCATTAGCACCAAATTGCCTCTGGCCATCTGGAACTGATGGCAATGAGAAGGGGGGAAGGAAAGAATGTGGAAGGTGCTGGGGAATTGTAGGCTTTTGATATGAGTATTGATTGGATGAATTTTCGGGTAGGGCAGGATGCACATGTCTTGGAGCAAATGGTGGGTTAGCTGGCTGAAATTGAATATTAGGTTGAGGGCCTTGAGAATTTAGATACATATCATTTTGTCCATATTCTAACTGCCTCGGAGGGTTAAAACCAGAAGGTTCTTGAGAGTTGCAGCCTGCCATTGCAGGAAAGCAAGCAGATGGCTGTTGTAATATTTCATTCTTGACAACTGAGCTATTGTGACTTCCAGGGAAAGAATTTCCAGCCACTTGACCTATTTGGTTGCCCTGTAGGGAGGACGACTCCATTTGTCAAAACCATCAAAGCAAAGAAATCCAAAACAAACCAGTGATATTTGAAAGCCAAAACATCTTACATTGGTTGAGCCACTAAAATCATGAGGTACACTCTGCTGAAACCCTGACAATGGTGATGACTGATGCGATAATTGAGGTGGCACTATTGTCTGGGAGAAAAGTGGAGGCTGAACAGGCTCATATGATTGAGGAACCAGTGAAGGTGGAGGGCTTGGGGGTGGCAAAGGAGGGGGTGGAGGCGAGGAAGGCAAAGGTGGAGGAGAAGGGGGTGAATCTAATGGCAAAGGAGGAGAGCCCTCAAGAATATCATCAGGTATCTCAGCAGAAATGTTTGAAGCTGGAACTAAAATCCTTTCCGAGCTCTGAAGTTGAGAATCCTTTTCAGAAGGACTGTTCAGTGATAAAGGTCTTTCCTCCTTAAGGTGACCTGAAACATCTTCCATTTCCAGCTCACCATCCACATCCTCCAAGACACAATGGCGCTTGTCACTTGGGGTAACAGTAGAAGTTTCAGAATCCCCAACAATGCGCATCGCATCTGCTGGAGATGCATTACTTGGAAAATCATTGTCTTCATCTTCTTCAAACACACAAGAAGATAAAAAGCCAGGCAGCTTAAATGTATTACTGGTACACATCCAGATATAAAAGAAGAATTAGAATTAGAAAGCTTTACCAATAGAATAAAAAAACAACTAATGACAGTTCTATTTCATAAAACGAAGAAAGAAATTCCTGATATTATTAATTGCAAGTCCAGTGATATAAAATAGGAAACTACAAATAGAAACAAAAATGAAATATGTTCCATGTACAATTTCCTGTTTTCTATAATGGTAATTAGAGTGGTATGGTGCATAAAGATAAATAAGAATGTTGACTGGTTAGTTGGGCAGCTATTATTAGTCAGGATTTTATATTGGTAAGCTGTGAGATAGGTGCACTATAATGGTAATTAGAGTGGCATGGTGCATAAATATAAATAAGAATGTTGACTGGTTAGTTGGGCAGCTATTATTAGTCAGGATTTTATAATGGTAAGCTGTGAGATAGCTGCACTAATTAAAGCAGGGTGGCTGTACATTTTAGACAGTAAAATGATAATGAAGTGCAGTTCACAGTTTCTAGGATTTGTTATTCTTCTCTCTCTTCCTTGTGTTCTACTTCCAACCGAAATCATTCCTCTATCAGTGGGGTCTAGATGTGCAGTCCACTGCCACTAGACCAGAATCTTTCAGCTCCATTTTGACAATCAACATGTAATTCAAGAATCTACAGTTAGATTTCAGTCAAAGTAGGTCAGAAGAGAAAATCCTACAAGATTGTTTATTCAAAACAATTTTGACAAAAATGCAATTTAAAAGTTAAATTCATACAGACTAATCACACTAGTTTCAACCCACTTCTTTCTTTTTATGACAATGTAAAGCTCATTGATATACAATAAGTCCAAATGGATATATTCCATTTTGTGCTGCATCTGTTTTCTTGCTTTAAGGATCTAACATTCACAATAGCTTGTTGATTTAAGCTAGATCAATAGTCTATAAATAACAAGTGACTCTTACGAACAAAACACTTCATAATAATGAGATTAGATACAAAACATGAACTTCCAAGCTAATAAGATCAATTAATTAAAAACATCCACACCTTCCATACTCATCAACAAACATGCCCTCCAATTCTCTAATTGGGTCATCCAGAGAACGTTCAGCACGAGAAGGACGCCTAAAGGAACAACTAACTGTCATATCATCCATGTAACGACGAAGAACTGATTCAGGGAAAATTTTCCTCTCAAGCCACAGCTTTAAAACCTGCATTCCACACACATAAATGTAAAAACAAACAAGTTAATATCCCTCATGCACACAGTGTACCCACTTACCAAAAACTGGCACAAAAACATTCCTATAGAAAACCACCCTTGTCTATATCCTATAAAAAAAGTTATAATCAAGTAATAGATAATCCTACAAAATATCCTCTCCTCATTCTACAGACAATAAGAAATCAGATTGGGAGAGGCAATTTACATTGTAGCTTACTTTGGTGATAATTTGAAACAGATGTTCCTAATAACTGTTGACAGAGGATTGTCAAGGGGATCAGAGTTGGTTCACAGCAAATTATGGTGTCTAACCCTAGTATGTGAATGACACATTTCTCTTTTGACAACAATTGAGGTAGGTATGAGAACATTCTTTTATTCTCTCTGATACTAAAATTAGTCCAGAGTATCAATTGCTAAAAGTTTTGTGGGCACAAGTGAGTACAATAATAATGTCCTTTCCCTCCTTCATTGCTTTCCCTGAGTGCCAAAAACTGTGGTACCTTCCCACTTACTAGGAAATTTTGGTGATGATCCAGAGTCACTTCTTCTTGTTGGAGATCCCACATTGATTAGTAATAAAGCAATTTATATTATATAAATGGATACAAAGTTCACCTTACAAACAAGTTTTGTAGAATTGAGTTAAGCTTAAAGTTCACTTCTCATGATAATATCATAGCCATTTAAAATTCTATCCTAGCTAGATTTATTGTTTGTTGAACCTATCGTGTCACTGCTATTGAACTGCTGTTAGACTTTCCATAAATATATAGTCTCATGCTCGAGATAAATATGCTTCGACGTAAGGAATGTGGGTTGGAGATCCCATGTCGACTAATGATAAGACAAATTTATAATATATAAGTAGATGCAAACCTCAACTTAAAAGTTAATTTTGTAAAATTCAATTAGACTAAAAGTCTACTTCTTAAGACTTCTAAAGATACGGTGACTTAAAAGAGCAATATGCATCTAGATAATGGCCTTCCTAAAGCCAAGGTCAAGGATCCTATTTTTGTAGGGGTTCATTGATTCTCTAACCATGCAAATTTCTTCATCTTTATGTGCCCTTTATCAGCTAAGGATGTCTCACATTTGCAGTAAAGGAGTTGTCAAATTAAATGGGTTTCTCAGAGAAATTGGGCTTAAAACTTAATTTAAGTCTAAAACTAGCTTATAAGGTGAGAATTGTCAAAGCTTCATAAGCTTTACCTAAGCTATATCTTTCTAATTGATGAGTGCATGGATACAGAAGAAAAGGAGTGAGGACATTTTGGAAGAATCACAGGCATGACTAGAAATCTTGTTGCTCACAAAAACTTGTCTTTATATTCTTACTTTTGTATTTCTTAGTCCTTAGTTTTGTAATTTAGGACACACATTTGATCATTTTTACACTTTTTTTATAATTATTTGACCTTTATCCAATTGATATTTGATACTCTGACTTGAGATTCATGCAATTATAATTCCTTTTTTGATAATTGACATTGGAGAAAAGAAAATGTGTATATCCTTTTGAAATTGAATCCTTTATAATATAATGTTTTTCTTAGGAAAATCTTACCCTCTTATTCTCAAATAAATTCAATGTTCTCACTGTTTTGACATCAGTTCTGTCACTTTTTTTCAATTTATTTAGCATATCAAACACTAGGTAGTAGGTAGTGTTTGGCCCACTCATTTTAGGCTTCTCTTTTCCTTAGAAGGAGAAGCTAGGCAAATAAAAAGGATTTCCAAAACAGTGTTTTTTCTAATGAAAATAATAAAGATAAATAAGCTTTTGCCCTCTCACTCCCTCTTTATTCCAAATTTTCAGGTCTACAGTCACGCTACACGAAGTTTTTTACCAAAGAGTAACTTCCAAGCTTAAAAATTATAAAAATACCAAACAACTTCAACATTAAATGTAAAACTCTTATTTATAGATTTAACTTTTAAGTAGTTTATAAGTGATAAAAAATAGTCTGGCAAGACAGATCTAAATAGTAATTATGGCTTACCTTGAGGATTTGTAGCTGTTTCAAGGAAATTCACATTATTGATTCACATTATTGATTTTATTGTTCTGTTTTGAAGTATAATTATATTCCTTTTCATACTGGCTTTTTTTTCCTCTCAAATAAAATATGTTTGCAGGCAAAATGCTTACCTTGAGACATTGACGACGATTTTCAGAAGCACTGGCCCCAGGGGGAGCAGCAGCACTAAGAAGGCGTGGCAACCCTCCTTGAACTGTGGGGATGTATGAGGCTCCTGCAATGCCTGAAAAGTATATCTATGATTACAGTTCAAAGTTATCATTAAAGACACTACCTAAGACTTGCAAATTTGTAGGTAACAGAGAAAAGAGAGATGCAGACATAGCCATAATAAATGCAACTAAACAGTCTACTATGAAGTACATACTCCCACCTTTTTGATTATGAGAGCACTGGGTGATGGAATCAACAAGAAAAAACAAATCCACTTTACGATGAAAACTAGTTTCACTTTCCAGCTTTCGAATAAGAAGTTCAACAACCTGAACATAACTTCAAGGTAAGTCCACTACAATTAAAATAACAATCAAATTGATGCCAAAATTGGCACTTCAATTTGCTTCACATGTCTATTTTGATATGTATTTGACATTGATACTTTTGGATACTTCACCAAAACATACAACAAAGTATGAACATGTATAATATAGAAACATGAAAGCATTGTCCATTGTATAGATAAACAAATAATGAAAATTGTTCTCATTATGGATGGTTTCCCGAAAGAATGAGATTGATAGTGTTATTATATTTTAAAATAATAGGAAATAACTTAAGATGAGAATGATTTACTTTTTTGTGATATTATTGTTCTTAAGATTTGTAGAATTTCAATCATATATCTATTATGTTTTATGAATTTTCATACATACTAAGATATGTATCTTACATGTTATGTATCTTGTATATATTTAGAATATTGTATCATATCATCATTTAAGATACATATTGTATCCAATATGCATATCGTAATCATAGGAAAAAAGTAGTTGTACAAGCCTAATAACATTGTTAAAAGAAATATATTCACATCACAATTCTTAAAATGTACAAAAATCTGCATTGCCATATTCTACAAGTACAAATTGAACACAGAAGCACAAAAGAAACCTAATAGTTTAATTTTAAATACACACACGCACTCACATTATCATCATCATCATAATAATAATAATAATAATAATAATAATAATACAATGCTCAAAAAACACTTCATTTTTAAAAAACATGAGGGTTAGCTTTCTACATTAGTTGAGCTTACCCTTCACCCATGTGACAATACTGACTTATGGTATACCAACTGGTAGAAAAGCACTCCAACAGAGCTAGCAATAACTAATGTTGAGATAGTATCTTTGCACACTAAAAGCAATCTTATACTCATACTTGATGTGGATGATAAGGAATAAAGTTTTTAGTTGTTATCTGATTCATTGGTTTAGAAATAGAAAGGATATGAAATAGCATACCTCATTGGCAATGCCATACTTAGCACAATCAATAGCTAAACGTGTTGCACGCCCAATACTTTCCTTGGTCCTAGACAAAGTCTCTATCATTCCTTCAAAGGCATCACGAGCAATAGCGGCATCAGTACCGCTACTTAGAGAACCCCTTACATCCTTTTGCACTGGACTAACTATTTTCTCCTCATTTTCTACAGCATCAAGTTCATTTTGAGAAATGGATTGATACCCATTAGTTGATGGATAAGCCAATGTTGGGTGTTCAAGAACTCCCTGCCAATCAGCCTGATCAAAATTACTTGAGGCAGACAAAAATGGTTGAATTGTAGAGGGGCTTGGTGTTCCCCCTTGAGTATAGTAAGTGGAAAGAGGCTGAAATTGAGCTTGAGCTACTTGTCTCCGTTTTGCCTGTGCAGCTGCAATAAGATTCTTCATAGTCTTAGGAGTTTCTGGAGTCCTAGAAACAAAACATACATTACTTCTTCCATGCCCACCACAATTCTATAATAATATAAATAAAGAAGTGGAAACAAAAAAAACAAAAATAAAATATAGAAACAAAAGAAAATTAAAAAAAAAATGTACCTATCAACATGAAAAGCATCAAATTCCTTTAAATTTTCTGTTGTAACTGGAACTTCAACTGCTTGTGATAATGTCTTTGGTGTAGTTTTAGAAGTTTCAGCTGAAGGTGCAGGCTTCTTTTTATGAGTAGTGACCTGACTTGGTGAAGAGCTGAAGCTATTTAAATTCTTTGAAGACACGTTATCAACCTTCTTTTGAGTAGAATTACTGGAAACTTGAAGCATACGTTTGGAAGATTTATTTTGCTCAGCATTTGACTTTGTTGTATGAAGAGAACGAGGTGAATTTACAGGAGAGATGGACCTCAATTTATCCACCACCTTGGGAGGCAGTTGCTTTGAACCTAATCTCCCAGGACTATGAGGTAATTGAACAGGAATAACTTCATCAGTCTCATTTTGAGGATGCCCAGTTGACAAATTGTCATTATGTAATTCAGAAGTGGATTCTTTAAAATGGACATCCTCAAGTGCAATAGGGTTTTTGGTAGCCAGCTGAGCAACATCAGTGTTCTCTAGCAGTGTATCACTGCTCTTCATAACCTCTGAAACAAAAGAAGTTGATTTAATATCTTTAGCAGCTCCTCCATGAACAGGAGTCTTCGGTTCATCATCATCATCAGAAACGCAAACAGCTCTTCGTCTCCTCTTTGCTTGCTTAATTGCAACATTATTTGTGTCACCTTGCGATCCAAGAGAACTTATCTCTGTATGTCCACCAGTTGCAACACTAGCAGAATCAGGCATAGGTTGCAGGACTTGGACACGATGTTTTGTCTCGGGCAGCAGTTCACCAACAGAATCATCAGAACCTACAATGCTGATCTGACCCCTCGATGACAAACCTTTTTCTGATTTCAAACGTGATGTAGACCTTTTGAACTCTATTTGTTTGAATTCTTTGTCAGGAGAGCTAGGAAAAACACTATTCCCATCTTCCGAGAGAGATTTTGAAGTCTTGTTGTCTTTGTTATCCATAAACTTCAACTTCTTGGTAGCATGTGAGGTTTCATATGTTCCCAAATTACGTTTTCCATGAACATGGGTTTTGTTATGTTTAAGAGGTTTTCTTCTCTCAGCCTCAGAACATTCAAAGCTCTCTTGTAACTCTTTTTTAACCTTAAGACTTGTTTTAACTTTCAGCAGGTTCTTATTTTTACTTCCACTGTTAATATCAGAGTCTGATTTTGGAGCATCTAAAGAATCTGACCTAACAGAAAATGAATCTTTCCCCTTTTTTTTATCTTTCAATTTCTCCCCAGACCTGGAAAAACTAGCATAACCTGCACAGCTTTCATCCTTCAAAACTGCTCTACTAATTTCACCACTTCTTTTTCTGTCATCTGCAATCTTTCTTCTCCTTGAGTCACTAACAATCTTTCTTGAGTTGTTCCCATTTGTAGAAACACTCTGTACATAATCAGCTTGCTTTAAGTCATTAACATTGCACAAATCCTCAATATCATAGTCTTCAACTTTACGATGTGATTGTTCATCCAGGCCAGATTTGCTACTGTAGTTATTTAGTTCTTCACCAATTGATGGTTTGCTTTCAATCACAGGAGACAACACTGGAGACGCACTGTCAATTGGATGACCAGATAGAGAAGGTTTTGCATCTTGGCTACCACTTTCTTCACATTTCTGGGTATATTGCCCCAAATTTGAGCCAACATCTCCCACATATGTGTCAGTTTTTTCTACATTTAGTACCACAGCATCTGTGCCATCCTTTGGGTGAGCCACTACCCCTACAACAGGAGTTCCCGACCCAATATGTGAATCATCAGTGTCCTCTTTCACACCACTAACTTTCTGTTTCTCTAACTCCTCAAATGCTGCACAGATTTCCTTCACGGCTTTGGTGAAGTACTTTGTCTTTCCTTGACACCGAGCAGACAACTTAGTTTTAGTCTCATTGGTGAATGCCTGAATATCCGCGGGGGCAACAAAAGCTCTACGAAAAAAAAGACACAATGTAAGAAGATAAAAGCAAGATGATCAGTCTAATTAACAATAAACGGTGATGTAAAATAAGTAGCATAATAGATATCATAAAAACAAATTACTCAGGTATTTGGAAAAAGGTAAACAAATTACATGACCTTGGAAATGCCCGACTAATGTACTATTTGTGTGCTTAAGACTTAAGCAAGGGAGGGTTGCCATATTTTTCAAATGAGTCACATTTTCGGTACACAGAAAATAACTCAAAAAGGAAATAGAAGGGGGAAAACTAAGTGCTCTTAAATAAAAACAGCAAATTAATTTAAAATATAAAATAAACACTAGTGCTGCCCACACATGCACATAGTAGCACATTAAAAAAATTCTAAAGCATCAAAATTTAAAGGTAAAGTTGAGTTGTGTTGAAGAGTAGATTTTTTACCAAACTAGTGCATGTAAGTGAGGAGCAACCCTCGTCTCATGAGCTAAATTTTGCGGTTGAATTAGGAACAAACCCGAACTCTGAAAATTATTGAGATTGAAGCTCTTGATTCTATTATTTATATGTTGTATTCCTTGTTTCTTCTACCGTCTCACCCGGCCCAACTACCCTAATTAGCACACACTTAACTACTAATAGTATCCATCGGTTTCTTTCCTCCAAGCTCTTGATTCTATTATATATATGTTGTATGCCTTGTTTCTTCTACTGTCTCACCCGGCTCAACTAACCAAATTAGCACACACGTAACTACTAATAGTATCCATCGGTTTCTTTCCTCCTCTCTTACAAGATGCTACTGCTTGGGAACAACTCTTTGGAGACATGTTTATTGAACAAATAATATTTTTTGATATGGGTAGGGGTATGGGCTAAAGTTTGTTTTACTGATCCCAACCATCCTTTTGTAGATTGTTGATTATCATCTACTGATATGGTTATGCATTGATAAGAAATGATCAATGTCTTTTCACAAGCATTGTGCATATATGGAAAATATATAGTTTTCTAATGAACTTGTGCTAACATATCTAGGCCGTAGAAAATCTAGGGCTTTCTAGTTTTCTTGTGTGGCATAATTGTGTATTTGGGCTTCATCTAGCAATAATCATAACCAAAAGAGATTAGAGTAGACAGCCACTTGAGAAACTGTGAGCCAACAAGTGTCAGGATGTTAATTCCAAACTCCAGTAGTCATTTGTATTACTTTTCCAGCTCTAAACAACATTAGTGTCCACTAACATTTATTATTACTCCTGTTCTCATATGATAACCATTTTTCTCTTTTTCATCATAGCCTGGGTGCAACATTTGGAATTAGATCTATGTGACTCAGAGGCTGCAAGTTCAGATCATGGAATCAGGTAAGGTTGCCTGCTAATATAGACCAACTTAGTGGACCTGCCCCCATGTGGGTGGGGAGCTTCATGGCATCAGCCTGGCCTTTCTATTGATTACTACAGAATATGTCAACGTTCATTCAATTATTTGACAACGTAGCCATTATCAGCTACTGAAGAGTTTAAAAACATCCACTAAATAACTTCACAACCTATCTGTTCACATGTTGTTAATGTAATGTTTGAAATTGCTAAAATTGTGGACTACATTGCATGATTTGGCTGTAATGCCTCAGCTACAGTGGTAGCCACATTAGGGATTATTGCGAACCACATTGACCACAATGGGCCGCAACTACAATTTAAAAAACCATGTGGTAAACTATAAATGCTTGAACTAAAATAAGAGACTCACATTTCTTTGGTCCCAAAAAATTGAACAAAATACTTCTTTGGATCAGGGGGTTTCTCCCAATCTTCAGGCCTGCTTATCTGAAGATACAGAATAAACAAAATCAGGAACCTCAGCATTAACTAATAATCGAAAATTCAACCTCAACGGCAAGTTAGTTAACAATTTAACAATACAGAAAAACACCAAAAACAGAGAGATGAAGCATACTTATAACGCTCCTACAAATTATATAACGAGAAAACAAAAATCAGGGATAAATCGAAGTACCAAGAAAATGAAAAAATGAAAAGTACGCGCACCCACTCAACGAAAAGAAAATCCCTAACAAGAATGAAAAAACCCTCACACGCAAAATTTCTCGAAACTACACCCATCCGTGCGGAATCGAATAAAGAAGATTTAAAAAATATAGACAAAATTCGAAAAAGACAATCCGGAGAAAAAAAAGTTCGATAAACGAAAGCGCACCATGGCAGGCCAATACGGGAATCCCTTAACCTTAGCGAGCACGAGATCGCCCAATCTCAAGTGACCATTGGCCTTCGCCTTGTTCGCTCCGCGTCGGCGCGGCGGAGGCATTAGGGCGTTGATGCCACGGAGCGCGAACCGAACGATCAGAAAACCCTAGAAAAATCCGATGGAACCACCGCGAGAATCTCCGGCGCAGAATCTCCGGCTATAGCAGCGGCGCACACGGAGAGGCCGCCAGCATTGACAATGGCGAAGAGATAAATAGGTAGAGAATCTGAGACTTGTTGAAGAGATGCAAAGAGAGAGAAAGAAAGAGAAAGAGAGAGAGAACGGCGAATTGGTTCCAAAGAGTGTTGTTGCTTTGGAAGGAAGGAGTATAGTATTTGGAAGCAAATGGGAAGGTTTTTATGATCCTTCTTCTCTTTTGTTTTTGTGCCGCTTTCTCTTTCTCTCTCTATTTTTTCAATCCGAACGTTGCTTTTCGATTTTTACCCTTTGTGTTGCACTTGCATAGCATTGCATGGTATGTATGAATCTCAACTCAACTCATGAATGCAACTATTCATTATTTAATTTGCTTCTCTTCATCACACCAATTACAAAAATAAAGAATTTCCATGCAATACAAGAGTTTAGTTTTAATGTATAGCATTGTTAATTTCTGTGGCCTTACGTACTATTGTCCATCCCTATATTAGGGTTTCAACAAATATTTAAAAAATAAAAACTAATTTTTAGGAATGATTAATATCACAAAAGATGTATTCTCCTTTTTAATATAAAAAGAAAAGTACGGTGTATTGATTTAGCTAAAAGTAGTCACACCATCAATTAATAAGGATGATAAAACTTCTCTTACCAGTGCCAAATGCAATTACTAAAGATAACATTTTGAGATGGGTGGACAAGTCTTCATGTCAACTAGTCGAACTCTAATCGGCCTTCACGTTAATTAGTTGGTTTCCAACTAGTCGTTCCAAATCCAACTGTTGCTCACTCTGAGGAGTCTCTCATGTTTCCAAACTATTCGGATGATACCTATAAAAGGTACTCTAATACTAAAATCAATAGGTGACTAAGCGGAAAAACATTAGCTATGATGATAGATTCGCCTAACGGCTTCATTCTCATTCAGTGAGGTCTAAATATTAATGCTTTCCAATTTGTGACTCGTGAGCCATATTTTCATCCAATGACTTGAATATTGTAGGTTTGGGCTGTCATTTTTGCCCAACGTGACACTCAATGGTGGTGTTTTGGTCTTTCAAGGACAGTCTATGGCAGTATCATCCTACATGTGAGTCTTTTTTTCACTTTTTCAGCCCTGGTTGTGATTCTAGTGTCTTTAAAATGGGTATTTGTCTAAAAATCATTTTTTTTTGTCCAATCATGCTTCCTTGAGTTCCGACTTACACTAGTAAAGGGAAAGGATACGGCATCAGTTGTTTTTGACAATCGGTAGCAGTTTAGTGATGGGTGAATTTGATAGCTCTTTTGAATGCATTCCTTTCATTTGATAGTGATGGGTGAATTTAATGCACTCCATGTAATAATAAATTCTCTTTCTTCCTTTAAGCAACATCCCAATAGTTGAATGTACTTATCTCCGTCTTGGACAATGTGCCTTACCTTGATTTATCTTAAACTCCAACACCCTACGAAGTAAACGGTTCTTCCAGAGTTAACAATGCTTTGTTCAGGGATTTGGTGAGAAAAATCAGTTTTAGCTCTTTGTTCAATAGTTCCTTCTAATGTGGTAGACATCCCTTGCAACATATGATAATCTTTTGTGTTTTTATTTTAGTACAAGGTTTGTTCACTTTTATGTGCTTTATCATTTGAGAGCATTTGTGTTTTGTCATATGCAAAATAAGACTATATAGTGTTGTATTGTTTTCCAAACAAAACACTTTGCATCTTCATGTTCTGTTGTTTGTTAAGCAATCGTTCTTCAGAAGAAGCATAGTCATGCTTATATACCTTTTTTTAGCACTTAATAAAAGTCATATGATGTTGGAATTTTCTATAACAATGATTAAGACAATTAACTTTGTGTAATCATAGTGTAATGATCACCGTTATGTTCATACTAATGTAATTATTAGTTTTGTGTTCACACTAATGATTATTTAATCTTGTGTTCACATTACTTTTACCTATTTTTTATGACTACTGGACGAATTCTAAAGCCTAGAAATAAAAGTTTCCTCTCTTGTAAAAACTATATTTGAATATTGAAGTCAAAGAGATTTGTAAGAACAAACATCCTTCATTAGAATTTAGTATAAAAATAAGTCATAAACATCGGAATTTCAATCAATTGAACATACTTAATTAGAATAACAATAATTAAAACTTATTTGTGTATGAATACAAAACCATATTTCTTTTTGTAATTGAGTCCACAAGTAGTTGTGAGAACAACCCTGGAGCGATGACAGTAAATGTATGAAGTTTAACAATAGATCTAAAATTAACAAAAAGAAAGAGACAAAGTTTAACAAACGTACAAAGAATGATGCTCTTTCAAAAATGGTAATATAATGATTTCTACAACGTGAAATTTGAGGGCAGAAGAACAAAATCTAAGTGATCAACTCCTAGCATTATTTTACAAATGGTAACTTTTCTCTCTTCACACTAATACAAAGAATTGCGCCCCTTGTGAACATCCAAATAATCTAATAACAAAAGAGGTGAAAAGAAAATGTGAACAGATGTTATGAAACCTACCCTGCTTTTTTGCTAACACAACCAATACAGGATGAATGCTCACAAAATACAAGAAAAAAAGAGGAGGGGCCAGGGTGAGAATGGGTGGATTTACAACATGATGTTGAATTGGAGAACACATTTTGAGCCTTAAAAGCTAAGCTGCATCACAGGGGAACTAGCAATAGTCATGCAGAAATTGGAAGTTTGCATTCTCAAGAAGTTCTGCAGGCGGTTTTACTTTTGGAGTGCTCTTATCTTGAGAAGAAGGAATCTCTTCAACTATGATAGGATGGCTGCAGTTTGGAAACAGTGAAAGGTGAAGAGTGCAGTTTCAATTAAAGTAGATTTTCTTGTAACTGATCCTAGTGTATATGTGCGAGTTTACCTTGTGTTGTCCTCCAACAAGTAGGTTTTACTATCTTCATCTGCATCATCTGTCATCAGAAGCTTCAATCTAGTAGTGACCTACACAGGTACATAGCAGTGATCACAATAGCTACATAGCAATGGCTGAGAAGAAAAAATGTGGATAGATAGATAGGTAGATGCAGCTTACATCTGTTGATACACTTTGTTTTTTGTCATCATCATCATCAGAGTAAAGTGTACATATTCTATAAAGTTGTTGAGCACTCAGGACCTAAATTCAGCACATATACGTAGATGTTAGAGTGACAGAAACATTGCACCTAGTTGTTATGTATATTACAGGTTTGTAAAAGTTTTTAGTTGTTTCAAATACAGTAAGTACTCTTTGCTTTGCAGCATGTAAGTGTCTAAAGTTGTTTCAAATACAGTAAATTTTCCATATTTTAAGGAATCAAGAAATATTAAATCTATATTATATTTGGTGAGTACAATGTGTCTTATTCATGTTGCTGATCTCAGTGAGATAAGGCAAGAAGGTTGTTGGTCTTATAACTATTAAGGGTACTATATTAAGCTGAAGTGCACCTCTTAATCAGTAATACAAAGTGTTGAGAGAAAAACAAGCTTTCTTTGTAAACACAGGAGACATAGAAAGAAAAATCTTTTCCATTTTTTGCTCATATAGAAAAGATTTAGTCAAAGTTAAAGTTGCATATCACGGTTGGATTTGTAATAAGATAATGTTGGATATTGAGTGTTTGCTGTTCATATTTATATCACAAGCACGATCGTGTATTCATATTGAGTGTTATCAATCACTCATATAAGACGAAAACACTTACAGGGCATAGGTCGTTTGTAAGGTCATCATAAGATAGGTCTTCCTTCTTTTCAGCAACCTGGAAAAGTGATTTCATCAAAAAAGTTAAAAGGAGGGAGAGGATTGAGTGTTTGTAGATTTAGGAAAATTCTCATGCATATGTTTGCAGTAATAATATAGAAACAAGGCAATGTCATCTCACTATTTTCTCAATAGGGGAGAAAGTCTAGAGTAACATGTTAATCAATTGGGTTAAATTTATCCAACGTATGAAGTCTGTTTAAAAAGCAAAAGTATTCCAATCACAGAAGAGGTCATTAGGCATACCAAGAATTTAACTGCTTGTGTTGCATGTTTGAGTTCATCCAAAGATGAGCCAATGTACTGCAACAGAGATAGTTATTAGCTACATAAGAATTATAGTTCTAGAACACACTCTGACACTTTTGGAGACACTCTTAAATCACTGTTCGCAGAATGTAAGTGATTTCAGTGTGCAATGGAAAGTTATAAAAGGGTGGACACATTGTACCTCTTCCGTTGCTTCAGTACACCATCCTTCTAGTTCTGCCAAACCTGATTTTATATATTCTCCATGTTTGAATGTGCAGCATTCTCCATGCAAAAGAATGCTGGAGAACATAGCATTTCCAATTAACAAGTCAACCCAGATGCAATGCCTATAATTAGTCCATTACTGTAAAAAGGGTTGAATGAAACAAGACATGTTTACCTATTAAAGAGTTCCACATTGATGTATTGAAAAATTTGATTAAATAGCTTTTGAACTAGAACAGTAGGGACCTGGGACAAAACTTAAAATCAGTTTGCTCTATAACATTAAAAAGGACTTGGAAGTCTAGGGCTGTACAGATACCAATTCACTGTACTGTCAAACCTTCACATACATAGTTTTCTTTCATAATCTTGAGATATTTATTAAGGCATTCCATAATGCTGAGCCAAGAACCAGCTTGTTGACTGTTGTCATTTGATTCTCTATCTGCCTGAAGTCATATTATCATACGTAAGCGGAATAAGCATAGTGAAAGTGGAATTCATATAAATGCTTAAGGTGAAATTCATCTAAATAGATCTATAGTCAACTAAATTAAGTGGAATAAGCATAGTGAAATCGACAGTCTGTAGATTCTTGCTACCTCCACTTAATTCCACCTACTAATCCTATTGGCCTATAATTTGCTGCACACAGGCACCACATGCATAGGAATTATTAGAAAGTGAGTTTTAAGCCTAACTCAATCCCACAAAACTAGCTTGTAAGGTGAGGTTTGCACCTCACTTATATATTATAATTTGGCCTTTTCTTTAGTCGATGTGGGACTTCCACATCGACTAGAGTTAAGGCCAATTCATACTTTATAGGTGGGTGCAAACCTCACCCTACAAGTCGGTTTTATGAGGTTGAGTTAGGCTTAAAATCCACTTCTTAATATGGTATCAGAGCCATGGTTAGAGCCTATCCTAGCGAGTTCTAAGTGGGCATTTCTGTTTCCACCCGTTGTCGGGCCACTATCGGACCACCCATTAATTTCTACTGTCACGCACGAGATGTCTATACCTCGACGTGAAGGGGGTGTGTTGGAAGTCTCACATCGACTAGAGATAAGGCCAATTTATAATATATAAGTGAGGTGCAAACCTCACCTTACAAGCCGGTTTTGTGGGGTTGAGTTAGGCTTAAAGCTCACTTTCTAATAGGAATACCAAGAAATATTCCATAATAAATTACACAGCCTCCATACCTTAATGCAAGAAGAAAGTAGAGGTGTCAAATCTGCCTTGAAATTTTCTCGAACGATTCCATATATTTTTTCCACGTAAGCTGCAAGCTGTTGCTTGAAAAGCAAAGCTGGATACTTGGCATCAACCTGATGCACTACATCAAAAGCACTGCTGGAAAGACTATTAGATGAGCGAAAACCCTGAGAAACAACATCAAATTCCATATAGTGAGTTTAATGGCATTATCTCTATAATCAATAGTCACAATATTTGTTAAGTAAAATACCATTATTTATTGGTGTCTATTTAAAATGAAAAGAACAATGTATATGGATGATACTATAGCACAAGAATAGTCCTTTTTGCCTCTTATTTGAGACAAAAATCAGACCAAGAAATTAATTTATTACTTTTTGTATAAAAGAAAGTTGTTAGCCTAGAACAAGGTGTATAATAGAAATATAATTGAAATTTTACTGATTTTGGGTAGCAATTCTTGCATAGTTTCCTTTTCATTTTCTTTGGCCTTTATTAGTATTGAACTTTAGACACTTACATGCTTCAGAGAAAAGTGTATTCATGTAGCATGCTACAGGCAATAAGGAGAAAACCACATCCTATTGACAACCTTCATTCACAGTTTAATTAATTTCATACTAGCATATAATATATAGCACCTAAACAATCATATCTACAAATGAAATATTGATCTGCAGAATTACCCAATATGGAGCTTATGCTCAAGACATGTTAACTTGGGTAGCAATAAAGAAACTTGATACCTGCGCCATCCTCCCAAAAAATGATGTTGGAGTGGGAGGTTTCCGCGCTGTTGGTACTCTTAAACATCGATGAAGATGGAAAAACAAAGAAGATGTGTTGGATAGCCAATAAGCCATACAATCATTTTTGTCTGGATCCTGCAAAATTGTTAAGTTGAATATCATGTGAGACCACATTGAAATAAACTACACATCACTTTTTTTCTATAAAGTGGCAGTTCTAAATGTTAGAAAGTTCCACATTATCAGCCTCAATTCTTGGAACGTCCGCCTTATATAACTATTGAGCAACTTCACTTGGTGCTAATCAAATTTAAAATGAAATCTGACATGGTATCAAGCTTATTCTGAATTATTGTCCATATTTTTAATCTCTTCAAATTCCTTAATTAAATGTAATGTATTCTATATACAAGAGTGTAATCATCCTTTTTAATAAACTTAATACGACTTAAAAACCCAGCCACTTAGAAATCTTTTAAGTTTTCAAGACTGTCAACAAATTTACTAAACGATGCCTCTGGCAGCAGAGGTCCTCTATCTTTGAAGCTTTGGAGTAACAGAAAAGTTGTAATCATAGTTCTCTGAATTGGATAGCCAACAGTAATACAAGTCAGTCATCAGTATTTTGAATATTATTCGCTTTGAGTAGGTGTTAAGAAGTAACTACAAATCCTTTCTACTATTAAAGGTTCTCATTGTCATGGCTGAATTAATTTTCAAAGACTAAATGTGCTAAACTTTACCTCTGAAAGACAAATGCAAAAATAGATTGAGTAAATAAAAAATTACCTCTATTTCAGAACCAATAATCTGAATAAGACGATCAAATATGCTGGTTTTTTCTGCTTCAAAAGATTTCCAATGTAGCAGACAATTGTAAAGGGTAAATGCTGCAACAGGTTTTCCTTCACAGAATCCGAGATCTTTTGTCACACATTTGAAAAGAACATCTATGCTCTCCTATACACAGAAATCAAATAAAGATAATATGAATAAATGCTACAAAAGTACATAAAAGTATAATTACATACATTATTAAGAAACAATTGTTCTACAATAGCATACTTGATGTCTCTCCATAAGAGATCTTCTTACTTTACTATCCTCTGAACCAAATGTTTTTGCAGGAGCAGAAGTCTGTTGCGCCTATAGAAAATAAACTTTTCTTCAAAATCTTTATAAAAGGACAGGTGGAAAACTTTTCTCTTTTTGAAACAAAGAAAACGCATAAATTACAAGAAAAGTAAAAGGGATTTCAAATATAAGGCCCTCATTACCTGGCCATTTTCCGCAGGCTACAGTAGCAAGAGCAGAAAAAGACATTAATATAATCTCCAGTGAGGGTAAACAAGGATGATAGTCAGTGACTGTGGCGACAAAGAATTATTAATTCACATTACTCATTAACTTGGTTTAATTGAAAATTTTCAAATTGTCCTCAAGGTGTGAATAGACAACAAAGAATACAATTACATAGGAGTTAGGACCAGCATTAAACAAAAATGATTTAATTGAGGATAATTTGAAAATTTTGAATTAAAAGTAAATTGATGGGGAATGTATATAGACAACTAAGAGTACCAACAACATCACTTAATAAGCAATGATCTTGTATTTACCGGAACTGTAGCAGGGGAAAACTTTCCTGACATTCTTCTGGATGATGATGAACTCAACAAGGTTTGCTGCCGCAAAACTTGATTCTCAGTTTCCATATCGGACACTTTTTCTTCAAGCCTAGCACATAAGTAAGCTACAAATCAAACCAAAGAGAGCATCTAATATTCCTTATAATGCATATCTGCAAAAACAAACACCAACATACGAACCTCTGCATATTTGTCTTTATCTCAATCATCTTTGATTCTGTCTCTATGATTTGATTCATGCGCTCCTCACTAATCTTGTTACATTCTTCATATTTCCTCTCTGTTTCATCAATTTTTACCTTAAGCTGTTCGTTTTCTGTCTTAAGTTTACTAATGAACTCATTGTCGGTAGCGTTAACAGGAGACTCCTGTAGAGTTTTCTTTTCCAATGAATTAGTAAGTTCCTCTAGAGCATAAAAAGAACCGTAGAAAAAATTTCAGACATTTATTATTTAATTTATACCTTAACATTTTCCTTTTCTGAGTCAAGTTTATTGATCAACTCTTTTTCAGTAACATCAGGAGACTCCTGTACAGTTTTCTTTTCCAATGAATTTGTCAGTTCCTCTCAAAGCAAAAAAATAACCGTAACACAAATTTCAAACATTTATTATTTAATTCATACCTTAACATTTTCCTTTTCGGAGTCAAATTTATTGATCAACTCATTTTCAGTAACATTAGCAGGAAACTCCTGTACCCTTTTCTTTTCCAATGAATTAATCCGTTCCTGTAAACATAAAAAATAACAATGATGATGCAACGTAAATTTCAAACACTTTTTTCAAAATAAATGAGAGTTCTAAGGCATAACTATGTTGTTTGCCATCCTGACTATAGTGGCACCACAATTTATACCTTAAGATGTTCATTTTCTGAAGTAAGTTTATTGATCAACTCATTGTCAGTAAGATTAATCCGTTCCTGTAAAGCAGAAAAAATAATGATAATGATAAAAATAATAATGGAAATGCATAACTTTCAAACACTTAATATATAATTTATACCTTAAGGTTTTCATTTTCTGAAGTAAGTTTATTGATCAACTCATTGTCAGTAAGGTTAACTGGAAACTCCTGTACAGTTTTCTTTTCCAATGAATTAATCCGTTCCTGTAAAACAGAGAAAATAATGATAATAATAATAACAATAAGGATAGTACATAGATTTCAAACACTTAACATTTAATTTATACCTTAAGATTTTCATTTTCTGAAGTAAGTTTACTGATCAACTCATTGTAAGTAACATTAGCAGGTATCTCCTGCAAAGTTTTCTTTTCCAAAGAATTAACCAGTTCCTGTAAAGAATGCAGAATAATGATAACTTTGAATACTATGACGCACTTGGCAGCATAAATTTATCAAACACCTTTTATACAATGGTTACCTTGAGTTGACCATTTTCTGCTGTAAGCTTACTGATCAATTCATTGTCAACATCATTAACAGATTTCTCCTGTATAGTTGGGTTTTGATCAGCTAATTTCTTGGCAGCTTCTTGTTCCTGAATGAGCGCTGCCTTAGTTTCCTGGAACTGAAGCTCCATCTCTTTCAAAGCATGTTCTAGTTTTTCAGTTTCCTGTGTCTTGGCTTCCTGAATTTCTTGGAACTGAAGTTCCATCTCTTTCAAAGCATTTTGTAGTTTTTCAGTTTCCTGTGTCTTGGATTCATTAATTTCTTGGAACTGAAGCTCCATCTCTTTCAAAGCATTTTGTAGTTTTTCAGTTTCCTGTCCCTTGCCTTCCTTGATTTCTTGGAACTGAAGCTCCATCTCTTTCAAAGCATGTTGTAGTTTTTCAGTTTCCTGTGTCTTGGCTTCCTTAATTTCTTGGAACTGAAGCTCCATCTCTTTCAAAGCCTCTTGTAGTTTTTCAGTTTCCCTTGTATTGGCTTCCTTAATTTCTTGGAATTGAAGCTCCTTCTCTTGCAAAGCTTGCTGTAGTTTTTCATTTTCCCGTGTCTTGGCTTCCTCAATATCACAATGAACCGAAACATTTAGAATGTTGTTGAAATAATACCACTAGAGCTATGCTTTATAGGTAAAAAAATAACCAAATTAGCAATAGTAGGCATGAAGAAACTGTATCATGCTTCTGCATTTTCATTTACTATAAATAATTTACCCTCATCGCCTTTTCTTCTTCTAGACTTGAAGTTAACTCTTTGACTTGCTTTTCCAGATTATTTTTTGCCTCTTCAAGTGCTTTAGCTTCCCTGGCAGCCTGCAGTAAGTTAAAATTTAGATCTTTTTCATATACAAAACCATTGTTGCAATCTTATACACATGTATAATAGATATAGCACGGCATTTTCACATTTAAAGGGATAAAATAACACTTTCCAAACATTAAAATCATTTCAAACAGATTCATAGTTAAATTAGTTGGTGCTAACTGGTTTACTGCATTGAGAGGACTCTGAAAGAGAGAGAATGAGGAATCTAAAAGTTGCAGTGTTGTCAGTGCCTTTATATGTACCCAACAGTACATATGTTGTTAGGTTACATCTGTCAGAGTTACTGTATAATAGAGAACTGGAGTTTAACTAACTCTAGTAACTGACAATCGTCAGCTTACAAAGCCCAATTGAACTTGGTTTCAACCCTTATCTCTAAAAGCATGAGATAATACAAAGAATAGCCACATAACTGACTTCTTTACAAAATTATATAATCTAAGAGCAAAGCAACATATAGTAGTATACAATAGTGATATTATGAAATTTATGGTAATAAAACTGATGAATTTATGAGAGACAATAAAATCAAATTGTTTAAGAATGCCAGTTACTTTTAAAATGAAAAACACTTGAAGTTCGCTAATGTTTGAAGAATCAAGTAAAGTAATCAAGAGGGAAGAGGGAGCACCATTCTAAGCTTTCGAAGTTCTCTCCGTGCTATTGTTCTTCTCCAGGAACACTGTGCAAAAATTGCTGCTTTCTTTAGCTTCAGGTGATAAGTACGAGCCGAATGACATCTTTGCCGAGCCTATGATAAGGAAAAAACAAATTAAATTAATCATATTTTATGTATAACACACCAAATATCGTATAGTAGGAATATATGATCACTGTTGAGACAACCAATTGCTGTAACACTTTCCAGTGCTTAAAGTAAAAGACACATTTGGGTTGAACATCTGCTTAACAGAGAAATTGAATATCAATATATGATGGGGAGTCCAGTAAACAAAGTTCCTTCCATTATGGTGTCAATGGAGGGTAAAAAGTTTGCATCTTAATACCCATGATTGAAAGAAAACAAAGGTAATATTTCAGACAGTAGTCCTCTTAACTAAGAAGAAAACTCTCCTCTGTCCTACCTGAATAATAATTGCAGCTTTTGTCCGTCTCCTAAAGCTAAGATCATTTCTAGCAGCCATCCCTCGCATACCAGTTTGAATACAAATCGCTGAGGCATATTTAGTTTTGTAAGACTTTCTGGAAATATACATGCGGAAATCTTTCTGAAGTTTTATAGAAGCGGCTTCCCTCCTCATGCATTCATACTGACGTCGTGCAAGTTGTCCTGCATTAAATGCAGAGCACAGAAATGTGTAATCAACACATAATTGTCTTTCATTGATTACATGGTAAAACACTTGAAAAAGGCCTAAAGGATTCACATAAATGACACCTTTCGCAACCCTTTGAAGTTCTATGGCCGACAACTGCAATAAGACGTATTGTTTCCGACAGAGAAACGTGCGGACTTTTCTCTGAATAACACTTGCAGACAATCCTAGGACCTCAGCACGACATGCATCTAGTTCTGCCATTTGACCTGCTCTTAGAAACACTTTTGTCTTTCCAATCTGCAATGGGAATAGTTCAGTCAGCAAGAGTAACTTTGTTTGTACTAGCTGGAACAACTCCTGTTTTCTCCATGGTGTTAATTAAACCATTGGAAAAGGAAAAAAGAAAGTCTTCAAAAACATTTAATTCCCATCCATGTAACCAGCAAGAAATTTAAATGTTACAACTGAGATCAACAGAAACTCCGGTTGGATAAATTGGCACCTGATAGTCTTTAAGGTTCGCTCTATCTAGAAGCCTCTTGCAAGCCGTCACCTCATCAGGGCTGTGAATACATGGTTAAGGTTTTGAATGAACCACAATCAGATTCATATAAGATGAATGGAAAAGGAAAAACAGAAAATGGAAAGGGATGAAAATACCATGCTTTCAGAACTGAAGATTCCAGGATGGTAAACCGCTGAACAAATTCATCAAAGGACTTTCTAGTGGGATATCCAGCACAACTTATCCGAATTGCCTCCATTACTCCCTGTGAATGGCATCCACAAAGTCTCAATTCACTTGGCCAGAATAATCATGTCAGACAAGAGAACACAGCCAAAATGGCATTGAACTTACTCCACACCGAAGCTGCTGCAACACATTATTGTTCTCGAATATCCCAGGCTTGAGAAGATTATTTGGCTTTACACAACGAATATAGTGAGGCTCGGTAGCGTTTAGTGTTTCAAGCAAAGATTGCAGTTGTAGCTTCGTAAAACATGCATAAAGAATAATACAGATAAGTACAACGCAGATAATTTGCATTATAGGCTTGGCAAAACAAAACAGACCTTAAACTGAGTGGCTATAGAAGAGAACTTTGTCGATTTTGTAGTTTCCTCGGGTAAAGGAGGGAACAACCCTGAAACAAAGGGGCACTTCGAAGCACTGAGTAGAGCAGCATGCTCTGGAACAACGTAGTCTTTATTTTTATCAAGGAAAAAATCAGTTTGATAAGTGACCTGAAATTGAAAATCATCATATATAAATCCTTTTTCCTATGTTGTTAATGGTAATAACTATGCAAACAGAAATGTATTTCACTTACATCACCAGCATAGTGGTTAATGGTAAAGTCTGTGCGAGACAACTTTGGCTTGCTGAAGCGTTTGTTGTCTTTAAAGGTTTGGTATAGCTTTTCAGCAAATGTTTCATGCGTTGATCTTGGAAACATACTACAAAGAATAAGCAGGACAACCTCACAATCTCAGAGGATATGCATATGCAGATATCATTACTCAATACATATAGATGAATATTAATGAAAAATGTATCAGATTAGTCATTCCATATCTAAAAGAATAACCATAAGACAGGTATTTGAACTATTCAGTCATTAAATACATACCAGGCCTCATCCAGGAGAGCAATAACACCACCAGGTTTCTGAAATTATAGGAATACATCAATTAGAAATGTAGAATCCAAACAAACAAGTACATCTCGTTAAAGTTCAAATACATGTGAAGTTAGATGTACAAGCAATCAATGCACTCTGTTTGTAAATAGCTAGTAAGATGAAAGAAATTTACTTCATTTTATAAGAAAGTCTATGTAATTATAACATTAATACAATAACGACTATTCACTATTCTCAACAAATGTACGTTACTGATTAGTTTTTATTTGGATGGGAAGTTTTAGAAAACAGACATCATGAAAATGTTGTGCAATACATGTATTATCATCACTAATATTGTCTTATGTAAATGGTGAAGCCATCGAAATGTGAATAAAAATGCATGTTATAAAATCATGAGATGCCAAATTGATAAAACTCTCCTACAATTGAAAAATGGATGAAAGTGTAAATTACACCTTCTCTATGAGATCAAGAACATCTTGATTATCAACGAACTCAATATAACTCCAATTAATCTCTTCCTTTGTATATTCCTCTTGCTCCATCTTGAAGACGTGCTGCATAATGAAATGTTAATTGAGCCTTCAGAAATTGTTTACCACAAAAATGAATTCCAACAAGATGGAGAAAACAAAAGAAACTAACCTGGTTGAAATGCTGCTGTAATTTCTCATTTGTTAAATTGATACAAAATTGCTCAAAGCTGGGCGTGACCATTAGATAGAAGAGTTCCAAAAGTTAGTAACAAGGCACATAAAAAGGTCGATCCAAAAAATTAAATGATAATCACTAATTATAGAGTGTAATATCAAAAACACAATAATTCCGGAATGGTGACAGAGACACTGACAATACAGCAATACTTAACATGACTATCAACACATACACTATTTTTGCCATCTTTACAACAACTTTAGTTAAAGCCATGCTACATTAAATCTTGTCCCATTATCACTTCAGTGTTCTTTTGAACCATTTATCTTGTGTCCATCTAGCAAAACAAAATCTATGGCAGCCAAAGAAGAACAGACCCACATTCGTGAATATTGTAACCTAATGCTTTAGAAAGAAATTAATGGCTTTATGAACTTGTGTATCATAATTCACTGACACAGAGCACATAAGTTCCTATAGTTAATAATCCCACTTCATGTGAAACAGATGGGAAAAAAAAGGCAAATGGAAGAGCACCTGTTGGTTTTGAAACTCTCAAATCCATATATATCAAGAACTCCAATCAATTTAGTTGAATCTGGATCTTGCCCAATAGTGTTGTTTATCTTGCACACAATCCTACATCAACAAATGTTTGCACAAATCGAATTACAAAAACTTAAACATATTGAAATTAGATTTTATAAGGACAGGTAAACTTATTGAACATCATAGATATACCAGTCAAAAAGCCTTGAATAAACTATTTTAGCCAATGCATCTCTGCTGAGGGCTGCAGCAGTTGGATCAAGTGATTTTGTTATGGTGTCACCACGAGTCACCATAACACGTTTGCAGAAAGAGTCTTCAAGGGACTTCTCGTCACACCTTCCACAATCAAACAAATAACCATAGATGCAATAGCTTGAAGATTAATCTTCGTAAGAAACAAGTAAATTGGCGACTTCACTTACATCAAAAGCTCGGCTGCTGTTTTTAGGTGGTAAATGGATTTTTCATCCTTGGGCTGAGAGGAATCCAACTCATCTTCCGAACCCTTAATAAACTCAATGTTTCCTAAATGAAGTACTGCAGCTACTATTCGAAATATAGCATCCTGAGAAGAGGGATGAGGAATTTTTCTAATGACAACAATAAAAAGAAAAAAGAAGAAACATACACACACTCTCCAATGGGAATGTTACTGAGGGGTACCTGCTCATCTCCGCTGATCCCAACAACCTCCATAGCTCTCCTAGTTGCAAGGTACTCCTTAGAATCATCCAACCCATCCAACTCAATGCAATTTGATTGATTAAGGTAATGGAATTTTCTTGGATCTCCCAATTTGTACTTACCAGATTCCTAGACATGGGAAAACTCAAATAAAAACAATGAATCTTATAAGCTAACTTAATAAACTTCAAAACACAACTTTTGAAGCTCATATGCATGTAGAGAATGCTCATGAACTTTTTGTTATGAAACCATGAATCCTGTAAGCTACTCGGATCAAGGTAGTGACGAGGGAATTGGATAATTTGAGCTTATAAAATTTAAACCTCTTTGTCATTGTTGTACCAAAACAAGGAAGAATAATAATGTACCTCTTTTGGTGCAGCACACAGCATATAAAAGCAATGATAGTTTCTCTCAGGATCAGAAACTTGACAAACACGGGATCGTTCCAGCAAATATGTTCTGATAGCAGCTCCTGAAATTCTCCCCTTTTGATCAAACTGAATCTCCACAAACTTACCAAAACGACTGAAATTATACTATGTAAGCTTAGGACAGACTTTAAATCAATTTAGGCAAAAGAGGGTGCAGAGGAAATTACAAAGAAGAGGAAAAAAGATCTTACTGGACAACAAACTCAGTACCTAGAATTATTATTCCTAACTGTCTTTGCATTGCCAAATGCTTCTAAAACTGGATTGGACTGCACAAGTGTAAATAACAAGAAAAATAAGTAATACTCCAAAATTAAATTTCTCAAGAATGTATACTAAACTTATCGGACCGTTGACAATCATAATAATACCGTGAGTGAGATTAATATCTGGTCCAGTGAGCTTGGAAAAACCCGTGGTTGGACAAGAAAACCAAAAAGCAGAAACATAATCAAAATGCAGGTCATGATTTAGTTTTTTACCTCGAGAACTTGTTGCTCCACAGACCGTCCTTCAGTTGCTGCTCTCCCTCCCAAAAAAGCAAGATAATGCATAAGCATCTTTGTACTCTCTGTCTTGCCAGCTCCACTTTCTCCACTAACCAAAATAGATTGGCTTTTTTCTTCGTTTATCATCTTTCTGCAGACAGTTATCTTAGTTAGTGAAAGCAGACATGTCTTATTCTTTATTTTATATCGTTGGCAATTGCCATGAACCTTAATACTGGCAAAAGTTGTAGCGATGGATGCAAAAGCTAAAAATAAAAACTCTCAAATGGTATGCGCTCCATGATACACCAAACTTATTTGTTTCTTAATTATCTAGACCTGTTATCGTCTTCAAAGCATAGAAACAGGTTAAAGCCGCCAACCAAAGCATAGAAAACTGAGAGCAGCAACAAGGTACCTATATGCAGAACTTGCAATTGCAAAAGGATGCGGGCTCTGCTCACCAAAAGCCGCAGCTTTATACTTTGCCATGGTACTAGTTTCAGTCAAATGAGGTAACCTTTGAAAAGGGTTCACAGCTATCAATATATTTCCTGTGTAAGTCTGCAAACACCACCACAAAAAGTTAAAAGTTCATTGCAGTGAGTGTCGCAGCAAAAGAAAGCACATCCGAAATATAAATTTGACATCTTACATAGATATCATTTAGGGAATATCGAATATGCAAATTCTGAAGAACTCCTGGTTCATGCAGATATGCCAGTCTTGTCATATCTTCCACACCAGCAGGTGGGAATTCTGGATCTTTGGGATACATGTTAGCGGATTTGCTCACAACCTGCAACGGAGATGCACATGGTGTTGAGTGCTTTCAATAGTTTAATAATCTCTTTGCGTTAGTGAATTGGTTTAACTCTGAAGTATAATGGAAAAATATTGCAAACAAACTTCTTGACAAGATTTTAGATAAACTACAGAATTCCTTGCTAAAGAAGTATCCATGATGTGAACATCAGATGCATAGGGAAGGTTCAAACTCTATCACATACTGTGATATTCCTTTTCACCCATATAATAATGCATCACACACCCACAATGGCCTCAAAAAGTACAAAGCAATGGAGAAAGGAACTAAATATACCGGAAGGAGAAAATTTTGTTTGCACCATTTGTGTGTGTGCTACAGATTTACCATAGATTCAGGAGACTCACCCTCGTGCCCGATTCAAAGAGAATCGTGACCTCGTCCTTTTTAGATTCCTGGATTTCTCCATCTATCCAAGCTAACTCAGGGTCCTCTACCCAAACATGGGACCCCACTACAAGATTCAGTTGACCAGCCTGTGCATTCAAAAGAATAATCAGTGCCTTTATCATCACAGTAAAATCTCATTTCAATTTATATTGGCATCATTTGTTGACGTGCAAACCAGCTGGTGAGACTTTGCTCCCACATTACATGTAAAGGTCAATCACATAAATGAAGCCAACACTTTTTTACATGACAACATAGTAAATGCCACCTAGTTAAGCTCCTATAAACTTCAAAAACATTGTCATCCATAATTAAAGTAAAAAAAAAAACACTTCTGCATGATATTTGTTAAGGCGCATCTGTTTTTAACCACAAACATTTCTGGTTATTTTTCTGAGAATAAAACCGTGCATCCACATCTACTTAAACCATCCCGATATATGATATCATACATCAACTTCAGAGAAACTAGAATCAGACATAATCTAGCCATATTAAGATTTGTCTGGCCCAAAATGTGCTAAAACACTTTAAAGCACTTGTCACCAAAGAATTTCAACCATCTCCATGTTCTTGAACTAAAACAAATGAGGAAAAGCTTCCAATGGTTGCTGACACTAAAACAACGCCAGGTGAATAAAAACTGCTTATTTGAAGTAAAGCAAATGACTGTAAAAACAACGGACTGTCTAACTAAAGGGCACGAAAGGAAAAGTAACACAATGTGAAATTGAAAGTGCAGAAAAATTATTACCATTGCCAACAAAATGGTATGCGCCCAAATGAATCGGAGGATCAGCTACTCAAACCTTGGATTGCATCACCAGAGTCTACCAAGCAATGTGGAGAAATGACTTGAGAATATTGAATATCTAAGGAGCAAGGACTAAATTATCTTGCTGAGCTATCTGTCTGTCTATCTAACTCTAACTAAAAGAAACTTGCTAGTGATATATATATATATATATATATATATAAGTTGGTCTTTTCTTGGTGTGAAGATTGGAAGATTCAAATGGGAGTCACCCCGGGAAAGTGGCGTTGCAGAAGAGGCTTCACAATCACGTGGCTTTTCACAAGAAGATGATCCAACCTATGCTAACCCCTCCTCTGCAACTATCTCCCTCTATTCTCTTCTCTTGTTTCTGTCTCACTTTTTTCCTTCTATGTCTCAAGCCAATTGTCTGGTGCGTGTCTTCCCCAACAACACAAACAAGTTATAGCATGACACATGAAATGTGATCACAAACAACAACTATGTGTGTAGGTATATCTCCAACAACTATGTATCCTAATCTTATGTAACTGGCACACCATGAAATCCAACTTCACATGCTGTCCTTATTCCTCTCACAAAATGCCATATACACTTCCAACTAAAATAGAAAATCTCTGAATCCCTCGTTGTTTCTTCACACCTTGGATTCATTGTTCGCACATGAATCTCCCACATGCACGTATGTACTATGCCATCATGCGATCCCCTTTCTTGAATCCAGATACACCATGTCTTGCAAATTCTTGGTGCATGTGATGAGAGTTTTGACGTGATCAATCTCAGAAAGTGTCCTCAATCTTTCTCCTCGCTTGACCCTTCTTCTACACCATGCGTCATCATCCACAAATGATGATCCTATGAAAAATCCAAAGAAATTAAGAAATAACACAAAAATCTACACGCCTTTTCTTGAATAAAAGCCTCTGGCATCCTTCCTCATCGTCGTTGAAGAACTCATCGGTGCAACATCACCAGTGTGGTAGTTTTTCAACCATTGAATTGAATCTGAATATCTGATAGAAAATTTGTTTTTGGCAGAATTCAATGGCTTAGAAAATGTCACTTACTTGTTGCATTGGTGCAACGGTGGCATGTTAACTTTTTTCCTTAACAGATGAATCATACCAATGTTTGTTTACCCTTATTCGAGGAAAACCGGAGATCTAACTAGTTTCTCTACGTGGTTAAATCTACTCCATTTTCTATTTTTAATCTAATTTTTTCTATTATAGTATTAATATTAATATTACATTTCAGTCTTATTCTAGACTCATGCTAGTTATGGTTACTATTATAATTGTTTGTGTTCTCAACTATGTATACATTTATTTCTATTATAAATGAAGTGTATAATAATTTTAGCTTAATATGTTTGCACATGTTTATTTATAAACATTATCTTAGTTTTTTTATGTTTTTATTATTTACAAAACATGATAAATTATTATGTTTTAGCCTTTTCTTTGCACAAAGTTTTATATCTTCGTAGATATGCCAATTTACAATTTCCAATTCTCTCTCTCTCTCTATTATATATATATATATATATATATATATATATATATATATATATATATATATATATATATATGGGTCCTCTCAAATTGGTCTACATATTTTATATTCCATAATTATATTTCAAAACTAAAAAATTGAAAGTAAATTGTTATAACAAAGATCAAGATGTCTCTCTAAGTCCTAGATGTCTACTCTTCTAATGCTCAAGTTGATGTCTTCCGCTTGCACCAAGATCTTTTAGTTTTAAAAATGAATAGATAGTCTATCAAGGATGAAGTTCACTTGAGAGATACAAACACCAATGACATTGGAGCCCAACCATATAAGGGATTGATACAACCTTCTACCCAAAACCTTAAGGCAATGGGTTAATGGGTCTTTCATTTTTATATAGTGCTCTATTTTTTCATTTCTATCCAATATGGGACTTAGACTCACTTGGATTCCCAATATTTTTAACCCAATTATTTTAATTTTTTATGTGTCAAACACGTTTTCCATTTGACATTAAAGTGAGAACATGTTAAACTGTGTGAAAAAACTCAAATGCTAGCATAAACACGTTTGACATGTAAAAAAAAGGTTAATGTAATATAAAAAGATTATATTCATTCATTTTTAAAGTTTGAAGATCAAAATCTATCAAAATTTTGGATAAGATTGAATTTCAATTTTACATTAAAGTTCAAAGACTAAAAACATATATAACTCTTCTTATTTTTATGGGTCTTACCAAACTAGGCCTAAGTTATTTAGGCCTTACCTAATCTATATGAGTTTAGGGAATCCTAGTCTTTGATTAAGCTTCACTTTAGGCTACCTTAATATAATTTAATTCTAACATATGTTCATATGGTGTCCTTCTGTGGGAATGATATCATCTCGGTCCATTTACGATACACACTAACCTCTCTAAGCTCAAGGAGAATATGAGACTTTGAAAGAATTTTTTTCCTTTCTTTATCATCTTGGTTTTCCATGATATTTTTTTTTCCTTTCTTTGAAGGAATGATATCATCTCAGTCCTCCCACGGTACACTAGCCTCTAAGCTTAAGGAGGATTTGAGGCTTTGAAGAAATCTTTTCCTTTCTTTATCATCTTGGGTTTTCTATGGTATACCATAGTGGCTGCCCAATCTCAAAGAAACTTGTAGAGGAAGAGACTTGACAAGATACGTGTTAGAACATGTCAGAGAGGACATGATTTATTGATATGACAATTGTGCTATAGAGAAATGCAATGGTCTTGCATTTTAGATCGTAGGATTTGGAGAGATATGATGGTCATGACGTTTCAACTGGGGAATTTTCATATCTCTCCTACAAGATCAAATATTCCAAAGTTTTATACGTTAGAGTCAATCCATAAACTTTTTTTTAACATAAAAAATATATAATAATAGAATTATTAATTCAGCATTTAATATAACTGTATATTTAAAGTTTAAACTTGAAACATTTAATATAACTGTATACTTAAAGTTTAAACCTGAAATAATGTAATGAGCTATTTCACATACTTGGTAATACTAAAAACATATTATCTCATATTAACTATATTAATTTCTTATACTAACAGATGATTATATCATTGCATCGTATGATAGACTCACAAAGTTTAATTTGTACAAGAAATTTAAGTGTGTGCTAACAAAAACAAGTAAAACGAAAATATGTTTGTACATAACTTTTTCTGAGTAAAATCCACATAAAGTTAATGATGAGTCAAACTGAAATGGATCTTCCAAACAAGTCTCCAGCAAACAAAAAGTTAGGATGCTTGACAATAAACAACATCTTCTCTGAAACCATTATACCATCCTCATGATCCACCATTTGGTATTCCATCTCATTCCTTTCACAATTCTTTTCACTTTCACTAGCACATCAGCTTGATCTTGGAATATTACTGCTCCTTCGGGCCGTAATATACTGTTCATCTCCAATCCAATAGAATGTCTTCTGCGTTACATCTGCATTGATCATTTAAGTTAGCAGAACCCAAATGTAGTTTGTTTCCTTTGCACGCCTAACTCCAAGATTGTTCCTCTACAGGGTCTAACATAAACATTTAGCACGCACTCCAAGAATCTTATACAAGTTGAAAACATCATTTGCATGGAAAAGGCCTATCCATTATGAGTTTGTGCTCTCATTCGGTTTTGTTTGTCTGTGCAATCTCCAAAATGTGAACTATTGTGTACTAAATTATGCAACGGAAGATTCAATTTACTAGATCTTAGAGTTGTCATCAACATAAAAAAGATAAGTTGCAGGCAATAGACCAAAATGAAAAAGGAAAAGGAAACCATGTCACAGAAGTTACCAGTCATGATAAATGCCAATCAATCCACAGTGAAGTCTGCCTAAGTCGACAATATTTATACAACAAAGAAAAGGCGAAAATAGAGTTAGCCCAATCCACTTGTATGGCCAAAGACGACCACCGTAACTCAATTAAAAATGACCTATGTTAACTTTAAGTTCAGCACGGTCAAAAGGAATAATCCCTTTATATATAATAATATAGAAATTATGGATAAAAAAAAATATCGCAGTTCGATCGAGACAAATACAATAGAGTATATAGTTGAGAACATAAAAATAACAATAATTGTAACCATAACTAGCACGAATTTAGAATAAGATTTGAATGTAATATTAATACTAATACTATAATAGAAAAAATTAGATCAAAAATAGAAAATGAGGTAGATTTAACCACGTAGAGAAGCTAGTTAGATCTCCGGCTTTCCTCGAATAAGGGTAAACAAACATTGGTATGATTCATATCTGTTAAGGAAAAAAGTTAACATGCCACCGTTGCACCAATGCAACAAGTAAGTGACATTTTCTAAGCCATTGAATTCTGCCAAAAACAAATTTTCTATCAGATATTCAGATTCAATTCAATGGTTGAAAAACTACCACACTGGTGATGTTGCACCGATGAGTACTTCAACGACGATGAGGGTGGATGCTAGAGGCTATGATTCAAGAAAAGGCGTGTAGATTTTTGTGTTATTTCTTAATTTCTTTGGATTTTTCATAGGATCATCATTTGTGGTTGATGATGCATGGTGTGGAAAAAAAAGGATCAAGGGAGAAGAAAGATTGAGGACACTTTCTGAGATTGATCACGTCAAAACTGTCTCCACATGCACCAAGAATTTGGAAGACATGGTGTATCTGGATTCAAGAAAGGGGATCGCATGATGACATAGTGCATACGTGTATGTGTGAGATTCATGTGCGAACAATGAATCCAAGGTGTGAAGAAACAACGAGGGATTCAGAGATTTTCTATTTTAGTTGGAAGTGTATATGGCATTTTGTGAGAAGAATAAGGACAGCATGTGAAGTTGGATTTCATGGTGTGCCAGTTACATAAGATTAGGATACATAGTTGTTGGAGATATACCAACACACATAGTTGTTGTTTGTGATCACATTTCATGTGTCATGCTATAATTTGTTTGCGTTGTTGGGGAAGGCACGCACCAGACAATTGGCTTGAGACATAGAAGGAAAAAAGTGAGACAGAAGCAAGAGAAGATAATAGAGGGAGATAGTTGCAGAGGAGGGGTTAGCATAGGTTGGATCATCTTCTTGTGAAAAGCCACGTGATTGTGAAGCCTCTTCTGCAACGCCACTTTCCCGGGGTGACTCCCATTTGAATCTTCCAATCTTCATACCAAGAAAAGGCCAACTTATATATATATATATATATATTACTAGCAAGTTTCTTTAAGTTAGAGTTAGATAGACAGACGGATAGCTCAGCAAGATAATTTAGTCCTTGCTCCTTAGAGATTCAATATTCTCAAGTCATTTCTCCACATTGCTTGGTAGATTCTGGTGATGCAATCCAAGGTTTGAGCAGCTGATCCTCGGATTCATTTGGGCACATAACATTTTGTTGGCAATGGTAATAATTCTTTTACACTTTCCATATCACATTGTGTTACTTTTCCTTTCCAGGCCTTTAGTTAGACAGTCTGTTGTTTTACAGTCATTTGTTTTACTTTGCGTCTTAACAAATATCATGCAGAAGTGCCGTTTTTTTTTTTACTTATGTTAAGGATGCAATGTCTTTTTGAAGTTTAAAGGGTGCTTAACTAGGTGGCATTTACTATGTTGTCATGTAACAATTGCAACGTTGGCTTCATTTATATGATTGACCTTTACTTGTAATGTGGGAGCAAATTCTCACCAATTGGTTTGCATGTTTGCAAATGATAAAGGCACTGATGATTCTTTTGAATGCACAGGCTGATCAAGTCAATTTTGTAGTGGGGTCCCATGTTTGGGTAGAGGACACTGAGTTAGCTTGGATAGATGGAGAAATCCAGGAATCTAACAAAGACGAGGTCACGATCCTCTTTGAATCGGACACGAGGGTGAGTCTCCTGAATGTATGGTAAATCCGTATATATGCGTCTGTAGCACACATGCACACACACACAAACCTGCAAACAAAATTTTCTGTCTGGTATATGTAGTTCGTTTCTCCAATGCTTTGTACTTTTTGAGGCTATTGTGGGTGTGTGATGCATTATTATATTGGTGAAAAGGAATATCACAGTATGTGATAGGGTTTGAACCTTCTCTGTGCATCTGATATTCATATCATAGATACTTCTTTAGCAAGGAATTGTGTAGTTTATCTAAAATCTTGTCAAGAAGTTTGTTTGCAAGAGTTTTCCATTGTACTTCAGAGTTAAACCAATTCACCTACACAATGAGATTATTAAACTGTCGAAAGCACTCAACAGCATCTGCATTTCCATTGCAGGTTGTGAGAAAATCCGCTAACATGTATCCCAAAGATCCAGAATTCCCACCTGCTGGTGTGGAAGATATGACAAGACTGGCATATCTGCATGAACCAGGACTTCTTCAGAATTTGCAAATTCGATATTCCATAAATGAGATTTATGTAAGATGTTGAATCGATATTCCGGATGTGCTTTCTTTTGCTGTGACACTCACTGCAATGAAGCTTTAACTACTTTTTATGGTGTCGTTTGCAGACATACACGGGAAGTATATTGATAGCTGTAAACCCTTTTCAAAAGTTACCTCATTTGACTGGAACTAGTACCATGGAAAAGTATAAATGTGCGGCCTTTGGTGAGCAGAGCCCGCACCCTTTTGCTATTGCAAGTTCTGCATATAGGTACCTCGTTGCTGCTCTCAGTTTTCTGTACTTTGGTTGGTGGCTTTAACCTGTTTCTGTGCTTTAAAGAAGATAACAGGTCTAGATAATTAAGAAACAAATAAGTCCGTGTTATGGAGCGTATACCATTTGATAGTTTTTGTTTTTGGTTTTTGCATCCATCGCAACAACTTCTTTTTTGTTAAGTTGAAATCAGTGATAATCGTTGTTTTTTGAGGAGTCTAGGTCCTTATTTTTGTGGAAATTTATATCTCTCTTTTGAGTATTAACCAAAATGAAAACTTTTGTGATCTATCTTTTTTTAATACATTGCCTACTGAACTCAATAATGAAATGATAACTGTTTTTCTGGTTTTATAACTTATTTTTACTGTTTCTAGTTTCATAACGTGATAGCGGAACTCCTTCACTTTTAAGGGTATGTGAGAGAGAAGAAAACAGTTATCATTTGGTTTTTAAAGGCACAACTGATTGTAGCTTATGGTTTTTAAAGGATGAAATTTGAGATCTTCAAGAATATATAGATAGTGCCTACATAAGAAGTTTAGACAATGCCAAGAGTACCTTAAGTTATGTTTTCTCATTTGGTAGTGGTGTTTTGTCATGGAATTCAAAGAAATAGGAGGTGGTAGCTCAATCCACCACTGAAGATAAATATATTTCTGCTGCAGCCGCAACAAATCATGCCATTTGACTTAGAAAAGTTTTATATGATGTGGAGCAGCTACATGATGAATCTACTGCCATATGAGTTGATAATAAGTCAATTAATGCAATCGGGAAAAATCCTGTTAAGCATGGTGGAACTAAGCACACAAGGTGAAATATGATACCATTAGAGAAGTAGAAAAATCATAGGAAAACATCCTGGAGATAGCAATTCGAAGAAACAGATCTATCTTTTTGTAATACATCACCTACTGCACTCGGTAATAGAATGATAACACTTTCTTCCTTCTTGCATTGAGTAACTACACAAAAATTGTATTTCTGGTTTTATATCTCTTCTTTACCGTTTCTGGTTTCGTAGCAGTATCAAAGGTTCTTGGCAATTGTCAAATGATATAAAATTATGAATAAGACGTGTCTACATTCACTAACCAAGATAACTATCTACAGCAAGATGATAAACGAAAAAAGAAACCAATCTATTTTGGTTAGTGGAGAAAGTGGAGCTGGAAAAACTGAAAGTACAAAGATGCTTATGCAGTATCTTGCTTTTATTGGAGGGAGAGCAGAAACTGAAGGACGGTCTGTGGAGCAACAAGTTCTCGAGGTAAGAAACTAAATCTTGCCCTGTATTCTGATTAAGTTTCTGCATTTTAGTTTTCTTGTCTAACCCCAAGCTTACTGGACCATATATTAATCTCTCTCACAGTACTATGACTGTAAGATTAGTGATACATTCTTGAGAAATTTAATTTTGGATGTTATTACTTATTTTGCATGTTATGCACAATTGTGCAGTCCAATCCAGTTTTAGAAGCATTTGGCAACGCAAAGACAGTTAGGAATAATAATTCTAGGTACTGAGTTTGTTGTCCAATTAGATCTTTTTTCCTCTTCTTTGTAATTTCCTCTGCACCCTCTTTTGCCTAAATTGATTTAAAGTCTGTCCTAAGCTTACATAGTATAATTTCAGTCGTTTTGGTAAGTTTGTGGAGATTCAATTTGATCAAAAGGGGAGAATTTCAGGAGCTGCTATCAGAACATATTTGCTGGAACGATCCCGTGTTTGTCAAGTTTCTGATCCTGAGAGAAACTATCATTGCTTTTATATGCTGTGTGCTGCACCAAAAGAGGTACATTATTATTCTTCCTTGTTTTGGTACAACAATGACAAAGAGGTTTAAATTTTATAAGCTCAAATTTTCCAATTCCCTCGTCACTAACTTGATCCAAGTAGCTTACAGGATTCATGGTTTCATAACAAAAAGTTCATGAGCATTCTCTACATGCATATGAGCTTCAAAAGTTGGGTTTTGAAGTTTTTTTAAGTTAGCTTATGAGATTCATTGTTTTTATTTGAGTTTTCCCATGTCTAGGAATCTGGTAAGTATAAATTGGGAGATCCAAGAAAATTCCATTACCTTAATCAATCAAATAGCATTGAGCTGGATGGGTTGGATGATTCTAAGGAGTACTTTGCAACTAAGAGAGCTATGGAGGTTGTTGGGATCAGCTCTGAGGAGCAGGTACCTCTCAGTAACATCCCCATTGGAGAGTGTATATATGTTTCTTCTTTTTTTCTATTAATTGTTTTCATTAGAAATATTTGGCATCCCTCTTCTCAGGATGCTATATTTCGAGTAGTAGCTGCAATACTTCATTTAGGAAACATTGATTTTGTTAAGGGAGTGGAAGAGGTGTTTGATTCCTGTCAGCCCAAGGATGAAAAATCCTATTTCCACCTAAAAACCGCAGCTGAGCTTTTGATGTAAGTGAAGTCGTTAATTTATTTTTTGTTTCTCTTAAAAGTTAATCTCCAAGTCTATTACTTCTATGGTTATTTATTTGTTTGTTTGTGGAAGGTGTGATGAGAAGTCCCTTGAAGAGTCTTTCTGCAAAAGTATTATAGTGACTCGTGGCGACACCATAACAAAATCACTTGATCCAAATTCTGCAGCTCTCAGAAGAGATTCATTAGCTAAAATAATTTATTCAAGGCTTTTTGACTGGTAATATATCTATGATGCTCAAAAGTTTACATATCCTTATAAAAGCTCATTTTAATGTACATGAGTTTCCCTGATTCTATTGGTGCAATCATGTGTTGTCCAGGATTATGTGCAAGATAAACGACACTATTGGGCAAGATCCAAAGTCAAATAGTTTGATTGGAGTTCTAGATATATATGGATTTGAGAGTTTCAAAACCAACAGGTGCTTAGCCAGTACCCCTTTTTTCCAGATGTTGACATGAAGTTTAATTATTTACTATAGGAACTTATGCGCAATGCATTTATTAACTCTACTCTATGTTAGAAAATAACACTCGCTTAGATATTTGTGAATATGCTTTTGATGTTTTTCCACACTATGTGTCAATAAGACACTTACAGTTTATAGACTTACATATTGGCTTTTCACCTACAAAGCTATAAACTCTACCATTAGGACACCATTTATTCCTTATTATTGTCTAAAAACCACTGCATTAATCTACTGACTCTTACAATCTAAAACTGACAAAAGTCTTAAACAAATAAACAACCTAACTAAATCTATCACATTTAAGTTTACCCTAACGCTCTCTACGAAGAGAGAATCTATTGGTTATGGATCTGTCTTCTTCACATGCCAGAGTATTTTGTTTGTCTGATTCAAGCATAACATAAATGGTTAAAAAATGTTGAGGTAGTTGTGTTAGAATTTTGGGAGTAGAAATAATTGCATTGGTTGTTGATGGCTGGAAACTTAGAAAGAGGGTAGTTGAAAATTTTTGGAAGATGACTAGTAGATGATTGAGTGTATAATGTAGCTCTTAACGATGGTGGACGATTTTATAATTCCTATAACATGACTCCTGATAGTTCCTTGCTAGATATGTTTGTAACTTGATCTTCTCTTCCAGATTACTTGAGTTGAGTTTGCTTATATATAATTTATTTTAGTAAGATTGTCCTATATTATAAACATCCTTACTTAATAGAAAACAACGAAAAACATAAAAGAAAAATAGTGTCATTTTTTTGGAATTGACCCTTTTTCCTATGGTACTAACTTTTCAAACTCTCCTTTGTAATGTCTAATTGGTGGGACACAGCTTTGAGCAATTCTGTATCAATTTGGCAAATGAGAAATTACAGCAACATTTCAACCAGGTTTGATTCCCTTAGTTTGTCCATCTTGTTGGTACTCATCATCTGTTGAACAATTTCTGTTGACTCAATGAACACTTCATTTGCAGCATATCTTCAAAATGGAGCAAGAGGAATATAAAAAGGAAGAGATTGATTGGAGTTATATTGAGTTCGTGGATAATCAAGATGTTATTGATCTCATAGAGAAGGTGCAGTTCACACTTCCATCAATTTTGCCATTGTGGGAAACTTCTATCATTTTCTCATCTCAGTCTTGCATCAGATGTATTTTCATTTATATGTATGATTCTACCATGGTTTCCACTCCCATTTGGACTAAATTAATCCTGCTCGTGATAATGTGAGTGTGGTTGACCTGATGAGTTTTCATGATGCCTTTTTTGAAACATCCATTCAAATTAAATTCCTCAGTAAGTCAACATGTCATGATTAGCGAATAGTGATTGTTCTATTGATGTTACTGCCATCGATTTTTGGACAAAATGTGAGAATGGTTCATAGATGGCTTGCTAGTACATATAACTGCATATGTTAGGAACAAGTCAGAGAAATAACCTTTAAGAGAACAGGGTTTAAGGTGTATCAGAAGAGGAAAAAGGAGTAAAAGGGCATTAATTCAAAAAAAGAAAGAAAACTCAAACAGAGAAACCTGAGAATTTCAAATAGAAGTTTCAGAATTATTACAGAAACACTCCAGAAACCTACCACTATTCACTAATTTTCCTATCCTCCCCCCATAACCCCAAAACACACCTATATATACAAGCTTCCCAACAACATAAGATTTTACAGCTGTTTTAATAAACACAAACAGTTGTTTTTTCCTTTTTCCTGGTTTCTTCTTTAATAGAACTTTGTAATAGGAGGTGGTGTCCTGACAGAAGTTTTGAATATATTTTGTAAAACTGAACACATTCCATTATAAAGGAGTAAGCTCGTTTGTAGGGGTGTTTTGTTCTGTAATAAAGAGAGGAAATTCAGAATCTTTTCCCTGTGTTTACTATTGTTTCTTGTTAGGCTTTAACATTTTCTTTTCTGAAAAGAGTATGTATTTGAACTTTACTGAGATATACTTGTTTCTTTTGTATTTTACATTTCTAATTGATGTACACTTGTAACTGCAGAAACCAGTTGGCATTATTTCTCTCCTGGATGAGGCCTGGTATGTATTTCAATACTGAGTGGCTCAAACACTTGACTGTGGTTATTCAATTAGATACGGATTGGTTAATATTATTCACTTTTGCATTAAATATACTTCTATATAGATATGCAATGGCATCTGCATATGCATGACCTTTGAGATTGTGAGGTTGTCCTGCTTATTCTTTGTAGTATGTTTCCAAGATCAACGCACGAAACATTTGCTGAAAAGCTGTATCAAACCTTCAAAGACAACAAACGCTTCAACAAGCCAAAGTTCTCTCGCACTGACTTCACCATTAAGCATTATGCTGGTGATGTAAGTGAAGTACATTTTTGTCTACATAGTTTTCTCAAGGGCTAACTATTATTTTCATTTCATTCACGAAGAAAAAAGGCTTAATATATGATGGTTTTCAATTCCAGGTCACTTATCAAACTGATCTTTTCCTTGATAAAAATAAAGACTACGCTATTCCAGAGCATGCTGACATACTCAATGCCTCCAAGTGCTCCTTTGTTTCAGGGTTGTTCCCACCTTTACCTGAGAATGCTACAAAATCGAAAAAGTTCTCTTCAGTTGCCACTCAGTTTAAGGTCTGTTTTGTTTTGCCAAGTATATATATGAAAATTATCTCTGCCTTGTATTCATCTGCATTATGCTTAATTAATGCACGTATTACAAAGCTACAACTGCAATCTTTGCTTGAAACACTAAATGCTACCGAGCCACACTACATTCGTTGTGTAAAGCCAAATCATCTTCTGAAGCCAGGGATATTCGGGAACAAAATTGTGTTGCAGCAGCTTCGATGTGGAGTAAGTTCAATGCCATTTTGGCTGTGTTCTCTTGTCTGACATGAGTACTGTGGCCAAGTGACTTGAGACTTTGCGGATGCCATTCACAGGGAGTAATGGAGGCAATTCGGATAAGTTGTGCTGGATATCCTACTAGAAAGAAATTTGATGAATTTGTTCAGAGGTTTAGCATCCTGGAACCTGAGGTTCTGAAAGAATGGTATTTTCATGCATACCTTTCCATTTTTTGTTTTGCCTTTTCCAGTCATATTGATGAATCTGATTGTGGAGTATTTGAAACTGAATAACAATAACCATACATTCTCAGCCCTAATAGGAAGACTGCTTGCAAGAGGCTTCTAGATAGAGTCAATCTTAAAGATTATCAGGTGCCAATTTATCCAACTGGATTTTTTATTCATCTCAGTTGTAGCATTTACATTGCATGCTGGTTTGCTTTAACATGGACTTGAAATAAAATGTTATTCGGAATAAAACAAGTTAACTGCTATTGCATTGCTTCTATGTGCTTGTGTGATTGCTTCATTTAAGATCATAAAAGGAAAAACAATAAAACTCTTGCTGACTGAACTATTTCCCATTGCAGATTGGAAAGACAAAAGTGTTTCTGAGAGCAAGTCAAATAGCAGAACTAGATGCATGTCGTGCAGAGGTCCTGGGAAGATCTGCAAGTGTTATTCAGAGAAAACTCCGCACGTTTCTCTGTCAGAAACAGTTCATCTCATTGCTGTTGTCTGCCATAGAACTTCAAAGGGTTGCGAAAGGTGTCATTTATGTGAAGCTTTTAGGACTATTTGTAGTGTTTTACTATGTAATCAATGAAATGTTATTGCACGTTGATTGTATATTTATGTGCTTTGAATTTAATGTAGGACAACTTGCACGACATCAGTATGAATGCATGAGGAGAGAAGCAGCTTCTTTGAAAATTCAGAAAGATTTCCTAATGCATGTTTCCAGAGAAGCTTACAAAAGTATTTATGCCTCAGCTATTTATATTCAAATTTGTTTGAGAGGGATGGTTGCTAGAAATGACCTTAGATTCAGAAAACGATCACAAGCTGCAGCTGTTATACAGGTAGGATAGAGAACTTCTTAGTTAAAAGAAGAATACTGTTAAAAAGTGGATTTCAAGCCTAACTCAACCCCACAAACCGGTTTGTAAGGTGAGGTGATACCATGTTAAAAAGTAAACTTTAGACCTAACTCAACTTCACAAAACCAACTTCTAAAGTGAGGTTTGCACCCACTTATATATTATAAATTAGTCTTATTTCTAGTCGACGTGGGACTTTCAATACAGATACACTGTCATATCTAAGTCTTACATTGAGTAAAAATGAAAAAACTAAATAAAAAATAACATTTTGGATTAGAAGTAGTGTTTTATGTCAGTTTGATTCAGGTTTCATTGGTATTGAATTTCTTCAGTTATGCTTCGTTAAAACAAATAATCATTTATATCTAGAATCTCAAGTGAAATTTAAGTCTTTCACTTACCCTTTCAATCATTGTAACATGCTATTTTATAATGAACAAGCATGAGGTTAAAGCATCGAAGGTGTTGGGCAATTGTTTATCTCACTAGTAACCATATATTCACATGGTATGATGTTTGGTGCATTATATATAAAACATGATAAATTTAATGTGCTTTTTCTTTTGTCTTCTTATTATAGGGTCTATATAGAGGTTATATTGCTCGTACTTATTTCCAGAGGTTAAAGAAAGCAACAATTTTCGTAGTGTGTTCCAGGAAGAGAACAATGGCTCGGAGAGAACTTCGAAAGCTTAAAATGGTGTTCCCTCTTCCCTCTTGTTTAGTTTTCTTCATTCTTAAAGCATTAGCAAATTCCTATAGTATTTTTCATTTTAAAATTAATCAGCATTATTAATCATTTTTCATAAGAAATTGGTGAGCTTTTGTTACCATAAAATTCTCTACATCTCTGATACTATATATATATATATATATATATATATATATATATATATATATATATATATATATATATATATATATTTCTATTGTAGGAAATATAAATTAATAAATTTATGATAAATTTAGATGTTTTTAATTAAATTTTGTTGGTATATTAAGTACTCAATTTTTTAATTGAGTTTTTACTATTTAAGTTTTTATTAATTAGATGGCGTGGTTATGATTTTATTATATAATCTTAATTACTTCTCTCTACATGTTAAGAAATGTTGCTCATATAAATATTGTTGTTATCATGAATAATTTTTATTATTTTTATTTAAAATAGATTGGATAACAAGTAGGTTTCATTAATAATAGTGATGAAACAATCTTTTCATAATTCTATGTGATGATATGAAAGTTATTAGGACGAATAATGATCTAGTTATTCAACACGTTCTCAATAAAAAAAATAAAAGTTATTTAATCACTTATCATTTTATATTTTAACCATAATATTATTTTTATACTAATTATAAAATTTTACATTTACAAGTGAAAACAAATAAATAAAATAGTCATATCACACAATTAATATTAACAAAGACTTAACTGGAAAATATATAAGTTTTGAATGTTCAATAAACCAAAAACTTTTAATAAAAAGTTAATTAAGAATGCTCAAATTTATCAATAAATTTAAACTTACAAAAATAAGAAATCCTCGACCATTGGCAAACTATAGTTTTTAGATTTTTCATTGTGGCTCTTTTACTTTCCTATCTATAATTAATATATATTTTTAAATTTGAACTTAGTGTAGGCTGCCAAAGAAACAAAGGCACTTGAAGCTGCAAAAAATAATCTGGCAAAGAAAGTGAAAGATTTAATTTCGTTTCTAGAGGAAGAGAAGACAATGAGGGTAATTTATTTATTTACAGTAAATTAAAATGTAGAAGCATGAAAGAGTTTATCTCCAAGATGCTAAATGTTTTGTCCTTTCATTATGATATTGAGGAAGCTACGACACAAGAAAATGAAAAACTACAATATGCTTTGCAAGAGAAGGAGGTACAGTTGGAAGCCAAAACACAAGAAATTGAAAACCTAAAACATGTTTTGCAAGCGAAGGAGGTTCAGTTCGAAGAAATCAAGGAAGCCAAGAAACAGGAAACTGAAAAACTGCGGCTTGATTTGCAAGAGATGGAGTTTCAGTTCCAAGAAGCTAAGGCAGTGCTCACTGAGGAACTAGAGACTGCCATGAAAGTAGTTGAGCAACCTCAAACTGTGCAGGTATTCTGTTAATTATTCATACCTTCCTTTTGCTGCAAATCTTGTATTGAAAGAGAATATTAAGATGGATGGAAATAAAAAACTGTTAAGAAGGAGACAGCGTCAGACTAGAGTTTATAGGTAATTTGATGGGATGGAACAACATATCCAACAAACAATAAATATCGTTAAGATATATTCTAATCATAATTCTAATACTATGTTAAGAAGTGGACTTTAAACCTAACCCAATCTCATGAAACCGGTTTAAACCGTTAGTGTAAGGTGAGGTTTGCACCAACCTATATATTATACATTGATTTTATTTCTAGTTTCCAACAAACACTTAATTCAACCCAAATAAATCTAGAAAAATTAAATATTATTTTTCTTTTCACTCGTTAGTATTCTTTTGGAATGAGTAATAATAGTCTTTGTACATGTATTTATACATAATACAAAGAATATAACTCTCACGTCTTATTTACTATATTTACGTAGTGCTTTCAATTTATTGGTTTTTAATTTCTCTCTCCAATGCTTCTCTACCAAAATTGTTTGTTCACCAATTTTAATAATCTCTTACTTGAAAACTAATTTCAATTTGTTTACACACCTTCATTAGTGCAGTGAAATTCTAATTTTGTTCCTTATTTTTATATTCGTAATAGAAACTTATAAAATAAGTGAGTTTTAAAAATTACTCTATTTGTCCTTATTAAGATTTTGTTAGAGTCTTCTTGGGTCAGAATTGTGTCAAAGATTAAAAAAGCATACAAAAATACTGTATGCGAATACGTATTAGAATCATAAACACATCATTTTAAGGGACATACTCAAATTTTCTAATTAACTAATGTGAAAAAAATAATGAAGTGTTTGTAGAGTTGTTAAAACAGATAATCTGACTCGATCCAATCTGATCTATTATAAGTTAGTCATTTAATGAGTTAATTTAACCCAACTCACTTGTTAGTATTTGATATTGAATTTTTATGTGTTTATTTTTTATTCTCTGCAGGAACTGGTGAATTCATTCGAAAAGAAAATTGGAAGAGAGTTACCTACAAATGTTACTAACGATGAGTTGAATAACCTTACTTTAGAAAATAAACGTATTAAGGTACAAATCAAATACCAAGTATTTGAAATTTATGCATTCTTGTAATTATTTTTTATTATTATTATTATCGTTATTTTTTATGCTTTACAGGAACGCATTAAATTGTTGGAAAAGAAAACTACTTTACAAGAGTTTCCTGTTAACGATGAGTTTATCTATAAGCTTATTTCAGAAAATGAACACCTTAAGGTACAATTTAAATAACGTGTTTGAAATTTTACATTATTGTATATATTGTTATTGTTATGTTTTACAGGAACAAATTAGTTCATTGGAAAAGAAAATTACACCGGATTTTCTTGTCAATGCTGCTGACGCAATCAATAAATTTGCATCGGAAAATGAACATTTGAAGGTATAAATTAACATTAGATATCTCTTATTAAATCTAGGTTTAATAGCATTTCTTTTCTATATTTATAATAATAATATTATAAGAAAACACAATGATAAAAAAATTGTCAGTAAAATAGTATTTATTAACAAGTTTTATTTATGAAAAAAAGCTGTCAGTAAAATATAATTTATTGATGAATTTTAGAATTTTAATTGTTAATGAATATTTTCACTTACAATTGATTCATAGGTCATGTATAACTTTTATTAATTAGATACTTTTGTTAGTCAAATAATTTCAAAGTTTTTGCTTTAGTTTTGATAATGTGAAAGTAAAATTTGTTGGTAATTGAATTTTTTGAAAATCTATTAATAATTAAATTTTTGAAATTTCATTAATAATCGTATTTTTTAAAATTTGTTGATAAATTCGTTGGTAAAATTGAGTTTTAATTTTCTCACTAAATCTGATGAAATATGTCTTATATATTAAGTGGAGATGAGTGAGAAGAAAAAAGAAAAAAGAATGAGGAGAAAGAGAAGAAATGGGAAGAAAAACAATGAGAAAGATGAAGAGGAGAAGAAGAGAAGGAAGAGGAGGCGATGAGGATTGTTATTGCAGTGGTGACGATAGTGATAAAGGAGAAGGAAGAGGAGGAAGAGGAGGAGGAGGGAGAACCAAAAGTGGTGTACACAATGACAACGATGATAACAACAACAAATGTCGGTGACGAAAGAAAATGAAAAAAAATAAAAAGAAAAAAATGAAAAAGAAAAGAATAAGGAAGGAAAAAACCAAATATCAACAATTATTTACTGACATTTCTAAATCGTCAATAAAAATTATCAACTAGCATTATATCAATGATTTTTTTTATGTTGGTAATCTTGCTTGATTGAAGAAATTTTGTGCTTACAAATGAATATTTTTCCTATTGACAAGCTCAGGTTTTTTTTTATAGTGTAATGATTCAAAGTATTTCTTTTTATTATTTTTTCTCAGTGATGCCCTATGTTTTAAAATGACTCAATGTGATTCTTTCAATTAATCAACGTTAACATAGTTTAAATCACCCACGCTTTACGTTTTTATTGTTCAATCCCAAGAACAAAAAGGGATAAATGATATTAATATTGATATAGCAGAAGGATCATATTTAGTCTTTTTTAAAATATATAGAGACCATATTGAGTACAAAATAAATAGAAAAAAAAAACATTGAGTTAAAAATAGGGAGAAAACATTGAATTATTATTATAAATATAAGGACAAAAATGTTATTAAACCAATGCAAAAACATCCTTTAAACACATCTCCTTTATGTTCATGACATTTTCATATTATCTAATTCATCTTCATTTTCTCTTGGTTGCTATTACTACCAGCCACAATACTCACAACCTTCTTCGCCACGCCACCAAGCCTACTCTCTTGAAATATCTCTGCGGCACCATTATCGCTCTCGTCCTTCTCCATCTTCTCGTCCACACTCGAGGTTTCGTACTAACAATGACCTTCACCGGCATGCCATTGTTTCCAACACACCACCTTTGCAAGCTTCTCATCTCATTTCTTCTAAAAGTTTTTTGTCGTCATTCCATTTAGGGTGTTTTTTTAATTATATTTTTCTTTACCCTAAGATGTTATTATTGGCAATACTTGCTCTAAGTTATTTGTTTCTCATTGTTGAAAAAATACGTAGCTAAAATGTATTTAATTTGTGTTAAAAATATACTTAAAATGTATTTCATTTTCATTAATGTTAGAATCTAGAGATCTCATATTGATTAGAAATAAAATAGATTTACACTATATAAGTGGTGTAAATCTCATCTTATTTTGAGTTAGGCTTAAAATCTATTTTCTAAATTAGAATAGAAAAACGAGAATAAATTGACATATTTAAATATTATATTTACATGTTGCTTCTAAATTATTCTTATTAGAACTTTTTATATTGAATAGAAACAATACAAATGATGTGGACTTTAAAAGAATACACACAATACTAGAAAATTAATAATCTTCATATGATATTTGAAACATTAACTATAGGACATTATTTGTAATGTTTAACATGAATACATCATGACACCTTAAAAGTTATTTGAAAAAGTAGTTGTTAGGAGTAAAATTTTCATATAGTTATTAGTGGTATTAAAACAGGATATAGAATTTAATCAAAATCAAAAAATCAAATCCATGGGTCATATAATAATCAAAATCTGATATAGACTTAATAATCAATTATATAATGTAGACTTAATAGTCAAAATTAATATCTATCCATATATTGTCTTAAATTTATATAAGAAGAAAATTTAAGTGATTGGGTCATATGATTCCTCAAAATCACATTAATGAGAAAATGGTATGAAAACATTTTGTGAACAACAATAAAAAATTACAATAGAATCACATGTTTAACACTCCGTGAGAAACAAAAAATAACATAAAAAATGTGGAGAAGAGAGTGAGGAACATGGAAATCAAGGACAGCCCAAAATTGTCCCTTCTTTAATTCTATACTTTTTATAAATTTAATAATGTATTTTTATTTTAATAATAATAATACAATTAAATTTTATTTTTTATTATTATAAAATATGGGTAGACACGTGTGTTTCTATCAGTTTTTCATATAATTATTGATTACAGTTATAAATTTGTTCTTTTGTAAAAACATATATAGACTTAACTAAAGTGATTAATAAATTTAAAAACTCTCAATTGAGTTTTTATTAAAAAATTTATTTCAATCTTTACAATTTAACTTTTTTATTGAATTTATAAAATACTATGTGACAATAACTATATAAGATAACCCAACAAGATAATAGTCAATTGAGAAATAGTCTATCATTGCATTAACACAAAAATTTAATAATAATAATTCAATTGAGCAATGAATTTTTTTTAGTACTCAATAAGTTATAAAAACTTAATAAAAATTCAATTAAAAACTTCCAAATTTACAATGGATTTTGAAACTTAATTAAACACCAATAATATAATTATGCTTATAACAAGGACGAAATAATCATTTTAACACCAATAATAATAATAATAATAATAATAATAATAATAATAATAATAATAATAATGTATTTTTATTAATATAGAGATGAGGAATGAAAAGATCAATATATAAGAATACTTACAAACCGTTATTTATATTAAAATAAATAAACACCATTTCCAAACCTTTGACTTTATTTTTATATCACATTTTCAAGAACACGTCATTCACAAAACGCCGCCGTGAAACCGGCAACGAACATTCCATTTTTTACAACAAAATAACATAAACTAAATTATAATTTTGATCTTCTATCATTTTTATCCGCGATTTGATCTTATTCTTACTTTATTTTTCAAACATTTTATTCTTCAGATTTAAAAAAATGTAAAATTATTCCATTCAAATGATTAAATCGTTTAATTCAGAATTCAATTAGATCTATCACCATAAATATTATGTTATTTACTTTAATTATACTTAAACCTTGACCTTTATAACAACTTGTACAATAAAACATATCAAGGAAATTAAATTTCAATTCCAATAAGAAAATGGCATAAATAACATACATATATACAGAAGTAAATTATTTCTCACTAGATTTTCTTAAATTACATTTACCTTCTTTGTATTTTCTTTATTATTATAATTACTTCTTTTCATAAAAATAGACCGTGTAATGTAAAAATGTAATGTTTTTTATATGAACAATTTTTAAAAAGTATAGAATTAGTTTGTTTAATAGAGAAAATATCGATCTTAAAAAAATACGACTCAAAATTAAAAATTACACTATAATCAGAGAAAAAAAAAGAAAATAAATAAATAAAAAAAATCACATGTCAGATCTTTCAGAAGCCATATTTTGAATTTATAAAGAAAATCTTTTTACATGAAATTTCGTGAATTTACAATTGTTTTTTCTTTTCATTTTGGTACTAATTAATGATAGAGAAAAATGTGAAGGCGACAGAGTCCAAACGACAGCGTTGCGAAAATCTTCTTCTTCTTCAAAGCCCAGCTCTGTGATTTCTCCCAAGAAGACCCTCCATTATCACTTTCTTCTTGTACTCCTCCGAATCGAGATCAACCTCGTTGGACGGCGTCGTTTTGGAGTTTCCGTCGTCGTTTACGCTACCGATTTTCCCCCAGCGCGGAGCGCAGTAGAGCCACACCGAAGTACAGAGAATGGCACATAAACGACCCCAAAATATCATAATCACCAAAGTCACCACCACCACCGACATGCCAAAAACACCGTCGTTTCGTGCCTTCTTACGTGTCGTTTGCGTTCGCACCGCCGGCGGCGGCAGCCGCCCCGCCTGCCGTTTCGCCTGAGCAGGAGAACCTCTCCCCTGTTGACGCGTGTCCTCTGCGTTGTTTTCCAAACCGTGTCTTGTCTGGAACATAGTTTAAGAATATAAGGAGTTAGAACATAGAATTTATCGAAATTGGAAAACAATTGAAAAAGAATAATTATTACTCCAGTTCCCAGTTTATTTTAATGGAGGGAAATTAAATTTTTTAATATCGATAATGTGCAGTCACTAACATTTCTTTATTAAGGATTTGACTTGCATAATTTAATTACTCTAATTAGCAGTATTATTATTATTATTTAAGTTCAACTATTCAAATTCTTTTTACGTATTTTGTCACCGTATAATTTTTATTTTGTATGCATTTTACGAATCCATTAAATGTGTGAGTATAACACCGTTAGAATGTTAAAAAAAAAATTAAGAAAGGAAAACTCGTTTTATTATCAAGTTTTACAAAATTGATTTTCTTGATGGTATGTTATTAATTATCAATGTTTTTTAAAAAACTTGTTAACACATTTAATAAATTGAAAAACATGTAAAAAAATGGAAGATATAATGTTAGAAAAACAAAATGAAAATTTGATAAGATATGATTATTAGAATAAATACCTGTGTGGGGGTATAATAGGGTGTGGCGGGTGGGTGAGTGGACGGCGGAGGGTTGGTGGTTGCCGGAGACTGAGGCTTATGAGGAAGAGTTGACTTTGACTTGGCCTTGGAATAATGAGCATGGTGAGAGTGAATTGAAGCTTCAAACGGCACCGTTTTGTAAGATGATTTCTTGGTGAATCGAATCCTTAGCCATGAAAAACAACTTGTGGTAGTAGTTTTGTTCTTCCTCTTTTTCTTCTTGATGTTTGAAACATTAGAGGGTTTGGTGGGAGAAGATTCGAAGGCATGGGAAGAGCCAAAACAACATAGAAAAAGAGAGGTTTTGGATTTGGCCATGGAAATAGAAAGGATGAGAAAGAAGGATTTGATGAGATTGTTAGCAGTGGGTGATGAACATGGTTATTATTAGAATGATGAGGAAGAAGAAGATGAAAGGTTTTTGAGATTAGAAATATGATTAGTGATGGTGTTGTAATTGAAAGCATGGTAATTAAAATAATGATGAGATAGGAAATGGTTTTGTTTGATATATAATGTTAATTAGGGTTTTGGGATGGAAGACTTAGACTTTTAACGAGTCCAAATCTTCTTCACACGTTTACACCTTCCTCACGTTTCATCATAAATTCAATCTTTTAATTTATCTTTGGAGGCTTCTCTAAGGTGCTTATGCTTTACGTGCATGCACACACATGTGTAGTCATCATCAAATGGTAAAAACCATAAGAATGTAATTAGTTATAGTTGGTTTGACCACAAAAAACAATTGTGTAATGGAACTAATCGATTTCTTTTCTTTCATATGTATGTAACGTAATGTGGGGATTCCATGATCATCAAATTTGGTGGTTATATATGTACTTGTGTGATATTTCAATTAGTTTCTAACTTCTCTTTTACTAATAGGAAAACTTATTTTTCATCATCTCATTGATAGTTTTAGTGGATAAATTTTTCTTTACTAGTTTGCAAAATTTACTTAAAATAAAGCTACATAAAACCCTTGTTTTTAAGACTTTTATGTTTATCCATTTTAAAAAAAAAAAAAACTAGTTGTTCTTTTGTTCCTAATATTAGGGTTTTATGTAAGATAAATTATTAAGTTTCACGTTTAATCCATAAAAAACACATATCATATAAATATCATATATATATATATATATATATATATATATATCAACTCACGTAAAATATTCATATGATACACAATAATTAGTTTTTATTTACCAAAATAATTAATTTTTTATATTTTTAACTAATATTATATTTGGCATGTTTATTAATTTACTGGACCATGTCCACTTTGTATAATTCTTTAGGAATTCATCATAAAGAAACATGCTTTCGAATAATTTCAATTTTTGATAGTTTTCGCTCATTCAAACAATTAACACACGAAAAATAGAATATTCGATTATTGTCTGGAACATTCATCTTTGCAAATTCATAAATTGTTCCATTTCACTCTCATATTCATTTGTTATGTGTATTAAATTTATCCAACTCTGATCCATTGTTATCGGTAAAAACCAACACCTTTGCTTTTAGGTGAAGCTAAGAAACAATTAAACATGCAGTCTAATTTGTGAACTCAACCCTACTACCAGACCACAACATAAACAATTAATCAATGGATTTAGTTCAATACGCTCACTTCAAAGTATTTAAGAGACTAATATCTCATTCCTAAACAATCCTATTAATTAAGACTCATACCGATATCCATTTTTCTTTTGCCTATAATTTATTTGGTGATTTTGATCACCACTAAAAATCCACCACCTCACTGTTTTGTCATTCTAACATAGCAATGACCAGTGTAAAGAAAGCTCCAAGAAGCAGTGAAGCAACAAAGCAACAAAGGAAACACAATGAAGCAACTAAACAAGCAATGAAGGAAACACAAACGATAGGAAGAAACTAACAAGAATAAGAAGCATAGAGAAAACTCAAAGATTTCACAAACGTGAAAGACAAAAGGAAGAAAGATATGAATATTAAACATTATACACCAGTTATAGTGACTAACCAGTATAGAAAATGTTCTCCAATATTACATTTTTTCCATTACGTCACTTTCTATATTGATTCTAGGTCTAACTGGTATAAAAATGTAATTTTCTATATCGATTATGAGTGCAATTGATATAGAAAGTTTTGTAATTTATTACAATTTTACTATTGTGCCACTTTCTATATCGATTCTATGTCTAACCAATATAAAAAAAAATTCTCTTATTTACTATACTGTCACCATATGATTTTCTATACTTGGTAGATTTCAATGTCGTTATAAAAAACTTACTTTGCATTAATAATAGGTTAAAATTGGATGAAAAAACTTCTAGTTAGATTTTTTTCATCTAACGGTAATCTATTATAGTATTTATGTTAAAAAAAATATTTTTTTAAGCCTATAGGCTATGCATAGTAGCATATTATGTACTATTGTAGTCTATTTCCCACATTTTTGTTACTATAACTTGATATACTATGATTCATTAATCGTAGTTTAATATTAATATATTAAAAAATAAAGTAAATTCTAAAATTAATTTAACCATATTTGTAGATAATAATAGATATTTATACATGTAAAAGTAATTTAATTATCTCAATTTGAAGTATTATTATTTATTTTAATTAGTATTTTGAACTTTCAATACTAACTAACTCTAATTAAGGAGTTAAAAACGAAAACTAAAATGACGTAGTGTGACCGAACTAATACGTTTCTTTACGACAATGAAAACGGAATATAGCTAATTTTACCAAGTCTTTTATTATTTGTAAGTTCCTTTCATAAGGAAGAAACAGAAGACCTAATTTATTTATATGCAATATTTAAAGTTTGCATTTTGTAATTTTATGGGGCATTTATACATACAATTCTCGTGTTTAACTTTAAAAACAAAAATAAAAAACAAATGAAGTGGGTCAGTGAAAATCACAAAAACAGAAATTATATTAGAAATTTTCTGTACTTACATCAGAACAAAAATTTAAAATTTAATTAAAAGTTTGTCTATTATTAATTGCAACATTAATGATGATGAAAGACGACTGTTAGAGGAGGAGTTTAGGTTGGTTAGTTATGCATAATACAATAAATTATTATAAAAACTTCTTAGTTTCAAACTTGGGGAGCAATCAGAGGTGAATAGCCTCCTTTAATTAGAAGTTAAATAGAAGAAGATAGTGACATAAACAAAAAAATATAAAAGAATATTATAAAGAAAATGACATAAGTTTTCAGAAAATTTGATTTTCATATGCTATATCTATCATATCTTTTTTTGCCTTTGTCTTCATGTAAATTTATATTTTGTCAAATCTTTGACAACAATAATGACTACCTATGATCTTGATGGATCGATCACCATAAATCCACAAAAAATGTTCAGGTGGGAAATTGTTTTGTTTTTTATTCTCATAAGTGTTATTGAGTATAATTTGTGGATTTATTGAGTTTGGTGTTGAATTGAGAGGTTTTTTAGTGCATTTTTACTAGTTAATTATTTTTGTAATATAAATTATCTTTTCTTTATCTACATTTAGTTTTAAACTTTATCTTTTAAATAATTATTTTTAAGTTAAAATAATTATTTTATCTTTCGAGTGATTTTTTTTTAAATTTAATTCTTTTTCTTTGATTTTACCTCATTTTTTAATTTATAACCTCTATGTTTTTCAATCTTATATAAATCCATTCATTGTTTTGTATTTTGTTCTAGTTTTTGAATAAAAAGTAAGTTAAAACATATATTCATTGTTCCTATTAATTTACCATATGTTTTTTTATTTGTAAAGAAAAAAATTTAAATATGTCTTGCCTCATTTATATGATACATGACTTTTTACTATTTGTTGTGTAATTTGTTTTTCATTTGTTGAGAATATTTGAATAGTTAAATGTTATTTTCTTTTTCAACTTCTTAATATCCTTCTTATCGTGTAACTAATTTAAGTATTTTCAGTGTTTCAAAATAATTTTCTATGGAAATATTTTTCATGAACATATGAAATCTTAATTATCATGTGTATGTTTTATAATGAGTTTTTAACGGTCACTTATTTGTCACAAATTTATTTTCTTTTGACATATTTCTCCTTTTGATAATTATGTTTCTTAGAAATAGTCAAGACTAGTTACAATGATAATATATATAAAATTTGAATCATAATATATATAAAATTTGAATATATTATTTTGACTCTTCTCCAAGGCCATTTGTGAGGGTAATGTTTTTTGTTGTATATCTTGATATTTCATCCCTTTTTTTTTCCTATGAATAAATACAATCCAGTAATTTTGATTAAATATTCCAACAAATGTTTAATGAATAATATAAAAAAATGTCATTGAAAATATTATTTAATATAAACAAATAGTTGTCATGTCGTGTTGTCTACATCAGTTTTCACATGGAAACTTAACTTAGTATATGCCATAAATATAATAAAACAATATAAATTTAATAGATTCTAAATAATTAACATTAAATGACATTTCACAAATACATTACTTGAATAAACAACATACTATAATATCATACTAAATCAAAATTTGTCTATTTCTATCACATGGTTATAATTATTAAACTAAAACTAAAAACTTTTGGTCACGTTAAGACATCCAAATATCTAACAAATTGAACAATTAGGATCTCATGTTTCTTTAAATTTCTAATTTATAATCAGAGTTGAACATATGAAATTAAATTATTACCGAAATTTCTTAGTTTCAAACTCTCAAAGCAATCAATAGAAGAATATTACATCCGTTGAACTTAAATACAATGAGACAAAGACAGAAATAAGAAAATAAAACCAAAATGACATATGTTCTCTAAATATCACACTATAGAATATCTCATATCTAATCCTTTGCATGATTTGGTTTCGTGCAAATTTACAAATTTACAAATTTACAATAACATCACGTGATATCAAGTTTGATGGATTGACCAACGTAAATTATTCTATATAAAAATACTATGTTATGCCTCATTGTTAATATTGACATTTGAAGCAAGTTGGGACTCAAATATTTATCAACAATCTTAGGATAATAATTAGATTAGGTTTAGCATACCACTAATTTAGTATTATGAGTTGGCATTTTGAGTTTATTTGTCTCGATTAGTAGATTGGTTGTTTTTTTTTTTTAATTGAAAAAAAAAGATTGATTTTTTATTTTATTTTATTATATGTAAAATGAAAATATATAATTATATTATAACTTAGATCATTAATATTTATATTAAATTCTAATTATTATTTATAATAAAATAATTTAACATAGATATGATTATCTTTTTAATTTATTACATTAGAAACATTAATTATTAAAGACTTACAAAATATTTAATGATTAAGTGCCCATTCACTTTGGTAGTAGTAAATATTTGTAGATTTTTTTGGACCTCTAGAAAGGAAATTAATAATAAAAAAAAAACTGAAGAAGAAAGAGACACCATTGAAATAAAGCATAAAGGATAAAATGGGTATTTTAAAACAATTAGGTGCAGGAAGTAATAATGGGTGGAAACATGAGCCCAAGAACGAAGCCCAACTAAATAACGCAGTATTATTTCTCCCTCCATGATCTGGCTTCTTTGTTGGCTTCAATTTCAAGTTCCAGTTGCGGCGTCTCTCCGAGAACTACAGTTCCAAGGTTCGATTTTCGCTTCTTCTAATCAGAACTCACTTTTATGTGGCACCATTAATATGATTACGAACAGTGTTAATATTGAAATGCATACATGAATTAGCGACGAAAGCTAATAATTTAGTGACAGATAATTCAAAAATCGTGTTTTCATGGTGGAAATAATGTATACTGTGCATATGATCTCATATGAATGGCTAGAAAAGGGTTTGATTTTGTTTTTGGAAATTTCGAATGGATGCGTGAAATAATGTAATGTTCATAGGTTAGGGCCTTCTTCACATAAATTTCTCCATAAACTATTGTAGGAAACGAAAAATAATGTGAAATAAATTGAACTCTCTTTGTTAGGTTAAGTCAGTTTGTGCATCAGAGTTTTTAGAGAAGTTAAAGTCAAGGGCATAACTTGATTTTAGTTTAGGGGACAAGCTCGATTCATTTTTATTTTCTTATTTTCTTCTACTGCTGGTGGAGAAGTTTGCGGAGTTTCTAAGAGTAAGAGTAAGGGTCTTCATAAATGCGTATAGAAGAAAATAAAAAGATGAAGTGAAAATAAACTTCTCTCTAATTTAATGTTATATTATTATCCAATTTGAAATGATGAATGGATAAGTTTATAAGGTGGTGTAATGGTAAAGTTAGAAGGAAAGGGGAGATAGGTTGTGGTCCTTCATTAACAAAACATTAACAACTAATATTTGTTGAAAAAAAAAACTTTTCAATCTCGTTTTTGTTATTATTGTCATCATAACTATGTGATTTGTATAGCTTATTCAAGTTGCTTCTGGCGTTACAAGTTCATTACCTGTGTTGATCATTTTTTTTTATCTTTGGCAGAACTTTTCCAGCCTAGAAAACTCCATGTTGCATTGAAAGCACATTTTGTTCTGAGTAGTTCTGTCTCTTTCATCCAGTCAAAGATGGCTCTTTTGTTCCAGAAATTTCAAGAGGTATATTATTATATTTGTAACGCAATAATTTTGGTGTATCAGATTGATTTACTTTCTTTTAGAAGGAAACTGTTTCTCGTACTATTTACTTAGATTATTGCAGAATATGTGCAAATTATTGTTTATTTATGAAACAAAACAAGAAATGGAGAAAAGACACAAATAAATAAATAATATAACTTTGTCTCTCAATTGACCCCATGAAGAACAATACTGTCTAGAACTCATTTAGAGCATAATATTCTTTGCTTTGTAGCCAGTAGATAATGATCCATTACACAATAATACACCCATGCTCATGACGAGTTTTTCCATAACCCTAGAAAGAATAAAGTAGAACTGTAGAAGGAAAGTTCAACTCTTTATTTTATTCATCTTCTGTAGGTTTCCTCCTATTTTGTGTTGTTTCATATTTGTTTACTAAATTACTATAACTTTTATGTCAACATTATATGGATTCTGATTAAACCAATGATCAAAAGGAGGAGCTCCATGATTGATGGAAGTATGATATCCTACTTCTTTAAGGGATTTAGTGTTTTACAATTCTTCAGAGTTTTGGGCTATTCAAAGCTGTAGCTAGCTGTTACCTGTTGTGTGTCATCAATCATATGAAACTTATGACAATAATGAATAACCAATCTCGGACTGAATTTGTTTTCAGGGTGTGAGAACCCTGGTAAAGCGCCCTGCTTTTTCTAGGGATCCTAGACAACTACAATTTGAAGCTGACATTAACCGATTGTTCCTTTATTTAAGGTCAGTGTACAATTCCTTGAGACTTCAAGATATTTAGATCTTTGATTTATGACAGATAAGTCGTTGTGTATGTGATACTTCTCCTTCTTAACATATCGGCATATTTTGCTCATGCAAAGACTTAAATATCCAGCTATAATCGTCTAGGAAAGAATGCTGATGAAGCACGTGCCGAAGAGATTATTGAAATGGCTGGTAAAGCCTCGTTTGCTGATCAACAAATGCAAGTACAAGAAAATGTTCACTCACAAATTAAAACATTTTGCACTTTCATGGATGAAATTCTACTTCCAAAAGAAAAGATGGTAAATGAACATGAACCAGAAAGCACGGTGCCTCACCGAAGTGGCCTTAGTTTTGCTGTGGGTAGGAGTAATCCAGTCCAGAATGAACTCGGTGAGTTTGACCCGCACCTCCTTTCCTTTCTGCATACTTATGCAATCTTGGTGAGCATTAGGAAAAGAAATTAACAGCTAGGTTCAACGTGTCTGTTTAACACTGATATATTTAACACTTCAGCACTAAAGTGTCATCATATTTCCATGTTTTACTGACCAGAATGTCCGCATCCTTGATGTGATTTGTGTTTTAAGAGCCATACATAGCATGACAGAGCATACTCGGTTACTCTCTTTTTTGTGGGTCACAGTTTCTTGTAGGCTCTATGAATGCGAAGCCATGGATGTGTGCAGCTGATATTTGTTTCTACCTAATAATTAAATTTATGTAAATGTAAATATCATTGATCTGTATGAGAAATGCTCATATTTATTGTTCACGAACCTGACATGTCAAGTAATTTAAAGTTTCAACACTGACCTCTAAATTGTTGCATAACCGTTTTATGCTGTTTGTCTTCCTTCAGACAAAAAAGGGTACAAAAAATATCCTATTTTAGTGATAATTTACCTTAAGTTATTCATTTATACTTTCGTATATTATTGGGATATTTTCTCCTTTTTACTTGTTCACTGTAGCCACTTGCTTTTGGAGCAGCTGCCCCCAAGACAATACCATTAAGCCGAGCTGAAGTTTCTCAAAATTTAAAAAATCAACTTGGCTACACTGTTAATGTCAAACCTTCTCAGATACCTCACAAGGATGCTGGCCAAGGTCTTTTCTTAGATGGCACAGTAGATGTTGGTGCTGTGGTGGCCTTTTATCCGGGCATAGTCTACTCTCCAGCTTATTACCGTTATATTCCAGGGTACCCGAAGGTTGATGCACTGAACCCTTATTTGATTACAAGATATGATGGGAATGTCATCAATGGTCAACCTTGGGATTGTGGAGGTGACAACCGAGAACTATGGAATGGTTGGAAATCTGGAGAAATCAAACCTGATGTGAAAGGAGCTGAGCCTGAGAGAGGTTCAGAAAGGTTTTGGAAACTACTTAGTAAGCCTTTGGAAGGCTACAAAGGAGATAACGCTGAAGTGATTGAGCGTAGAAACCCATTAGCCTTAGCTCATTTTGCCAATCACCCTCCAAAAGGGGTGCAACCAAATGTCATGATTTGCCCATATGACTTTCCATTGACTGAAAGCGACATGAGAGTCTACGTTCCAAATTTGTTGTTTGGAAATGCAGAGGTAAATATGAGGAGATTTGGCAGCTTTTGGTTCAAGGGAGGGTCAAAAATTAGTGGATCACATGTTCCATTACTGAAAACTCTTGTTCTGGTTGCTACTAGGCCTCTTCAAGATGAGGAACTCCTTCTCAATTACAGGCTGAGCAACACCAAGCGGAGACCAGAATGGTATATTCCAGTGGATGAAGAAGAGGACAGGAGAAGATGGAGTTAGTCAATCATCCAAACATCCGAACAACTTCGTAATTCAGAATTCCCTTGTTTCTGTCTCAGCAAGGATGCTGAGCAACACTTATACAAACTTGTTCTTGTAATCCTTATTCGGATGTTATTTGTGTTGACTCAGCAAGGATGGTGAAATTTTTTCGAGATTGATTTTGTTGCTATGTTTTCTAGAAGACAAAATTGAAGTGAAGGTGATGTCCTAAATTTCAGGTTCAATTAAACTGAATAATGAATAAATGACTCATCACACTCATCCATCATCCTCTTACAACCTGGTACGGGAAACCCCAAAGTCTAGCATGTTTCTATGGCTTCTGATTTCTCTCACTTGTGCTGCCTGTTACATCTTTAGTGAACCTTGGCATAGTTTTTCTGAACATCTTTCTCTCTTACATCCAACACCTTTTTATTTTTATTGAGGGGTTGTTTATTTGAAGAACTAGCATACATGTATATTTCCTTCATCAATTATGACTAACTTTAGCAAAACTGAACAGTTACATTAATATTAGTTGGATGTTGAAAATTTAGCTTCAAAATTACGAAGTTAGTTTACTAAAGTATGAGTGTTTCATAAAATTATTAGCTGTGTCGTAATAAATACACAAAATCTTAGCATAATGTTTCATATAAACTTTAATTTTATTTTGAGGATAAACATGTATGTTTAGAGTATTTATAATTGTATTTTTAATTAGTGTTAAACTTTTTGTAATTTTTATTTATAGATAAATCATTTTAGGGGAACCTTTAGTGTTAAATATTCTTTTTTCCGTTGTTCATTAGTGTCTTCAAATATTTCTAATCAAATTTAAAATAAAGTAAAATATCACTATTTTATGAAGGTATCATGTGTCCATTATGTTAATTAATATGTATTGGTTAAAAAGTTAATATAATATAAAAAGGTTTAGTTAGTTATTTGGTTTTTGTTTTCATTAAAAAAATGTCAAATTGATTTTCTAGTTTTTTAAAGTCTTAATTTGGTTTTAATTTATAAAAGTTGATGCAGTTTGATCTTTTCTGTTCAATTTCTTGAAAAAGATTAAGGATTTGTTTATCAATATTGACATTAGGATTATGTTAATTATACTAACAATATAGATTATAATGTTAAGAGTTTCATTCATTGCATCATTTTTTCATAAACTAAGACCAAATTTAAAGAAAAGACCGCGCCAATATTTTACAATCGGAACCAAATTGGTACTAAAAGAAACTAGAGAACCAACTTAACATTTTTAAGCGAAAACAAACCAAATAACTAATTAAACCTATAAAAAACATATGATAGTGATTTGAGATGGATAAGTATACTTGTTCAGATTAACAAATTCTCCTACTCTTCTAATTTTTTTAATACAATTTTTCCCTTTGTCCTTTTTGTGTTTTTCTTAGTTGGTAACTAGTTTTAAACCCATGCCTACACATGGGTTGATGTTTGCTCGTGTGTTTAAAACTAAAAGAGGTTCATAGATTAAGAAAAGAGATAATAAATATTTTTAAGTTTATAATTAAGTTTTTAATACAATTAACTTGAAAAATGATTTATAGGTCTAGAAAATCAATATGTCTAAATAATAGATTTTGTAAAAATACAAAAGATAAAACATGTGCAAAATTAGAATAGACTCTCTAAAAGTATAAAGAATATACAAAAATATGTAGAGTAGATTAACTAAAAATATAAATCAATGTATGAAAAAACTGATATAATGTGTAATGTTAAACTCATTTAATTTGTGTATTGATAAATTGGTCTAATATGTATTGTAAAATTTGTCACATTAGTATATAAACATATTTGTCTAATGTGTATTACAAGACTCGTCTAATCAGATAACTAATAGAGTTGTGTAATGTAAACTCATATAATCATTTATGGTATATTCTTAGACTCATCTAATCAATTTATGGTATATTCTTAGACTCATCTAATCAATTTATGGAATAACTCATTTAATGTTTTCTCTTATACTTATCTAATCAATATATGGACATATTTATCTAATGTATATTGCTAAACTCGTCTAGTGTGTATCACTATACTTATCTAATCAATGTATGAATAAACTCGTCTAATGTGTATTACAAGATTCATCTAATCAGTTAATGAAAAAACTTGTCTAATATGTATTAATAGGCTCGTCTAATTTTTGTGTTGAAAGACTTGTCGATTTAATTATGATAAGTATTTAGATAATATATTATATCTTAATATTTTTACTCTAATTAATTATGATAAATCTATCAACAATATATATTATTATTATCTAACCATAATATCTAATTATATATAATATCTCAATGTATCTTTTAATTAACTATATAATAATATCTAAAAATATCTTTTAGAATATCTAACAATATCTAATAATATCATTTTATAATAATAAGATCTCTTTTAATCTTAAGATAATATCTTCTATTTTCTTTCAACTACATTTTAAAATAACAATAACTAAATCTTCAAAAGGATTAATATAATAATATTTTTTTATTAAATTTCGAGATTATTTAATTTACATATTTTTTCTTTCTACACCTCCTTATTATAATATCTTACACCTAATTACTAAAGGTAAAAGTTTATTATTTTTCCTAAGCCAAAATATAAATAAAATAATATAACAATTATGTTCTAACAAGGTGTACACTCAATAACACTAATTTCCAAACAAAAATACCAAAGTCAAAAGACTATCTTATTTCTAAGACACTTATTTTTCCCTAATCTTACAAAACTAAATAATTAATATAAAATGAATCAGGTCTATATTAATAGAACTAATTTAAGCATACAATTTAATTAAAACTAAATCCAATTATATAAATTTCAAAATTTAATTCAAACAAACAACAATTTTTAACAATTGAACTCACAATACTATGTCTCTCAACTAGGAATTAACTTCAAGTATTAGAATGTGAAAGCCAATTATAAATATTTGTTCTCAATTTGTGAAATAATTGTTGGATTTTTTGAGAAGAGATTTTATATCACGGAGTAATAAACCAAACAAGAGACCACAATATTATTTTCAACTCAAAATTTTAAAATAATAAATTTATGAATTTTTTACTTATATATGGTTTATCTTACTATTTTTCCTAAATATATAATTTTCAATTTAGCTTGAATTCTAACTGTACATACTATAATTAAAAAGTTAATATATATATATATATATATATATATATATATATATATATATATATTATTGATTAAATTTCTCATGAATAGTTGTATTTATTACATTTTTTTTCTCAAGTGAATCTCTCTTGTTTATAAAAAAGACAAATTGATGAATTATGTGTATTGTAGTTTTATGTATTACAACCTGGCATGATGATAGGAGGCTTAATGCAAGAAGAGTTTGATTTGATAGTAAGTTGTGTGAAGATCCACATAATAAAGGAAAATGCAAAGATGTTTGAAAATCATGGATCTTTCATAACTTATCATGAATGGTAACATGAGACAGACCATTTCATATCTTATCTCACAAACCAATTGTAAGATCATTTGTGTCCATACGATGTGTTTGTGGATTGCTGGTTTCTTCTTTAACTTTCTCTTTTCTCTCCCCATAGAAATGACAACTCAGATTTTAACATCTTAGGTTCATTTTTGTCTCCCTTTTTCCACTTGCAACAAATCCTTTACAACATTCTAATTTGGCCACGCACCCCTTTTTCTTCTTGCTCAAACACCACCCACTTATACTAAATATCATCACCAATGATCTCTTTGCCATAAACGAAAAATTACACTCACTTATATATTATAAATTAATATATAAAACAAAAAATTACACGAAACAAAAAATTACACTCACTTATATATTATAAATTAATACATATTATAAATTAATACACGAAAAGTATACACAGTGAGACTTTCAACGAAAACATTCATTAATTTGATTGAACACAATTTAAGAGATTTAAACTCATGAAATCCAAAAATATATAATACGAATCCAATTATATATAATCAGCATTCACATATATTTCCAATTTTGAACAGTTCATTTACTTGTACATTTTTTTTTCCGCACAAACAAATTGATCATGCACAGTGAATTTTAATGCCAGATTCAATGAAGAATCTTTATATCTCTACAACAAAATGAAAGATGGAAAAAGATAAAATAAAAAATAAAAAATAAATATTCATTATTTTGACTGGGGACAAATTGCTTTGGCCCCACTTTCTTAACATGTTGTGAATTGATGATTCTCCATAAGTCTAAGTTTGCAACTTCACGTAAATATCTTTCTCCTTGGTATTATCTTCACCGGTAATCCATGTTTTGGCACAGGAAATGGACCGTATTGTATTCCATCCTCTTTCCCCACAACTTCCCACCTAAATCAACCATCAAAATAACAACAAAATCTCTTTCACAACTTCACAGTTTTCCCATTAAAAAACTATCTTTATAACTTCAACATATACTGATATAATATGAGTGTTAACATCTACATTGTCCAAGACCAAAATATTGAATAATTATAATGTTTTGGGTTGGGTTGAGATTCTTTTTTCAAAATATTTAAAGTTATTCTGAAGGCTGGATGAGTTTTTTAATAATTCTCTATTATTCTAGTTATGTTAATCGTTTGCTCTCCTTCTTGTTTAAATTGAGTAAATCATTGACTTGAGTGTTGGAGTTGTATCCACTTCATGCCAAGGACAAGGAGGAGAGAAAACGAACCGCACAACTTAGATAACAGACGATCGTTAGAAAACTTATCCAGTCTTTAAAATAACTTTGAATGTTTTGAGTAAGGAATTTCAATCCGTATCCGAAACAAATAACATAAGTGATGGAAATTAATAACATAGCTTTCATTGACAAAGGCATGATGTGCAAAATTAATGTGCAGGCATATATATTCCACAGTGTAACATTCTCTAAATGGTTAGTATTTAGATATAGAATTTTTGGAAGGAAAGAGGAAAATGGTGAAGTGGGTGAGGGTGACATTGAAATGAATTAAAGAGGGTGATGAGGACAAGATATGTGTAGGTGAAATATTAGATATGATGTGGTGTGTAATTGTGCAGAGACATGTGTGGTGTGAAGTAAAACTTCTTCCATTGAAATTTGACTGCATGCTAACATTATGGACTTTGTCTTTGTTTGTCAGACCTGCCACCAATAATATTCCACATGTGTTGTTCTCATTTCATCAACCCTAGCTAATTGCGTGGACTAATTTTATTTCCATTCATGCACATAATATATATATCATTCACTGTGTGCTATGACTGTGAAGTTTTTAGTATATATATCTATATATATATATATATATATATATATATATATATATACACGAGTAATTCTGGACCAAGCTTGCTTCAGAAACTAAAGGACAATTAATCCTGATTGGTCCCGATAAATAAAGATCAATGTGAAGTCACGTTCATTGATTAAGTGGATGTGAAAAAGGGGCTTTTCCTTTTGAATAATTTTTTTATTCCTTTCATATTATAGTAGTTATTTTCATTCTTTAAAATATTTCAAAAGATCTAGTTTTTTTATAATATTAAATAGCATAAAAATCACCTATTTTGAAAGACTAAATTAATTTCATTTTAGATATATATATATTAATTATGTTCTTGAAGAAATAATCACTTATTTTTTATTTTTTTGAGATTTTTTTCAAATAAACAATTATTTCTCTAAAAGGTAATCACAACCAAACATGAATCGTAAATTAACATCACATACATCATCATATTAAAATATCATCATACATACATATATATATATATATATATATATATATATATATATATATATATATATATATATATATATTAAACTTATTTTGAATAAATTATTACCTTTTATCATCTCTCCGAAAACATGAATTTTTGTCCTTTATTATTCCCTCAACATTTTTTGAGGGTATTATATGTATGCGAGATTTGTTCATAAATATGTGATGATTATCTTAATTTAAAAAATAAAAGGCGATCACAATACATATATAAAACAATTTGTAATAGGAAAATAAGTATAATGCATAGCAATTTTTGTAGCTATACTTAGGAAGACCTTTCTTCAATATTCTGAATCTAGAAGATGACTCTGAGTTACATGTGCAAGAGTCTTATGAATACGTTTGGCAAGAATACCATGCATGTGTGCCACGTATACGTATGAAATACATGGCTACTGATGAGATCCCTAAGAATATATAAAATATTCATATCCTAAAAGAAACCCTTTTTTTTAAGAGGACCACTTCCACATATTAAGGAACATGCAGAAGCACTACATAATTAATTAGGACCACCTTCCTCTATCAATCTTCCATGTAATGGTCGATCTCTATCATTGCTGACGAACTTGCTTAGCAAAAAGTTCGTTCAAAACTTGCTTCTAAAGAGTCTAGATTTTAAATTAAATAAAAAGTTAAACACTTTATAAAAAATGCCTTATTCCTTAATATATATTGGAGGAAACATTAAATCAACATGTCTTATATAAGTGAATAGGAATTTTGCTTTATAAATTAATTTTGTAAAATTAAACATAATTTTAAAATTTATTTTTTAACATGGTATTAAAATGGTGTAATAACGTGAAAATAGGGTGATAAGGTGAGTTTAGTACAATTATTTGTTAAGTTTATTATTTCTTTTGTTATGAAGTTTTTATTAAATCATTTTATTAATATTTAGACACATGATAAATATATATCTCGATTAAAAAAAATGTCTTAGACGTTTTACATTAATTAAAAATAAAAATTATTTACAACACATAAATATATAAATGAATATAAATCTGATTTTAAAAACTAATTTTGTAATAATAAGTTAGACACATTCTCTTAAAGTTGAGTTAGGTTTAATTTGAGTTATTAATGTACACAAGTGTAAATATGGAAACATATTTGAAGGAGATAACCTAAAATTTGAGATGTTTAAGGTTGATGAGATGATGATGATGATGATGAATGTGCATATGATATTTATGGTTAGGAGGGAGAAACCTGTAAGAAAGTGTGAGATGATGGAGAAGGACAAGAAGTTCTAGCTTGGCCAGCTCACTGCCTGGACAAGAATGGACACCATTTCCAAAAGGCATGTATGTGTTTGGTCTCGGTGGTACCTGCATAGACTCAAACACCTCATCATCTTTCACCTACATATACATACATCCATGTATATATGTATATATACATACATCTGTCTCTCCTAGTACCATTTATGAATATATACATGCATGCATGGATGTCTTGTGTTGAGCAAAAAAGATAAGAAACAATGAAATTAATTATTGTGTTGTGCTATCCTACAAACTGATATCACGTGCCTCTGATACTCGCCAGATTGTCAAAACACAGAATCATTCACCTTAGAAGAGAGGAAGATTCAAATAGGTAATGAAAGGGACTTCACACCAGGATAATCTAACCATTCATAACCTTATGTTTCTCACATAAAGATAAAATATAAAGTTTACTGGAGAGACACACGATATTATATGATATTATATGATAACGGGTCAATTCGGACACGAACAACAATCCGATCGAAAAACAAAATTCATGTTCGACCCACTGTTCGTACGGATATCTACTAAAAAATATCTATAAATATTTTAGAATTTATCGATATTTGTGGATATTCGCAAATATCCACAAATATTTAAAAAGATATTTTTATAAATTATTAAAATAAAATTACAATTTGTTTTGCGAGTAGCATATATATACGGATATGGATAGTATACTACCCACATCCGATCTGTTTATAAATAAATATTAAAATATCCGTTATCCACAATCTGATCTGTTTATAAATAAATATTAAAATATCTGTTATCCACAACTTGTGGATATCCACAAACACAAATTCTTTTTGTCATCCATACATAATACCAATAAGATTTGAGTCTAATTATACAAGGAATTGACACTATTTTCTATCAAAAAATCAGGAAAATAATTTATTAATGAATTTTTCACTTTTATATAATATTTTATTTTATCATTTCTATCCATCATATTTGAACTCTTGAATTCTCAACGTATTCTTACATATATAAATATTTTATTCTACTTCTTGGATGCATCTTCTTAAAAAAAAGAAGACTAATATTATTCTTAAAATCAAACAACAACAAACATCTTTACAAATAATAAAATTTTTCTGCATATATATTACCTCGAATCTTGAAGGGTCGAACTTCTCTGGGTGAGGGAAGAAGTGAGCAGAATGATGAATGCTTCTGAAGAGTGGAAGGACCTTCCAACCTTTCGGAATTGTGTAACCTTCCAACTCCACATCTGTCACTGCTTCTCTGAATGTGAATGACAAAATGCTTGCACTTCTCAATGTTTCTTGAATCACCTGAATTTTTCACTTGCTTCAATGCATCTTATAACTATTTAACACCCTTTATGATGTTTTAATTAGAAAATTAATCATGCATGACTGAGATTTAAATTTTCCCATTTTACCACAAAAAAAAAAATACTTCTACTTGTGTTCACACAAACTGTTAATTAAATGTAATTATTTAAAATTATTTTTCATTTTCTAGTACAAATTATATCCACTATACATTGTTTTTCTTTCATTTATAACAAATATATAGAGTGTTACACTTTTAAATGAAAATACTAGTTATAAGTATGTATAGAAGTATAAAGGAAAAAGACCTTTTAAAAAATTATTGAAGTGAAAAAATGGAATCAATGTCATATCTAATATTTTCTACTTATGGTAACATTAAATTACTTATAAAAAAATTATAAAGAAAACAGTAACATCAACTTTGTCAATGTCAATTAATGTCTTCCAAGTGATTTTAAGTGGACAAAATCGATGACATTTTTTTCATTTAAAAATAATTTGATGCTGATCAAACCAACTCATTTTTTTTTTCAGAAAAGAAAGGAAAATTATATTACTGATTAATAAAAAAAAAGAAACAATCATAGATACCCGATTTGTGAATGGCATTTGCCTGGTATCATCCCACGAAAGTCCACGATTTTCCATAGCTAGTTTGCTTCTTATTCCTTCTTGTTCTCTCTGCAAAGTTAAAATTTACAGAGAAAATAATGGAAATCAGCCACTCTAATCAGTAAATTGTGTATCCAAAAATAATGCAAAGAATCTTCTTTCCGTCATGAGTAATTATTAAAATAAATTTATTGGTTCTTATAATATTATACTTAGCAGTTTTTTCTCTCAAATTACCTTTAAACTTTTAAAATATTTACTTTTTCCTTGACAAACATATTTTATTTCTGTAATTTCTGAAAAAAGACAGTTTTTAGTGTACCCAAATGAAAATAATTATCTGAAAATTGGTTTTTTAAGTAAGCTTATCTGAATGAAAATAAAAGTGATTGATTATATATTAACACTTGAAAAATCATTTTTTGTTACTTTAAAAAATAACTATGTTATCGTGATAGTTTTGTCTGTTTGCATTCATCATGTACGAAATACCAAAACACACATATTCTAAAGACATCAATTTTAACACCGATTAATTTTTAATGTATCAAAAACTTATTTAATCTAAATTTTCGCAATTTACACTCAAAGGTTATGGAAATTAAAATACTATAGAAGATTCAACAAAAGGGTTGACTGAAAATATTCTTTTCGTACACAATTATACAGCTAAGAAATAAAAAAAATTGTGTTTCGTTATAAAAGTTATGTAATTTTTTTTTAATAAGAAGTATGCTAAGATTATATATATTAGAGTAAATAATGGAATTATCACGTAATTATTAAAAACAATAATTTTAGACGACATTTATAAAATAAAAAAAATTAAATTCTTTATAATTTAGTTTAAAAATGAAATAGTTTAAAGACAATATATATATATATATATATATATATATATATATATATATATATATATATTGAGATATTACAAGTGTACGACATGTGTGAGATTGAAAAAAATTATAAAAGAAAAAAGAATAGAATAGTAATGTGACCGTCACAGCTTCCAACAGATTGGAGTTGTCATGAAGGTACTTGAGGACCCATGTTAGGGCACTTGCTGTGGTGTCATGTGCAGCAAATAGCACACCAATCAGATTATCTGCTACTTGAGAATCACTCAGTTCCATGAACACCTTCTTCTCCTCACCACATGATGAAGATCTTGAAGATGTTGATCTTGATCTCGATGGTGAAGATCTTGCTTGCAATAAAACTCCCAATAGTCCTCCTCCATACTTTGAACTCTCCACTTTTCTTCTCTCAATTATTCTTCTTATGCTCTCATTCAAATGCTTCCTTGCCTTCAAACACACACACACACATAGATTTTCTCTTTTCAATATTATGAACAAACATCATGGTAATTACGTATAAAAGATGGAACTTTAAGATAAGAGAAATGTTTTACTAAAGGTTTTAACGATGAAGATGAAGATGGTGGGTTTTGTTTTGTCCCACTTTTAACTTATTCCTTAACTACATAAAATACTCCCACGTTGTCTCATAATGATTCGTACGGAAAATATCTCTCGTAATCAATTCGTATCAAAATTATTCGTACTATATATCTAACAATCTTCGATAATAATAATAATAATAATAATAATAATAATTATTATTACAATAATGATTATTATTATTATAATTGACTTTGATACCTTCATTGCTTTCCAATAGGAAGTTCCAGGAAGATGTAATGGATAAGAATTGTAGCCTTTCTCCAAGCAACGATATAACTCTCTGATTTCTTCCATTTCCAACTCCTTTATCTCACCGAAGGCTGAGATTGCTGCTACTTCAAAAGCATACTAATTCAAAAAAAAAAAACAAAAAAAAATAATTTAGATTCTTGGTCCACGTGATCAAGTAAGTAATTCTTTTTCAAATATTTTTTTTTCCTTATTTTTTCCCATCCGACCAAAAACAAACGAAGAAAATGTTTATCATGATTCCTTGCTCTTCAGAAATAATAATGTTTGTGTCCTCAAAACAAAAGTCTTCTTAACTTTTCTTTTGAGAAAGTCTTTTTTTTTTTAAATATACTCCTGTATAATTAAAAGTATGCAGGACCACTTATTTTGACAAAAAGATGTAAAAAGTATGCAGAACCACTTATATTGTTAAAGAAAGACAAAAAAGTGGTTAACCAACTAAAGATATTTTTAACTATCTATTTGTATTAACTACTATTATTGATTTACATAAATAATAATAATAATAATAAGTGTAACCATAAACAATGTTGGTGTCAATACTAGAGTTAGAGAAACCTATATTTGTATTAATTGAAAATGTCACCAATTTTAAAGAAAATAAATAATCCTAGTCATTTTAACGAAAATATCGATAGGAGATGTTGTTGTCAGTTCATGTATTATAAAAATAGTAAATTGAAATCTAATTTAATTTCAGAAAATTAATTAAATAAGTAAAATTTTATAAAATTAGATTAATAAAATGAATATTCATTAATATGAAGAATAGAATAGATACCTTTTTCATCTCTTGCAAGGTGTTGATAGTTTTGTTAGTCCAAGAAGGAACCATTTTGATAACAATTTGCTCGACATGAGAGACAGAGTGTTTGATTGTGGAGGGCAGAAAGGAGGCCTGAACGAGCTTCTTGAGCATGGAATGATAGGCACCTTGCTGAAAGAAGACAGCCTCTGGTCCTATGAGCTTCTCTTTGCTGGGAGGGTATGTTGGTTTGAAGAGATGTGCCTGAGTCACAAGGACTGTCCTAGCTGCCTCAGGGCTCGATATCATCACACATGGACATCCTAATATGTTTGTCTTGAATATATCACCATACCTTCACCACACAAAATCATCATAAATGCACTTTCACACATTCTATAAATAGTATATGTTGTTAAAGACATAAGGACATACATGTTTTGACATGCACCGCCCAACTCACACAAACATTCTCATATATTTACAAAAACATTAACACACAGATGTTTATATGTATATAGATGTACCTATTTTGGCGGTTAGAGAAGAAGGAATTTGGGTTTTGAGTGTAGAGTTTGAGGGTTTCTCCGAGGTAGGGCCAACCCATGGAGCCAGGGGGAAGCTTTTTGTCGTTATGGTGGTACCACCATTGGAGGAAGGGGAGGAGAAGGAGGAAGAAGGAGGTGAAAAGGAGGAAGGTGTAATCTTGGAAAAAGTTGGTGAGAGGTTGCATGGTGGAGGAAGAGATTTTGGAGAGAGAGAAAGAGTTTGGAGGCATAGATAGATAGATAGGTGAAGAAGAGAAGATAGTGATATGTATAGTTTTTGTGAAACTGAAAAGAGTTGTGTGAAGGGGTGTCGGTTGGGAGGAAAAGGTTTTATAGAGTGGCAGGTTGGGGTTGGGACATGCGTCACGACCATAATGGCAACACTTCAACTTCATTCACCCTTCACAAATTCCACACTATAACTATTCAAAATAAATTCATCTAGAATTTCCTCATCTCGTCTCTTCTTCAACCAATGCACATATATATGGTATAGCTAGAACAAGTTATGAATATTCATTTTATTTCTACATAAATCTATATATATTTGGTTTTTAAATTAGGTAATTTTCTTTCAAGTTTAATTTGGATAGGTAATTTTTTCTCTGGTAATAATTACAATAATAATACGGATCTCGTTTCAATCTATTTTAGTATATCTTATATTTGGTCACGGATCGAAACAGATTAATTCGGATAAGATGTATGACCGAATATATAGTACTATCTTGTATAACTATAGATTTATAAGTACAAAAATTAGCATTCTGACTAAGTCTTTAAGTTAACTTACATATTTTGCTTAGATTCCAACAATAATATTAAAATAGATTTTCTTCATTAATAATAGTAAAAATAGAAATGTAATACACTTTTTTTATGTAAGTAAACATCATTAATATCAACAACCTTTTGACACACTATCATTACCATATAATCACCATAACTGTAAAATGTGAAAAACTTCTTCATTGGTGAAACATGCATTATATCATCAATATTATCCACATGCTTTTATTTGATACAAAACTATCATATTCATAATAACAAAGAAGAACAAGATCACCATAAGTAGTAGTAGTGATATCATAATTACCATCATGATCATTCTCTTTTTGCTTGCTCTTGCCTTTGTTCCTTTTTTCCACTTAAAACAATATATTGGTTGCAACAATAATGACACTTTGTATTTTGACTTGGACTTACTCCTATTCTTTTCTCAACCACTTTTGAGTTCCTTTCTCTAACATCTATTTCTTCTTTTTTTTTGTGACAAACACCTAAAATTAAGATGGAGAACCATGTGTCTTCCTTCTCATATATTCTTTAAGAGTATCACTCTTTGTTATTTTGAAAGAAGCAATGCCATTAAGGGTTGAGTTTGTAATTGAAACTTGAAATATCTTCCAAGACTCTAGTGAAATTAGCCATAGTTCCAAAAATTCATCTTCAAAATTTACACCCATTTTTTTACAGTTGATCTAAGACCAATTAATAAATGCCATTCAAGTTATTTGACATGGAAGAACTCTTTATGTACCTTAAATTCTACAAGGAATTCAACAAATGCATTTTAGTATTGCTAGACTTAAAATCACACAAGGATTTAATATTCTCTCACAGTTCTAGCATGTGTCTCGTTAACGATGTTATTATAAACATTGTATTCTACATATTATTGAATAAAACCACACATGTTGGTGCTTAAAGTTTCACTCTTCATCAAACATTGAATCCAACTTTTATACATCACCTAAATGGTTCATACTCTTTCAATGAATCCTAAATTATTATGCAAATCCTCACACAAGTATTTGAAGATACAAAATGACAACATTGGTACAAACACTTTGTGATTTAGAAATAAATTGCAGCTTGTACAAAACTCATAAAATTATTTTCTTATATTGAATTTAAATATAATTGAATCTAGAACATAATCCAAAAAGGAATCAACCAAATTGAGTAAGTATAGAAAAAGTTATGTACCAAACAAGTAGCAAAGGTCAAAGTTGTCAACAACCTAATCTACAGGAACCTTACTAGAAAAATTTCTCAAACTACAAACCTCCAATTCAATATTTGACTGGTTAAAGAGAATACTCATATGTTTAGGACCTGCTGTAAAAATTTCAGCTCAATTCGACACTTAGTGAAGTAAAAATCTCAAGTTTCCCAACATTACTTAGGTCTATAAACAGGATCCTGGTGATACAAAAGTGACACTGATCGCCAATAGGTCAGTGAGTTCACTATCTTGGTTGTGTCCAGTGGTACTAAGTATTGTTCAATTTTGGCTAAGTTAGTGCCTTTTATCCAACTTGCACCCAACGACACTACAATGACACCCAGTGTTGTACTAGAACCCCAAATTCTCTCTTTTGAGTTTTAAATTGAGTAGTTTGAAGCTTCATTAATGTAAAAAGCTCATTTAACTTCGCCCAATATGCATCAATTTTCATGAGTATTGTAATTGTACGTCAATTGGAATTGAAGTTGAACAATAAGTAGCACATGTTCATACTTAAAATGGACTTGCAGAATCATTAATAAAACTTCTAGAACTTGTTAGAAGACCATTACTTATGAAAGCTAATCTTCCAATGGCTACTTGGGGATATGCAATTTTTCATGCTATAGTATTGATTCGCATTAAGCCAACAAGCTAACTATTGTGAGAATCCTCCTAACTCTTGTAGTTTCAGAAAATTGGCACTCACATCAACTTGACATGGACAATGCATTTTTACATGGGGAACTTGATGTAGAAGTCTACATGAATCCTCCACTGAACCTTCCTAAGCAAGGTCAAGTTTTTCACCTAACTAAATCTTTATACGGGATCAAACAAGCAAATCGTCAGTGGTTTGCAAAGTTGTCTTGCTTTCTTATAAACCTTGGCTTTGTCTTGCTAGCACATTTAGTATTTTACTCATGTATATAGATGATGTGATATTGGCTAGAGATTCTATGGGTGTCATTACCAAAACTAAGAGTATGCTACTCTAGACTTTCAGAATTAAGGACCTTGGGAGACTGAAGTACTTTATGGGCTTTGAAGTGGCTAGGACTAAAAAGAGTATTCAATTGTGTCAAAGAAAATGTGTTGGATATCTTGAATGAGAGTGAAATTCTTAACAACAAACCATGTCAAACTCCTCTCATGAACAACATAAAGGCGCTTTTTTATGTCAATGAACCTACACACAACACATACTCTTACCGATATTTAATAAGAAAGCTTCTTTATCTTACTAATCTAGACCTGACATCAAATTTTCTATTCACTTACTTAGCCAATTTGTTCAAGGGCCAACTATACATCATCATAAAGCCATTCAACATATTCTCAAATACATAAAGGTTAATCTTGGGCATGGTCTTTTCTTTCCAACTAACATCGATCGACATCCAAATTAAGTGTTTTAGTGACTCGGATTATGCTATCTGCCTTGAAACTAGACGTAGTGTTATTAGGTACTACATTTTCCTTAGTTTCATGGAAATCCTAGAAATAGAATATAGTCTAAGTCCTCCTTAGAAGTTGAGTACATGAACTAGTTACCCTCTTCACAATCTACAAGTTCAAGACCTTCCATATGTTCTCTATTACATCAAGTGCTAAAAGTTTTTCTTGTGTTGGTTCTATTTCTATTATTTATAAATAGATTTATATATGTTTATTTTAAAAGATAAAAAATTAAAATAAAATTAACTATTTTAAATTTTGATAATTTATTTTAATATACTTATTACAGAATATTTTTTTATTAAAGTTTTATAATATTTTAATTTTAATTTAAAATTTATTTTAACTTTAATTTAATTTCAAGAAAAATTATTCTTTTTAATTCAAATTTTTAAAATTATTTCATAAATTATTTTTTTTAATTATTAATATTACAATCAAATTATTTTCATAATATGAAGGTTTAATCATACATATGGTTTATATTTCTGGTGACTTTTTTTAAATAGGTCCTTCACTTTTTTTTTGTCGATTGAGTTCCTATTTTTGAAAAATTAAAGCAATTAGGTTTTATCAGTTTCGTACTAACACCATTAAAGAGGGTGTCATGTGTCAGTTTGTAATTTTTTTAATTTTTAAAAATTTTTTATTTTTAAAATTTAAAAAAAAAATTGTCATATGTCAAGTTGACACTATGTCACATGACAATGATAGTGTAACGTGACACTAATAGTGTCACGTGTCATTGTGAGGCCATGTATAATTGCATTAGTCTCAATTTTGTCCCTCACTTTTTATTGTCTCTAGTTCTAATTTTTTTAAAAATTAAACAATTTTGTCCTTCAAATTCAAACAAAATCTAATTTTTATATAAATATTATAAAAATATTTTTATTAAAATTGATATTTTTATTAAATATTTTTAACAAGATTAAATTTATTTATATTTATATTTAATTAATTATACAAAATATTAATTATGTTATTTAAATATATCAAGTGAATAAATTAATCACATGAATAAATCAAATGTATTATCAATCAAAAGTCACCAAATTAAATCTAATATCAATCAAATGTATTATGGAATTTCTCCTAATTTTTTACCTTTTTCTTTATATAAACAATTTTACTTTTCACTTTCCTTTCTTTTCTTTTGCTTATTATTCTCTTGTTTCCTTCTTCTTTTTTTCTTCTTATCTTTCTCAACCTCCCCTTAATATTGAATTTCCCCTTATAATTTAGAATAAAATCAAGAGTTTTATGGCATAATAAAACATATGTAAGAATTGAATGCATTGCTTTTATTCTTAGTACAAACTGCACAAGAATTGCCAGTCTTCAACTATATTGCAGATTCAGAATTTGTTATTTGAAGATAAGTGAAAGAATAGGTGTGAAAAATCTAATTAAGTAATTGAAAGAATGTGTCTAACTAAAGGGTTGAAAAAACTAAGTTTCCTATTTGGTAAGAATGTTAAGCAGCAAGACCCTTGTGTGGATCAAACGTCTGAACATGCACTCCAGCTCCACCTCAAGATCTTCTATGGCCATCCTAACACCTGCTAATCTTTTGTTTGCACTTTGAATCACCATGGCATCATAGCTCATCTCATCATCTGAACAATGAACATCCACACGCACAAACCTTGATGTGAAGGACCTTTTCCCTGACTTTGAATTCAACCAGGGTGAAGAAACAAGGGACAAGAGTGATTCAACAATGGAAATGCTTGTCACCCTTACTTCTCTCAGCACATCAACCACCAACACCAGTTTTTGTTCATTCATTGGACTCACTTCTCTCTCACTCTTCATGCCCTTCTTCAACCACTTCAAACACTTCAACGTTTCCTTCTTCACCTTCTTCCTGTACCTGTTGCATGCTGAGATTTTTTCCTCAATTCCTTCACCACCAATGCTTGCTCTGCGCAGGGTGAACTGAAGTTCTTGGAGGTGTTCCTTCACTAGCAAGAGAAGATCTTTTGAGATGCCACACACCTCCAACATCCTCAGTGATGACTCTGACACATCATCGACCCATTTTTCTTCTCTTTCATGCACAAAAGCTTCTCGAACCAATGGAGAATGAAGAAGGCTATTTGCTGAATTGTGCAAGTCCTTTAGGGCAACAAAATCAAGGGCTGCCATAACTAGAGAGGAAGAGATAAAGGGTGTGTCAGAAAATCAAAAGCTGCAGAAAACTTGTTCTTTTTCTTTATCGAGTCAAGGCTATGGTATATAGGTTCTCATAGGGTGCTTCAAGGGGTATTATATATATACACAGTTGAAAACCTTAAAAGTTTGACTCTAATTAGATCTAAGATTCAGATGAGGAAGCAAAAATGAAGGTACGGAATTGGGATGGTGGAAACAGCTGAGGTACTAGTTTGTCGAAAGGAAGGTTCCATTTGTGTGGATATGTCAGAGGTTATAGGATAGTGTTGTTGTTGAATATTGAAGCAAAATGATGAACTCGTGCATGCCAACCTGTGATGTATTGTATATAGCTGACAGATGTTGTTGGAAGGAGAAGGTTGAAACATACTGCATAAGGAATGTGAAAATACTAAGATGTTAGATTAGAAAATGATTTGGTGTGCGTGAAGCATGAGATGCTGACAACTGTGTTTTGTCTTTGTTTTGTAAATGAAGGACATGGGATCTGAATGCTATCATCCACTTTTGCTCTCAGATTCTGAGAAACTTCCCTGGTTTTAGAAAGGACAAAAAAGTTGCCTTGTCTCATTCAGTGTGAAGGATTAATATCTTATATTGTTGTGGGAAAACATAGCATCCATCTCTCATGTAAAGTTGTTCTAAGTTTTTGAATTCTCTGTAAACAACATCAATTTATATTATATAGATAAATGTAAATTCATTTTATAAATCGATTTTATAGAATTAAGTTAAACTTAAATTTAATTATTAACATGGATGAAAGCAAATTTAATCAAGGTAAATATAGTATTAATATAAATGAGAAAAAAATTAAGCACAATTATGGTGGAGTCTTATAGTATGATTAAATTAAATTCCACCTTGGATCATATTGTGAGGGCAGCTTCTTTCTACATATCAGTACATTTCAAATATGAAGTGCATGAAGAATCATGCCTATAGTGAGTAATTGGGCCACTAGATTGAGCCCAGACAATAGCCCATTGAGCCTAATATGTACAAATATAATTGAAAAAAGAAAAGCTAGACGGGCTGTTTGCGTACTGGGCCAGATATCAGCAAAAGTTAAAAAGCTAACGCCACCGTGGGGCTCGAACCCACGACCACAAGGATAAGAGCCTTGCGCTCTATCAACTGAGCTAGACGGGCTTTTGCTATTAAGTCTAGACATTAAAATATTGACTAATATAACCAAAAAATAAATTTTCAGCGAAATTCAATAACCTTGTATGTCTCATTCAGAAAATAAATTCAGTAATCTTATGAGATATTTTAATCATATTTAAAAAATTGAAAATTAAAATACATAACATTTAAATTACTTGTAATTAAATTATTTTTGTGTTTTTTAAATATTTTATTTAAATATAGGTTTAATAGTTGTCCTCAGTTTTGCTCACGTATGTCAAATTAGTTTATCCTTTAAAAAATGTGTCAATTGCGTCCTCACTTGATAAAATTTGTTTCAATGAAATCCCTTCCGTTAAATACATACAAACGACGTTAAATTTTTTTCTCTTTATTCTATTTTTTTGTACAATGCAGGTTTTTGCAGGCTTTTTCAGGGTTTTCTCTCTCTTATACTTTAAGAAAATATTTTTTATTTAGTTATTGAAGCACTGTTATTGGGGCGTGCGCCACACGATGTTCCAAATCGCAAGCACTGAAATTAAAAGTTTCAGTTCTTTCTCGTCTACGTCTAGAACGACCTCCCGAAGCATCAGTTCATGCGGTGGGAGAAGAAGATGGACCTTTTGGACTGGCTTTGCTTGTTGTTCGGGTTCCAAATAGACAACTCGAAACCAGAGGGAGCACCTGGTTCTTTGTAACACTTCCACCCAACACAACCCTACCCTTCAACACAACACACCTAACCTTAACAATAATCTTCTCTTTCCTATCTTCTGTACACTTTACTCAACCCAAACTCCTCTTCTAGTTCAAAACACAATCCATATCACACCACCCAAGGCTCTCCTCATAACCGCAACCAACATCTATTGCCTCTCCAAAGGCAAACACATATAAAGAACACTAGCCTAGACAAGGAAGTGTACCCCTACATTTTCAAACACCAACTTTACGTTCTTTTCTCTCCCTTTTTCCTCATTGTCTTCTTACATTATAAACCCATACAACCCCTTCCATGCATTCTCTTTCATCATCATTCCCACACGTTCTAAGCTATCTTCATTTAACTCCTTCATGAACACCTTCCTCTCCTCTCCCCTCCGTTCATCACTCCTTTCTTCTTCCCTTTCACTTCAAACTCTTAAACTCACTCATCTACTACTACCCTTTTCTCTCCAACACCACACAGTGACCATGCATCTACTTTATTAATTTGAAACTCTTCTTCACAACGAAACCTATGACCTAACACTCACTACTTCTTCCACCACTCCTCCAAGATTTCCACTATATACGAACCAAACAATCAACCCTAAGCGACAACCCATACATGACCATACACACAAAGAAATTTAAATAGAACTGGCATATTATAAAAATATACACTCATCACCAAACATACACACACGAGATAAATATGGTCACTCCCCTTACCTTGGCTTTGTAGAGAGTTGTCACGCCCTAAAGTCCTTAGTCACCTCCAACCACGTTCCATCACGAATGGTTACCCTTCAAGATCTCGAATTCTCGCTTGCATGAACTAATACCAGGAAGGTTTGCTTTTTCACTCTCTCACAACGCTCTAGGTGGAAGCAAAAGTCTATGGTTGGTTCTCCAATCTCTCTCACACGCTATAGGAAGAAACAAAGAGACTAGGGTTACCCTCCACCATCACACGTGTCTTACATTCTCCACCTCCCGAACTCGTAGATGCGCCTCGAGTCGCCGCCAGCGATCGTCAATGTCGGCGTCCTGCGGTGCTTTTAGAAGAAATTGATACACAACTACTCTTCGTGGTGCTCGTTCCTCGGCCTGAAGTCAAATGTGTTGCTCTCAAGCCATCGCCACTCGACCAATCTCCGCTGCGAGTTGGTGTACGTTGCGCTGTACCTTCTGGTTTGGGGAGAGGCCAGTAACCTTCGTTTCACTCCCGAGTGCATATGTTATAGTTACCATTTCATGGCGAAGGAAGTTAATCATGTTATTGATGAACACATTGATCCAGATATTGCTCGTCCTTTTATGCCTACGGTTTCTATTGAATTAGGGTTCTTGAAGTCTGTAATTATGCCAATTTATAATACTATTAAAGTTGAAGTTGATAGTAGCAGAAATGGAAAGGCTCACCACTATGCATGGAGAAATTATGATGACATTAATGAGTATTTTTGGAGTAGGAGGTGTTTGAAGAGTTTGGGGTGGCCTTTGAATTTTGAGAGTAACTTCTTCAAGACTACTCCGAAGGGGAAGCGTGTAGGCAAGACTGGTTTTGTGGAGCGGAGGTCGTTTTGGAATGTTTACAAGCATTTTGATAGGCTTTGGGTGATGCTGATTTTGTTCTTTCAAGCTGCGATTATTGTCTCTTGGGAGGGTACGAATTATCCCTGGCAGGCCTTGAAGAGAAGGGATGTGCAAGTGAAGATGTTGACTGTGTTTATCACTTGGAGTGCTATGAGGTTGCTTCAATCTGTGCTTGATGCCGGGACACAGTATAGATTTCTTTTTAATCAAGTTTTTGCAATTTAAAAAAATACACTATAAAAATAATAATTAAATAAAAGTATTTTCTTAAAGTAGAATAAAAGTAGAAGAGAGAGAAAAACCTAACAAAACCTGTAAAAACCGGCATTGTAAGAAAAGTAGAAGAAAAGTAGAAGAGAAAGAAAAAACTTTAACGTCGTTTGTATATATTTAACGAAAGGGACTTCATTGAGGCAAATTTTATAAAGTAGGGACGCAATTGACATCTTTTTTTAAAGGATGGACTAAGTTGACATACGTGAGCGAAACTGGGGACAAAATAAGCTATTAAACCTTAAATATAATAGTTAAAATATTTTATATTTTAATTTTTTTAATTAGATAAAATGTAAAGACCTAAAAATTGACATTTTAGAAATGGTAGTAATTTAAAATTAATGAGACGCAACTATTTTAATATTAAAAAATTTTAATATAACTAATTTTGTTATGAACGAGTTTCATTATCTTAAAATACATTATCTCTTTATAAACCACTTTTCTATAGTTCTTTGACTTTTCTTTAGGAGTTCTCATTCTCAGTTTGTCTGATTGAAGAACTAAGATCATAGGAGTGATCCTTATGACAAACTTTTTAACTTGGACTAATCAGTGTTTTTGTTTGAGTAAGTTGAATTTCACGCCTTTTTCTTTAGTTTTTTCTTATCTTTGTTGCATGTGGGCCCCGCTCAACTTGTATGTGTCTTTTGAGTCATCAATTTGAGTATTTGTTGATTAATGGTTATAATAATGTACGTGATCGTCTTTTTATTATTCGTAAGAGCAGAGAGAGTTTCCTGTATTTATGGAATTATTTTAGGTTTTCTTAAGCGGTTTGGTCTTTTGTCAGGTAAAGAAAGCTAACTAATATTTTTTAATTTATTTCTATGTTTATAATTTGTGTTAAATGTTTGAAATGTTGTGAAATTTGGTGATTTGATGTGGTGAATTTCGATTATGAATTGTTGGTTGAATGTTACTGGTTGTGGATGATTTATGATGGTTACAAATGATTATTTAATTGATTTAAATTGTATTGGAATGTTGTTGTGATATGATACAAGTACTTGGGTTGTTGGGTTTAGAATCTCTTGGATTGGTTTGAGTAAGTTATGAAGGAGTTTATTAATTTTAAAGGGTCTGGTCTTGTTGGTCTGAATTGATGAGATTGAGAAAATATTATGTGGTTCTGCTATTGGGTATATGAATGAGTAAAAGGTCACGATCTTGAAAAAAAAGGTTTAGTAATAGGAGTTTTGACAGGTGAAATTCTAAGGGAGTTCTTTAGTCAGTCAGTTTGGAGTTAGGAATTTAAGTTTGTGCCATTTAAGACTTAGTTAGCTTATTATCTTGTTGAAATTTGTTTTGTAAGAATGTTAAGTTAGTAGTTGTGGTTGTGGTGAGTGTGAATTTGATCTAAGGGACTGAGTTATTGACTATTTGAGCAAATTGATATACAAACCAAGGTTTAAACATGTTTTCCAAACAATTACAAGTATTAGGATACCAATTTAGTCATTTGGAAATGACTTGATACACATATATCAAGAATCAAAGTTGTTGTTTTTCTGGTACGGTGTTGAAGGGCTTGGAGTGGCGTTGAGAGGGCCACTGGACTACAAAATGTTGAGCGTTGCAAAAATAATGAGCTCTTTGTGTTATGAACGCTGGGGTACTCTGAGTTGCTGAGCATTGTGCTGTTTGTTTGGGGGACGCTGAGTGGTAAGAAGTAGTGTTGAGCGTCACTTCTCTGCTGCAGGTCTGGGCTTTTGTTTCTCTTATTTCGCTGGGCGGGTGACTTGCTCGCTAGGCTTGAGTCTAGTATAGGGAAGTTTTGGGTTTTTCTTTAAGTTTTATGTATGTTTGTTTAGAATGTTTTATATAGATTAATCATATTGGTGTGGATATTGTATATGTTAATGGTTGATGAATATGGTGATGTGTATGATGATATTTGAAGTATGATATAAAAGTAATAATGAATTCTGGTTGTTGGTATGGTATCAATGTTTGGCTTAATTCCTTGGATCTCATGGTAAGACTCTATGGTGGTGTTTAGTAGTGTCTTGTATTGAAGTAAAGACTCATTCTTGGAAGTTATCTTGAAACTCCATTAATCATCCTATCTCAAGTAAAGAATGAGGGCTATGTGATAAGGAGTAGTAGAAGGTCCTAGTCTATGGTTTGATTCTTTGGCCATAAGTGGTAAATAGACTAACCTTGTGTGGTAACTTGGGGAAGCCGACTATTCCACCACTACAAGTGTATAACTTGTCATAGTTTGACTTTAATATACACATCTAAATGGTCAGGTCTAAATGTTATGAATTTGGTTAAGTTTTGTTTTGGATTGAGAATGAAATTATTATGTATGGTTGAATTAAATTGTGATTGTTTCTTTATAAAAGTTAGCTTACCCATCTATTTTTTCTATATGTTCACTTGTAGTTTTTTTTTGCAATAACTACCTGATTGATGTGAACAAATGATGATATTTCAATGGAGCACGTACTAGGTGGCGTTATAAATAATAAGATTAGTTCTTATGTATATTTGATGTTTTGAAAAAATAATTTGAAAAAGTTATTTTATTTATAAGTATTTTTGGTTTTCAAAAACTCGTTATATATAAAAATTGGTTTTGTGGTTAGGTTTGAATAATTGAAATGTTTTTGTTTATTAAATATGTGATTATTCTATTGTAATGTTAAAATTATTAAAATATTTGAAGAATTTTCTTTTTTAAATTAAATTTTTAATTTAAAAATATGTATTTTAAAATTTAAATTTACTAAAAAAAAGTAGTAGTCAAATTTAAGTATTCAAATAATATTTAGATGTTTATAATATGTATGAAGAAAAATAATTAATTTTTGTATTTGTTTAAATGAATTTTAAATGTTTTTACTTTAATTATTTAAAATACCTTTTTAAATTTTTTAAATTTTAATTTATTCATTCAAATAACTCCTTTTATCTCGAAAAAAGAAAAATTAAATTTACTAAATAAATAAATTACTTTCATGAAAATGATTATCATAGGATTTGATTATTTTTAGAATAATTTAATCAGTGCAGCGGGAAATTCAGAAGAACCCTTGCGTGAAATCCAAATTCAGAGTGAAATTCGGAAGAAGCCTTGGTGAATTCAGAAGAAATCCCAATCTAATGACTCCTCGCGTCGACGATTTCGGCAATCTCTCATCCACCGATGATGACGACGATGACGACGGCTTCAAGGACGATATGGCCGCGCTCTCCCGAGCCTGCAGGATTGTTGTCCCAGGCGCCAAAGATAATTCTGCCGCCGAAGACGGAGTTTCGTCGGAGGACCCGCCCATTGACGCCAGCACCGCCACTGTTTCGGTTGCCACCGACTCGGACTCAGACGGCCAGGACGACCTTGAATGTCTCAAGAGAGTGCAGAGCCTCTACCAGCCTCTGTCCGTTCTTCCGCCGCTTGCGCCGTTGGCCTTGTCTGACGATGACGACGACTTGGATGACCTCGAGACGGTGCGCGCCATCATGAGAAGGTTTGGCGACTACAACGAAGGTATTTGAGCTTCCTATGTGCGTTCTCGCTGTTGAATTTTGATTCCGAATACGGTAGTAGTTTTTGTGGGATTCCAGTATGCGAGAGATCCCAAATTCAATCCATCCATGTTTCCCTCTGTTGCAATGCAAACTTTATAATAACTAATTCATCATACAAAATCTCTCATCATTGAATTCGGTTTTGTTACATAGTTTAGATGACTTAGGATGAAAGTTTCTAAGATTATGGGCCTAACTTAACTCATTGTTCAAAACCCTTGTGTTTAGCGTTATAAGCACTTATCAGGCACTATTTCTAGTTTCTAGTCAATGCCGGACCTCAGTTTTCCCTAATAAGGACATACTACTTCTAGTCAATTGGGACTTGGTGTTTTACCTTATAATGTTTGTATATTCTCTTAATTGTCTTGTTACCAGTTCTACTTTAGCTTTTGTAACAAACTTGGCATGGTAACAATATCAGGTTTGCGTGAAGATGGAAAGAAAGTGTTGGTTGAGGAGGATCAGACCTCCAGCATGGGCTGTGAGGGTGACGTTGCTAATGGCTCAACACATAACGAATCAGATGGTGGTAAATTATATCCTATTTCTCAAGATCCTAAAGAGGCTGCCACAGAGGAGTTGATTGAAAACATTGAAATGCAGCTTAGTGAATTTGTTGAGAGTTCTGAACCCGATGACGGGGAGTCATCTAGATTACCACAGAAAAGATTGAGCTTTCCTCCTGTTGTTCAGTGCTTTATTGATGCCATTAAGAAAAATAGGGATTTGCAGAGATTTCTTAGAGGTAAGTTAATTGAGCTTGAGGCTAAAATTGAGGAAAACAAAAAGATAAGGAATAGAATCAAAATTCTTAAGGACTTCCAGGCTTCGTGCAATAGAAGAACAGGGAATGTGTTATCACTGAAAAAAGATCCACGTGTTCAATTAATATCTGCAAAAAAGTCTTCTGTTCCAAAGAAATATAAGGTTAGTTGTGTGATGCTTTTACAGTTTACTGAAGTCTGAATTATTATTTATACTATTTCATTATGAAATAATGGTACCAGTCATTTATAAGTGGATACTGTTCAAGATTCTCTTTCACCTGAAACTTAATTTTTTAATTACGAGAACTATAGATGTTATCTGTTTCATACAGTTTAATGAGTTTGAATGGTAATATGAAGTAGGTATGGAGACAAAGGGTTCTCTCCTGTGAAAACCTAGATACTTGAAAACATGGGTAATATAAAAATGGAATGGAGAGGAAAGGTTCTTAAAAGTTCAAGATATGGTACAGCTTATAAATGCTAACATGAATTAAAAGAAAAAAAAAACTACATCATGGTTACCAATCTCAAGTAGTAGCATGTGGCAGTCATTTTTGAAGATACTATCGTGGGAAACAGGGATAACACAGACTAAATAATTTATAGTACACATATACTAAAGAAATACACAAATAAAGGAATTCATGGTAAAAAGAACATTGGTGGCCTTCAAAAAGTGAAAACTGGTGGTGAAATTTGTTGAAAAAAACATCGAAAATTAGAGAAAAAAATAGCAAAATTTGAACTGGAAAGTCCAATAGAAGAATGGAGTACAGGAAAAAAAAGATAATCCTGTAACATTTGAAGGAACATAGGTTAAAACAGAGGTAGTTCTTTTGTGGAATGGTTAAAAATCCTTGAGTTTCTGGAGAAAAAAATGCTTTAGAAAATTAGCGAGAAATCACAATTTTACTCCCAAAACCCTAAACAAAAGTTTCAGTGTAAAGCTTGGTTTCAAAAGCATGTAGGTAGTTTAGTCGTAATCTATTTAGTGGCTGGTATCATAGCATTTGTGAGCTTAGTATGTCAGAGTGTCAATTGTCACTGATTAATTTTAATATCGGCAATCCTTGATTTAACTCTTTCCTGGCAGAAGCAAAAAAGGGTACCTGCAATGTGTTATGGCCCAGAAGAAAATTCTCATGCCGTTAATTATAGAATGGTATTGGAAAGATTTCCACTTTCATTAGATCGGAAAAAATGGTCCAAGGTAGAAAGGGAAAATCTTTTGAAGGGAATTAAGCAACAGTTCCAAGAAATGGTGCTTCAACTCTCACTTTCAATTGATAGAACTAGGTAATATCAATTCTATTTTGTCCTATGTTACTGAATCACTAACTGCTGCTGGACCAATGTGACCCTTCCCCTGTTGTGTTTTGAATTTTCCCTTGATGCACCTCCTCCTTTACAGTTCAGAGGAATTGCTTCGGGAGGCAGATGACATGGATAATATAATTGCATCTGTTAAAGATCTTGAAGTCACACCAGAGAGGATTAGAAAATTTTTACCTAAAGTTAATTGGGATATGATAGCTTCCATGTATGTTGGTGGCCGTACTGGTGCTGAATGTGAATCAAGGTATATAATTTGTAATTCGTGAGCTTTTCATTTATGTTTTCGTGTGCATGAAAAGTTTGATCTTTTCTATGATAAAGTATTTTTTGTTTCTGATATTGGTGAACTGGTGCTGAATTTTAATCAAAGTATAATTTTACTAATTGGTGAAGTTTTCTTGTGTGTTTGTATGCATGAAAAGGTGGTTCTTGCTTATTATAAAGTGTTTTATTTTACTGTTATTGTGCTATACTCGTGCTTCATATTTGTTCTAGCCACCTACATTGGTACTGCTTTATTGATACATTGTGGATTGAACATTTTCAAATTATTTCTATGAACATATATAAGAGCTGCTAACATTGATCTTTAATGAAGTAGGTGAAAGAATAGATTAAGGTAGTATTATGATTTAGTAGAATCATGTTTTGGTGGGTTTGGGGACAACAAATTGACAAAGCGCAATCCCTTTAAATAGGGTCAGCTTGTGATGAAATTATGTAGCTTCCGTATACAACTTGTTTCTTCGGGTTGGGTATTAAAATGCTCTATCAATAATAATTTATCACTGGGGGGATGATCAACTTCTCTCTTAATTGCATTGTAGATTTGATTAGCTGCTTAATTATAACCTGTGCTGTATTCTTAGTCTTGTCCATACAGTTCTTTGACTACTGTTTCACGTTTATTGCCTTTCCATGAAGAATATTTTTCCACTACATTGCAGACACCTATGACTATCACCATCAGAGTCAGTTTGACATTTTTGGCTTTCAGTAGGAGTTCAAGATCAACACATCATGTAGGTGGGGTTGTACATGGAATGATGTTAACATGGTTGTTCTTAATATGTCTGTGATGGTTGTCACTATCACAGATGTCTGTTATGTAGACCATAGAATAATTTCTATATGTATGAATGGTTGGATTCCATACTTTTGATTCACTGTATTTTAATGGTTTGCAACCACAGGTGGTTGAATTATGAAGATCCTTTGATCAACCAAGGTGCGTGGACTAAGGAAGAGGACAGGTCCCTTTTACTTATTGTACAAGATACAGGTATCAGGAATTGGTTCGAAATTGCTGCATCATTGGGCACAAGCAGGACTCCATTTCAATGCTTGTCGCGATTCCAAAGGAGCTTAAATCCTTCCATGCTAAATAGTGAATGGACTGAGGAAGAAGATGCTCAACTCTATTCTGCTGTGACGTATTTTGGTGATGGCAATTGGCAGTATGTGGCTTCTGTTTTAGAACGGCGGACAGGAACCCAATGCTCAAATAGGTTGGTTAGCTATTTAAATTTTGTTCTATATTTGTAATTTAATTTGTGTATGGTTGCAAGACCATTATCGAAATCAAATAATCTTTGACGGTAGGCTTTCACCCTACTTAAGAAAATAAGGTACATTTTATGTGTAGTTCACAGTTTGCTTTGGAATCATCTTTTAAGCTGTTATCATGTGGCCTTGATGATCTGTGGTGATTGTCAAATTCAATTATTTTATTTCAGTTCAGTATAGTTCGAACCATTATAGCTAATTTGTTTATGTAGTATTGTTGAAAAGTGGAAGGTTGAGAAAGGAAGTATTTATTCTTCTGTAGGGTGAGGTAAGATTGGGCATTTGTTTAGTGACATAAAACAATAATACCCTACCCTGTTGTTTTAGTCAGTACTAGGTAATTTACAACAACCCTATTTCAACTGGGAGAGAATACCCAGTTACATCTTTAGGATTGTGATATTTTATGTATGTCTGGAGGTTGAATTATATAGAAATGCAAATGATGGCATCCTCATATATTTAACCTTTGAAGAAGTGCGTTACTTTCGTACCTTGTTTCTCACAATGCATCATAGGTCCCCATCTAAATTTGCTAAGTGATTTGCTTTGATATCTTCATCACAGGAAAACAAGAATATATCTATTCAGAATAGTTCGAGACTCTGTTTATTTATTTCCTTTGTTTCTCTTACCGGTTGCTTTATGCTAAAAACAAAAAGAAACATAATATTGAAAATGAAATGACACTGTTTCAAGAAAATATGGTCATTGATATTAAAAGGTTAAATATGTGCAATTGTGTCTGGTCAATAAATTAACATCAAGTTAAGTTTATTGGAGAACTAGAGTTTATTGGTGGCTGCATTTTGTATGTGATGCAGATGGAAAAAATCCCTTTGTCCTGAAAAGAAAGGGAGCTTTACACAAGAGGAGGATATGCGCTTAACAGTAGCAGTCATGCTTTTTGGACGGAAATGGAATCAAATAGCTAAATATGTTCCTGGCCGGATCCAATCTCAGTGTAGGGACAGGTAATATGCATTTTGTTTAACAATTTTGGGGACGTAGTTTTTTATGGTCTTAGTTTGTTGAAGTTCTTGAACTTTCTTATGACAGATACCTCAATAGTCTGGATCCTTCTTTGAAATGGGGTGGATGGACTGAGGAGGAGGATTTAAGACTAGAAGCTGCAATTGCCAAGCATGGATATTGTTGGTCTAAGATTGCTGAAGAAGTGCCTCCCCGTACTGATTCACAGTGCCGAAAGTATGAGTTGAAATTAAGTTCAATGATTAAAATCTAAAAATCTCAATTTCTATAGTCTTACACCTATTCTTTTCATTGAACAGGAGATGGAAGGTGTTATGTCCTGAACAAGTTCCTTTGCTTCAAGAAGCAAGAAAGAAGCAAAGGTCTATCATTAGTTGTAACTTCGTTGATCGAGAATCTGAACGGCCAACCATTACACTTGATGACTTTATGCCTTTAATTGCGTTAGCTCCAAAATCCGATATTGGTGCTTCAAAACTTCCCAAGAAGCGCAAGTCAAGGTACTCCCCTCTATCCTTTCATTTTCCCCTTGTTTCTTTACATTTTACACCTGTGATGCCACCATTCTTGGGATTACTATTTCAGTATAATATGCTGGTCGTATAATTTGAAATTTAATATTGATTCTGGTATACCTTTGTTTTCTAATTCTTGATCATTGCATGCAGCAATGTTTCCAAGAAAACAAGCTCTAAGAAACGTGCAAAAAGAACTCGACGTTGTGCTAAAGAAGTACAAGATACAGAAGTATACAACGATGATGAGTTCTACGCAGAATCTGCATGCATCAATCTTCCCAAGAAGAACACGAGATCCAAAAGGCACGCAAAAAGAAGTAAAATTTGTCCCCAGGAATTAGTGGATATATCTTGTAGTGACAAGGTCGAGACTTGCATTGAGGGTTCAGAAAACCAATCTACCTGTATTGCGAATTCGGAAAATCAAGATTGGGACAGCATGACCCTTTCGTCTTTTATACGCAACAAATCAAATGAGATATTATCTAGATTTACCAAAAAATTGAGTCAGACTTCCTTCTCCTCTAGGATTACAGATGTTCCTGAGCAGGTTGAAAGTCAAAATCCATCTCATGACCAAAGCGGCTCGTCTGAGTCATGTGATACTGTTGGAACTATAAATTTGTTTGTGCCGCCGAATATTGTTTCTGATGGACGAGTTAGAAACCGAGAGGATACAAATGCTTTGACTGGTGATGATAACGACGACCATATGACCCTTGCATCCTTTCTAGGAAACAAACCAAAGAAAAAGTGTCAACCTAAAGGACATCACGTATGCTCTTCCAAATTGAAAACAGGATCTGCATTACTAAATGAAGAACATTGTGCAAGCAAGCCAACCATCATATCTGATGACAGTGGGTCAATGTCATATCATGTTGAAGCGATGGAGACTGTTTTACATGCTTGTGTTGATAAACCAATGGATACCATTGTGGAAGAAAAGGATGATGAGCTTTTTACTTCCCACGTGCAAAACCGGCCAAGGAGGGAACGAAAACGTCCCAGTAGATTTTTGTAGGCAGGTAAACTTTATTGTTTCCAATACTAGATATGAATAGAAGACATTTGACAAAATGTTGTACGAAATGATATTAGGTAGTGGCTAATCTATATACAAAAGTTGGAGTAAATGAAAGCCCACTTTATCATGATCATAAGTAGTGAGTTTAGTTTTTGCTTAGTTTTGGGCCTATATACAGATTTTCCGCCTGGAGCATTTTTGTAAATTGATCTCTTCCCATTTTGTATTTTGGTTCTATTCTCTCTAGCATCAACTGTAAAACGGTCGATTCTTTTATTGATTTTGATCCGTTGTAAAAGTCAATGGTATGGAAAACACAGTGAATTGGATTAAGCAATCTGCTGTCTAGTTTGTTTAAAAACCGATACTGGTATGAACTTTTACTTTTCCAATTTTCAAATTTGTGTAGCTAATTTTGTATTTCTTTTTTAAGGTTTATTTGTAAATACTGGTAATAAGGTTTTTATATTACAAATCAAATGAAAGGTTTTACTTCCTTGAAATTGAAAGTCAAATATTATAAAAGAAAAAATAAATAAAAATATTTAAAATGAGTAAAATAATTAAATATCAGATATAAAGATGGTTTTGTTTATTATAATTAATGCGGTGAAAACGGATTAGAACTTAAGGTATAATAAGTAATTAGTTTCATGAATAAATGTTTCAAATAACTTTTGATTATAATCTGAAATTGAGTTTATGATTCTTTTCGAATTTTAATTATTTTGAAAGTCTATAATAACAAGCATATAAAGAAAAAAAGTTGTTATTTAATAAAGTAAAACCTTAAATAAACAAGTCCTAAATTTTATGAACATTAAAAGTTTTTGTCAGCTAAACGAAATTGGATGACCCAGCAATGATAATTGGGCTCACCAATTTGCTTTCTGCACCTATCAGTTCAAGCCCAACGTACCCACCTACTATGAAGGAATAAAAATTACAGTCCCAACCAAAACCAACCACTGTTGCATTTGAGTCGAAAGCTGAGAGTGATTCTCAAATTAGGGTTCCAAGAAATCAAGAAGAAGAAGAAGATGTCGTATCTGTTGCCTCACTTGCACTCCGGCTGGGCCGTCGATCAAGCAATCCTCGCCGAAGAAGAGCGTCTCGTCATTATCCGATTCGGTCACGATTGGGACGAAACTTGCATGCAGGTAATTCTCAATTTCAATTTCAATTTCATGTCTTGACTTTGAGTTTCGTGCTGTAAATAATGAATTCCATGTTTTGAATTGTGAATTTCAAACTGATTAAACTGCATATTGTGAACTGTGCTGGTTTCGATTTGAATTGCAATTATTTGTGATGAAATTGGGAGAATAGATGGATGAGGTGTTGGCGTCGGTGGCGGAGACGATAAAGAACTTCGCGGTGATATACCTGGTGGACATAACGGAGGTGCCGGATTTCAACACCATGTACGAGCTCTACGATCCTTCAACGGTCATGTTCTTCTTCAGGAACAAGCACATCATGATCGATCTCGGCACTGGCAACAACAACAAGATCAATTGGGCTCTCAAGGACAAGCAGGAGTTCATCGACATCGTCGAGACCGTTTACCGCGGCGCGAGGAAGGGTCGCGGTCTTGTCATTGCTCCCAAAGATTACTCCACCAAATACCGCTACTGATTCATGGGGATCTGTAAAGTAAACAAACGAATTATTCTGCCATGTTACTTATGTGTGGTGGTTGTGTGATTGATCGTTCTGATATGCACTCTAAACCCTTTGAAAAAATATGTCTAATTTAAAATTTAAAGTAAAAATATATTTGTCTGCTTTAAATCTGTTTTTATAATTATGTAAATCACCCACTACCACTATCTTTCATTTACACTTTTTTTCTATAACAATGTCATGTACATTATAGTATTTTTTTCTTGTGGCTGCTATGTAGTTATAAATAGATCGTTGCAGAAAAGCGAAATACACAGAATATAGTTACCAATTTGCATTTATCTTATAAAAATTATTTTGTTCCTAAAATATTGGAGCATTGGTGTTCATGGGTATGGAAATCTGTCTCCGCACAAGATTGTTTCAGCAAAAAAGAACATTATGTTGTTTTAAAACGCATTATAAAGACAGTTCATTGCGCTCTTCATCCTAGGCTACGATAAACTCTTTCCTTCCATTATATTTATTATTATGTTGGTAATTATAAACATTGTTTGTGTTTTAATTCTAATGAAATATATCACTGTTCAGAGTTACTAGTCTCTACTTTTCTATTATTAAACTTTTATCTAACAAACCCAATTCATTTGTCTAGCTTGGCTAACATGTCATTTGATTGAACTTCCACCTTAATGATGTGAGATTACTCTTGTCATTTTCTGAATAGTGTTGTTTCAATAATTATTTGGTTTTGAGTGAGTGTTTGTTTTCACATTGAATTATCTTGAATAACGTTTTTAGGTGCTTAGTTTTCTGTAGAGGAATTGATTCTGAATTTATATTGGATATAGTTTTTGCATTCTATAGTTTAATCAGGGTTGTTGATATGTTGAATTCAACTTTTGGGCTTATAATAGGTACACGAGGAAGTGTGCAGAAAGTCTGCAATTATAGCAACTAGAAGTCAAGTGGTATTTGGTTTACATCCCTGGATTTTGAAAACCAATTGAAACACAATCCAATTATAAGCAAAACTACAGGCTTGGATCTGGAAAAATGGGAACTTTAGCTTGCAAACTGTAACAATAAACTTTTCATCGAGTAATAATTGACTTTTTCCCCAAACACAATATACTTTTATATGTCACTGTTAAGGGTAGATGACACCAGAAGTTGATAAATGTCTGTCCAATGTCACTCACAGTGTTTAGTTATGTACTCGCCTCTGCCCCTACTTCAAAAATAGTGAAGGACCTGTAATGAAATTAATCTCCCAATCGCATTTGTCAATATTGGGACCCTGTGAATGCAATTTCTATAGCAGCTTTATCTTTAGTCTTGAGGGTCTGTGAATTGTATGCAACAGCAATTGCAGTTTTGTCCTAGGTTTTCCACAATATCAATTATTTCTATGGGCTTTTTGTCAAGAATGAAATCTTAGTAGAATTATCCTTGGGAACTAACAAGGATGAATTCAGATGGTATTCCCAAATCATATCAATTGATAGTACACAATTTGATCTGGAATAAAATACTATTTTATTTCTCTTGTTGTCTTTTTATCACATTCTATTCATTTCGGCATATTTGTGAACACCTTGTTAAACTTTAAACTCTGGGAAATCGTATCTGTCTTTTGTCTTTCGCCAAACACTAGTGTCGTTTGAATAACTCATTTTCAATTTTTATACATGCCATTTGGTTAACACTCAAACAATGATTTTTAAGTAGGCCGAAAGGGTTTAATTCTTCTAATTATGATTCTTTAACAATTTAAATTTTGAACTGGCTGTCTATTATAAATATGTATTGACAATTTAATTCTTTTTGATATTTTTTTCTACTATATACAATTGAATGAAGAACAGTTCAATTGTTTCAAAATTTTAATAAATAATTTTAATATGCGAGACAGTTATTAATTTTAATTTAAACAAAAAGTACACCATTGCATTGACAAAACACAGTATTTACATTTTTTATTCTATTACAATAATATATGTACTTAAATCTTTTTATTTACTAAAATTGTAAAATTGCTCAACTAAAAATATGATATATCCTTTAACATCATGAGATAAATAAGAGACCGTAATAGTTTTAATTTATTATTGTGAATAAAAGTCATAGTAAATTAAATACTGCGTTTATGGCAATTTTGAAGAAACAATATTTTCTTCCGTTATTACTCAAGATTTGTTTGGAAAAGAAAAGAATCCAGAATGAAAGTAAAATGGTTCAAAATATTGCGGTAGTAGTGAAGTTCTTGCAAGTTGATCAAGGGAACTTTTCTTTACTTAATGTGGATAATCTATAGAAATCTTTTTATTGCGGTAGTAGCTTGTGTTGTAGTTATAAATGTATATTTGAAAAAAAGTAGTAAATGTTTTACTAGATTTTTAAAATAGCATAACAATTTTTCTTCGAAAATACATAACAGAGTGAAAGAAAATGGGATAGCATTTCCTAATTCTTGTGCTAAACAGAGTGAAAGTAAAATGGGATGAAGTATGGCATTCTTAATGGAGAAGTTCTTATACATAATCTACTGTGATTCATGTGCAATTTTATATACCTTACACCTTATTACTTGTATCTATATATTTGCTACTAAACTTTAAAGTACCTAATATGTACTTCTATCTATTTTTACTTCCAATTAAGACCAAAAGTTCTGTAATTGCCATTCCAATCATGTACCATGTAGCTGCTGCCAGCATGCCCTGCAACCAAGAGCTATTAACAATATCCAGAGCAAGAGAACCACCCACATGTTCTTGCAACTCATGTGTTGACCCAATTGTCTGCACATGAACTGTAACCACTGCAGTCAATGCAGTAACCATTGGTAGTCCCCATCTAATAGGGCTATTTTGATTCTCATATGATTCATGATCACTTTCCTTTGTGTTTTTCTGTCCTTTAGTGGTAACTGAAGGCTTCTTAGGTGGGGTTGGAGTTGCAGTAGTTGTAGTTGAAGAAGGAAGAACATGAGTTGAAGGAGTCCAATAATCCTCTGGATGAATACTATTTAATGGGGCTTGATGTTTGGTCCTTGTCCTTTCTCTGACTTTCTTCCTTGCAGCTGCGTCTCTGAGCTTGCTGATATCTGGTTCAGGCAATTTATAGACAACTCTTGTCATGCTTTTTTCAGATTTTGATGAGCCACTTGTTGAGCTAGGTGTTTGCCAGTATAACCAATTGGAAATTGATCTTATTGCTTGAATTGCTGACATTCTCGATTCTCTTTGGAGGTCTGTTTCCTGTGAGAAATGTACTCAAGTTAATCCACAAAATGGAGAATGAATACTGAGTTAAGAATGCAAGTATGGAAGTTTTAGCATAATGAAAACAATTTTGTTATGTCTTTTCTTGCTCTCTCATTTCAAACTAACCTTAGAATACTTAGAAGCTTTTTCCTTTGATTCCTGGAATCTAGTCTGAAACTTCTCCACGTCTACAAATATGTTAGCAACACGAGCTCCTGCTGTATGAGCTGCACCTACTCTTACATTGCCACGTGGTTGCTTGGACATCAAGAACTCCAAAGCTGCAAGGTTGGACCTCTCAACAACTCTATAAAGCAGAAGAATGATTAGTCACATGTAAAATGAAAAAGGGAGAATCATGATTTAAAAACTCCTGACCAAGATACTTTCCATATTAACAACAAAACAACAAAAGTCAACGTGAATTTGTTGAAATCCAAGTGTGAGTCTAAGTCCAATATTGGATAGAAATGAGAAAGTAAAGCATTATATAAGGATGAAAGACCCATTAATATTGTCTTAAGGTGTTGGATAGAGAGTAATGTCAATCCTTTATATGGTTGGATCTCATTGATGTTTGTATCTTTCCAGTGAACCCCCTTCTCGATAGATCTAACAGTGATATCAGAGCTGATGGTTTGTCTTGGTGACCGAAGTAGAACACTATATAAAATTCCCAAAATATGAAACCAAATATGGAATAGTACATACAGACTTACGAAATGCAATTGACAGGGCAAGATTCTATTGCCTCATCAATTTTTTGTGGGGAATCAGCCCACTGAGCAACAACTCTTGCTCTTCCATAAACTGATTCAACAGCAAAAGTCTTTTCAGCTAACAGTGCACATTTCAGGCAACCAACACATTTGATCTCGTCTACAAATATTGCTCGCTGCTCACTTTCTGATCCACACCAAACCGAGTATATGGGTCTGCCAGTGAAGCCTTTGAATTCTGAACTCTTTGCTTGCTCCTGCACCACATGAACACTTTCTTGAATAAACAACCAACCCAAACAAATTGAAACACTATCCAAAAACATGGACTCACTGACACATTCTGTCAGTTCAAACGCAGTATTTCATGATTTTCTGCTTTTCTTTGTCTCATGAGACAAGCAGTGTATCCATCTCCGACCCAAATACTATTTTATAATCAAAGACCAGAAATGGAGTAAGCCCCACTTTTGATAAACTCCTGAACAAACACTTCAAAGGAAAAAAACACCAGACAAAATGAGTCAAATTTCTGGTGTATGTTCAGATTAACAGACAACCATAAGAGTTTAATTTCCTTTGACTCAAACTATTAATCAATCAAAATTATGACTTTTGTGATAATTGTTGTAAAAATCAACAAGCTCCTTAGCTTTCTCGAAAAATCTCTTCTAACTTTTGTCTATAAAAACCACAAAATTATGACTTTTATGATAATTGTTGTAAAAATCAACAACCTTTGCTCATCCAAACTGCTCCTAAAACTTGAATTGGATAGAAGAAAAGATCAATTAGTCATAGAAACACAAGTGATGAATTGACAGGAACATCATAACACGAGATGAGTAATGAAAGATTTGGCTTTATTGAATTCCCTCAAAGAAGAAATCCTAGAATTTGAGGGAATTGAAGCTAGGAGGATGTTCGTGTGGAACTATGTCCTTACCCAGTTCGAAATTTCGATTGAACAGTTTGTGAATCTAAACTTGGACTCAATTGTAGAAGACGGATCAAATTGATTTATTGACACAATATATTAACCTCAACATGAACTTTAGAAGAGAAAAAACCTTATCATAGGCATGGCGTGCATTCGGGTCAGAGAGAATGGAATAAGCTTCATTAAGTATGATGGCCATGTCATGACCAGAAGGGCCAGCAATGTCAGGGTGGCAGCGCTTCTGAAGATTGCGATATGCCACTTTCACCTCTGACTGATCACACGAGCTGTCTATGCCCAGAAGGTCATACAAGTCAAAGTTTATCACCGATGATGATGATGATGATGCCTTGCATGTGAGGGTGGAGGTGGATGCATTAGACTTGGCAAAAGACTTGTGGAGGCTTGAAGATCCCAGTGGTTTTTTGATGATGTGTGAAGGAAAACATAGAGATGCAGATGAAGCAGTCGCCATGTTCATGGCGATGTTGGTGTTGAGGGAAGAATGAGTGTGAGAAGAACAAGGCAAGGAAAGAGGATAAGACATCATCGTATCATATCGTAGAGTTTGAAAACTTTGGTACTGTAATATAAGAACATGACCCACGACAGCGAACCATGCAAGATATTTTGCATTCTCATGTAACTTTTCCTGAAAAGGATGCAAGATACTTATATTTCAACATAAAGTAGATCTTTTAAGATTTCATTTTCTAACTTTGTTTTTGTCTTTTAATATTAAATCTAAACTTTTAAAGTATTAATGTAATTTGGTCATTTGTTAGTAATGTAGTAATAATATTATATATGTCATGTGTCATTTTTGTTTTATATTTTTTATTTTGTAATTTAAAAATATTATTCACGTGTCAGTTAATAATTTTGTGTAATATGATAATAGTAATATCACGTATTAGTATCGAAATTAAGTTTCATTGTCATATATTCAATTCAGTATATATATTTATTATATTGTTTAATTTTTTAAATAAAATAATTTTGTTTTTTTAAATTAAAATCAAATTTAATTTTATACAAATGTTATAATGATATTTATAATAAATATTTTTAAAATTATTTTTAAACTAACTCTAACTTTATTATTAAAAATATAATTATTTGATTTAAGATTGAATCTTTTATATGTAATTTTTCATTTTGTTACTCTACTTATTATCAAGGAATCTAGTTATAAAAAGAGCTAATAAAATATTTAAAAAATTAAGTTTATTTAATTTATATTTTACATTAAATTTTTTTAATTTTAAATTTATTTGTATTGATATTTTATTGCACCATACTTTAATATTATTTTTTATTTGAATTCATATTCCAAATAATAGTATATAAATTTATAAAATAAATTAGCAGTATAACATTTAATAATTTCTACGAATTGATTTAAAAATAATTCCAGAAATATTTAATAAAAATGTAAATGTTAATAAAACAGTTATTATAACATTTATATACAAATTTAATTTAATTTTAATTTGGAAAAGGATAAAATTGTTCTATTTAAAAAAAACTTAATTGAACCAAAATAATAAATATAAAGATTAAAATGAATATAAGATAATAAAAGATACTATTGACAGGTGACACTGTCACTACAACATTATGACAATCATGGTGACGATTTAAAAAAAAAATTAAAGAGAAACAGAAAGAAACAAGAATTAACATATGACATATGTAATTTTATTGCAATACTCAAGAAAATTATCAATTTACATTAATTTTTTAAATTGAGATCCGAATGAGTAAAAATAAAACTGGGAAACCAACTTGAAAATCTCTAGTTTGACATTTTGTAAACATTAAACTGATATTCTATTAGTTAAAAAGCAAAAAAGCAGACCAAGTGTATTAGATGAATTGTCATAATGTTACAAATACACGAGTTTTGTATAATATCACAAAATCAAAGATATATTTGTGTTGTCAATCTACATTCTTGATGAATGAAATGAGTGAATGAATTAGAAAAAGATGAGTATGAAAGAACAAAGATAGATAAAAGTTGAGAAAGAAAAAAAAGTTTATTGGTGAAGAAGAATGTTATATTGAACTTGAATCAAGGGCACTTTGGTTTTCCATTTTTGGATTTCCAGTTGTTATAACATGGACATTCTTTCTTGTTACCGTAAGTTCCAGACGGAACACATAAACATTTTTCACAACACAAATTACAATAGGTGAGACACCTCTTCTTAACCCAAGTCTTTGAACAACGATAGTCACATTTTCTTGGACATTCTGAAATAATTCATGTAACACATTTCAATTCATAATATTCAATTTAAATCCTAATTTATCATCTTTTGAAAATTTCATCAAAACAAATACCTTTTGGTGTAAGAGATCCTTCGCTACCACCCTACAAGAGAAAAAATTTATAAGCAACACTTTCATATGTTGTACCAATAATCTTAAAAGACTTAGAAATATAAGTATATGTTAAGAAATGAACTTTTAAGCATAAATCAATCTCACAAAATTAACTTACAAGATGAAATTTGCATATACTTTATATTGTTAATTGGCTTTGTTTCTAAAAGCATAAAAAGAAACATAAACATGACTCACATAAGCAATGTGAGTGACAAAAGTCATGACAAGAAAGAGAATAAAGACGTATATAAATTTAGTCATAGTGCTTGAGTAGAGGGATCTTATAAGAAAATGAATGAGTCAAAAGACTACGGAGGTGGATGAGTTATATAAAGCCTAGACCCTCCTAATTCAATTTGATAATTATGCATTTTGTCTCTATTCACATTAATATATTAGTGTCATCTCATTAATGGATAGTTAAATAGATATTCAATGTTTTAACTTCTTTATTAAGTATACCTCTTCGTATCCTATTTTATAACTTTTTAATCCAAGTCAATGATCTTATAACGCAAATAGTTAATTAATATTTTGTTGTTGTTCATATAAATATATATTTTCAAGATAATTTTTTTTTTCAAAATAACTCATTAACATTCTAATGCACGCTAAGGTGTCATTGGGCCGTTATAAGGAAAGGTAAAAATCCATAAGCCCATCACAACTAGTATAAATAAAGGTTTCAGGTATGACTTCGGACCAGATTGCACACGCTTCATATTATGCATTACCTGCATCTATTGTTATAACTGTTCGGTCATTTTATTGACTTGAACGTCGGATCACCTTTAACAGGTATGCCCCCATCTGGCTTGGAGAAGGAGGGAGAGTGAGCTACGTCCGACAAGTCTTCAACACCTGTCCGCCACAAGAATCGTTCGCTTCAACGTTCGTCCAGCTCCTAACGTCCGCCCGCTTGGAGCTACGTCTGACAAGTCTTTGACACCCGTCCGCTACAAGAATCGCCCGTCAGCTTCAACGTTCATCCAAAGCGCAACGTCCGTCCGCTTGGAGCTACGTTCGACAAGTCTTCGACACCCGTCCGCTACAAGAATCGCCCGTCCGCTTCAACTTTCATCTAGCTCCCAACGTCCGTCCGGTTGGAGCTACGTTCGACAAGTCTTCGGCACCCGTCCGCTACAAGAACCACCCGTCCGCTTCAATGTTCGTCCAACTCCCAATGTCCGTCCGCTTAGAGCAGCGTCCGCCTGGTCTTCAACCTGAAGTGCTTTGAACAACGTTTGTCCGTCCGGTCTTTAACGTCCACCCAGTCTTTAATACAACCAGGAATGTTTTAGTAGGGGACCTCCAAACCTTACCGGAACACACTATTTTAAATTTTGTTCCTACGCTAATGTCACTGGAAAAATATTATAATATTCTAAGTCTTGAAATAATGATAAATATGAGTATTAATCTAAAATAATTATAGGAGTTCATGAAGAAAAGACGAAGGGTGTTTCTCCTGCACCTTCCCATCTTTCTTCCTGTACCTCCAATTTTCTTAAAAATGCAAATTTGTCCTCTAGTGAATGCTTTTTACCTTAGATAAAAAGTTTGAAAAATTCAAACTTCCAATTTGACAGAGATTCCCTTTGACTAAGATTCTCTTTGACTAAACCTAAAAAACCCTAACCTCTCTGCACTCACTATTACTTTGCTCTCAAAAGTCGCAACACTCCCCTCAGCTTCATCCTATTTCTATCTTCCACCTCCTTCCCCTGCGTCCTATTTCTATCTACATCTAGTGCAAGGTTCCTTCAGTGGTTGAAGTTGTTCGGGTTCGTGGTTGATTTGCATTAAAAGTTGATCCTGGAGTGGTTAGAATACTCAATAATCAAGAATGGGTAACCTCAAATTAAATAGTGTCTAGGGTTAGATTATTGAGAGACTAAACTTGTTTTAGTCATATTGACTAGAGAACCAGAAATAATATTAATACTCATTGTAACAATAAGTAATGCTAATACTCGTTATAACTAGAAACGGTGAGAATACTCGGTTAAATCTTAAAAAGGCTAAACTGGAAGTGGATGTGTTGTTTAGGAGATCAGGAGTGATGTAAAAATACATGATTAGGAGTGGATAAACTCGATCTAGACAATAGTCTATGAATATTGATGTAGTTTACTTAGATGAGTTGGCATGAATATATTAATGTGAATAGATACAAAAATCATAATTATCAAATTGAAATAGAGTGAGGATATTTGTCTATATAACTCCTCTGTTTATGTGGCTTTTGACTCACTTAAATTTTGTTTCATTTTGGAAAAATATTTCTTAAGTCAAATAATATGACTAACTTTGTGTGCATCTTTATTTTTCTTTTCGCCATGGCTTTTGTCACTCAACTAGCTTATATAAGTCATATTTTTATGTTTCCTTTTATATTATTTTGAAAGTTTCATATTTATTAAAAAGTCAATTCAAACTATATAAATAGATATGAATTTTATTTTATAATTTTATTTTATAAAATTGAGTTATACTTAAACTTTATTTCTTAATATATATCTATATTTCAAAGTCTTTTAAGATTATTGGTATATAGGAAAATGTTGCTTATAAAGTTTCTCTATTGTACATGTACAGTGTGGTGGCAAAGGATCTGTTACACTAAAAGGTATTTGTTTTGATGAAATTTTTGACAGATGATAAATTACAATTTAAATTGAATCTTATGAATTGAAATTTGTTACATGAATGATTTCAGAATGTTCGAGGAAATGCGATTATCGTTGTTCAAAGAGTGCAGCTCAGAAGATGTGTCTCAACTACTGTAATTTGTGTTGTAAAAAATGTTTATGTGTTCCGTCTGGAACCTATGGTAACAAGGAAGAATGTTCATGTTATAACAACTGGAAAACCAAGAATGGAACACCTAAGTGTCCCTAATTCAACTTCAATATAATATTCTTATTCACCAACAATTTCTTTTGTTCTTTCATCCTCATCTTCTTTTAATTATTTCACACATTCCGTTCATCAAGAATATAGATCGATAACACATATATACGTTTGATTTCGCGAGATTATACAAAAACTCATGTTTATAAAGTTACAACAATTCATCTAATACATTTGGTTAGCTTTGTTTAACTAATACATTGTCAGTTTAATGTTTACAAAATCTCAAACTAATATATATTCAAGGAGATAATAAAAGTTAGTGAAAAAATATAAAAATTCAAAAAGTTATTTTATATAGTCTCACGAAATTGATAATATGTATTAGATCTATTCATGTAATTGAAAAATGGAATTTTTTTATTTATTTTGTGTTCTTTTTCAATTAGTAATAATATCTTCTTTATATGTTATCTTTCTTTTTACCTCCTCCTTGTTTGAGCTTTCATAACATGGAATCAAAGCTTTGTCATATTGATCATGGATTTCATGTTAAGACAAGATCGTCTATAAGATTGAATTGTCCAAACGTCTTTATATGTTTTAAAGTTTAATAAACAACAATAAAAGAAATGAACATATGACAAAGTGTTATCATTAGAAAAACAATATAGCTAAAATATAAGTGGTTTTTGAAAAAACTTTGCAAAATTTAAATACCTTGAGAAAAACTTCAACAAACACAACAATACATGAACAAACACACCACTAAATAGTTTCCTTATTTAATGCGTCAATGAGAGTCTTGTTGAATGCAACTCGTGTTATACATTGCTAAGCGATGATCAAACAAAATATCAATATATCTTGATAGATGAAAGTGTAAAAAGATTTTTGGAATCTACACTAAAATTCTTAAACGATGTTCTAAAAACTTGTGTTGAAAGATACATTGCTAAACGTGTTTTGAACGAAACAAAAATAACTTAAAGAAACATTTATAGGTTAGACGATACCATATGCCAAACGATCTCCTTCATCAACTGCTTGTTATCTTACTGAAGAACTTAAATGACAAAATCCTACCTTAACGATAGAAAACATGAAAAGCATTTTATTGTTCTGAACATGCTTTAAATGTCATTAAATGCTTAACATTTAAAAACAACAAAAGTGTAAGAGAAAAGACATATATGTTGCATACATATCTTCATCCTATACAAATCAAAAGTGAACGTTAGAGACAAACAAGACATTCACAGAATGTTCACTCTATCAAAAGTCGCGCTAAAAAGTTTGTACAACCTACTTTTGATATAGAACTGAAAAAACATGTTTGTTCTAACAAGTTGAGTTTAACCAACGACTGCTACCTACGACAAGGCTAAGAAGATCTGAAGATCAAAGCAAAGTACTATCTAACGAACATTTTCTTGAAGCATATATATTGAAAAATGTCAAAGAAAAGAGCAAGAGAATAAGCACACAAATACGAAAGAAAATATCTATGAGGAAAAGAAAAGCTCAAAAGAGAAAAGAAATACTCTCAAGCTTCATTGAATTATAAGCTTACATTTGTAAGAAGAAAGGAAATTTATGAGAGTCTGTTAGATTGAATTGTATTATATACATATTCTCTCTACGAGAGTAACGGTCTAAGGACTTGTACAAAATCTGATTGATTGTAAATTCTGAAGAGAATTCAAACACTTTACGTTTATCTCGATTGGGTTAAACAGTAGCTAGACGAGTTCGTCTAGTGAAAATCAAGAGTGGATAAAACTCAACTAGACAATGTATCAGAAAAATGTCAGGAGTGTCTAGGGATACCAAGAGTGGTAAAAAATATTATGCAACCAAGAGTGAGTGAAACTCGGTTCTAGTCAGAGTAACGAGGGCTACTTGTGTTTGTGTACTGTTTGTATGTGCTTGTTCTTCATTTGTGGCGATAATCATCTGGTGGGTGTGAGTAGAGGGTGATAAGGTTTCAGTTGAGCAGGTTCTCGGTGAAGATATCCCTGATGCTAAGATATAGTAGTAGCTTTATTCGTACTAGCTTTGTTTTGTTTTGTGGTTGAGATTACCACTCTTGTGTATAGTTTTGACATAACTATATTATATATAAAGTTTTAAATTTATAGTTATTTTTTATGACTATAAATCTTACTTTATAATCTTTCTCTAACTGATTTATTATATTAAATCTGTGATGATTATTATATAGTTTAATGTTATATTTTGGGATGTTAAATAATAATTGAAATAAAAATATTATAAAATTGTGAAAGAATTTGCATAAAAAATTTATAGAAATAAATATTTTTTATAATTTTATTATATGTATTATTTTTATTGTTTAGATGAATTTGTTTTTGTGGAGTTTGAAAAAACAGTACCTAACTGGACAAAATTGAAAGAATTTGAGTACAGGAAAAGAGTAGTTAAAAGGAAACTCCTTTAATAATGTTATGGGTATATTTATACAATTATGTCATTGACTTTTTTTATTTTATAAGGGGATGATTATTCAAAACTTGATTTTATTGGTATAAGATTTATTCAAAAACAAAACAAAATTTACATTAGAAAATAGCAAAGATGGACATAACAAAATTTGGAAATTCCAAATCAATTATGTAATAATTAGGTCCTACATTTAGAAAAGATGCATGAGTGTAAGAGAATATAGTCTGTAACATATTTGGGGTATTTTTTTTTTCTAACAATTCAATATTATTTTTTTAAGTTAATTTTTTTTTTATATTCACTTTGTAACTATTAAGTATTAGTAAATGTTGAGAGTAATTTTTTATATTTAAACTAGTAAAAACACATGCCCACAATGTGTATTTACTTTTTTTTATAACAAAATAATAAAATTATAATTATAAAATTAAATATAAATAATTTTTACAATTTAATTATAAATAATTTTTATTTATTTTGTAAATTAATTTTATTTACTTAATTTAAAAAATAGTTAAATTTAAAAAATGATTAAATTTAAAAAATAAGTTAAATTTAAACAAAATGATACTAGTGAAAAAAAAAGTGAACAACACAATAGAAACATTTATACATAGGTATAGATGATTGTGTTAGTAAATTTTTGAAAGTTAACAAATAACATGGACAAAAAAGATAAAGAAGTTATCAGACAGACAGTTACAACAGGTTTTGAAACACTACAAAGTATATACTATTGTTGTTAACTGTTAACGTTTTAGTTTCCAGAAACTTGTTCCGCCATATATCTACTATTGTATCCACATTAACACAGAATCTTCATTCTACCATTTTGGTTTTTGCATAACACATGAACAAGAAAAAGGGAACAAATGTAAAAATCTGTCATCTGTCATCTGTCATCCATGCATACAAAGATACTTGTAGATTATCATTAGGTTTACAACCATGTGTCACCATATTTGGCTATTCATAATAGTGTATAAATTTTGATACGATTGTTATTTAATCCTGATTAATATTCTTATTTGCTTATTAGGATGATGATGATGATATCATGTACCAGTTTACCAGTTTTGGATTAGTAAGTTGAAAATATATATTCACTGGTGGGAAGTTACTTAGTATTGTATTGGTTTTAACTCACTAAGAACTTGAAGATGATCTAATATTTTTTTTGAAGCACTGAGGTTTATTGTCATGTATTGTACCCAACATATGACAGAAAATCATACAAGATTTGTTTGTACTTAAGAACATTGATTTACATTCAGCCTGTTCTAGAGGAAAATATTAATGAATAATTTTATTCTATTTAGTCATAATAAAGATTAGTCTTTCTTCTTTTTATAACCCCTCTCATCAATTCTTCTTTGTATCATTGAATAAGGCAAGCATCAACCATTAAAAGCCTGTTTTGAATGCCAGATTTCTACAAGATTTTCAAGATTATTTTGATTTTCTGGTGTGATGTTATAACTCACCTTTTAAGGGGAAAGGGTGTTTGAATTAGTAAATTAAATGAGCTTTTACACCTGGTATCATGGACATTTTGAAGAAACAATCTTATATTTTATACCATTATTACTCAAGAATTGTTTGAAAAGGAATCCAGAATTAAAGTAAAATGTTTCAAAATACTGCAGTAGTTGTGAAGTTGTTGGAAATTGATTAAGGGAACTCTTTTTTCACATCCACTTTATGTAGATAATCTCATGAAATCTTTCTATGATAAACAAAGTTAATTTCTCCGATTTTGTCATGTTTGCTTCACTGTTACAATCAAGTGAACTTTATAGTGCTTAATGTCAAATTTACCTAATAATTGTATATTATATTTTAGGCTGGAGAAAAGGCCTGCAATGAAGAAGAATTAGATGCTAGTAATCTTTGATATGTAAAAAGACCAAATAAAATGGGTGCACCAAAAGTTTTCAGATGTGGAAGAAGAGGAAGAACAATGACTAGTAAAAGTTCAATTACTCAGCCAACAACCAGACATGGAACCAACAAACCGACCAAATACGATTTAGCTGATCTAGAATGGACCAAAAGGATTCCAGAGTGTCCAACATACTACCCATCAGAGCATGAGTTTGACCATCCTTTAGTTTTTCTGCAGAAAATAGCTCCTGAGGCTTCTAAATATGGTATGTGATAGTAGGTTATGGATCTTTTTCTTTAAGTTACAGGTAGTTTGTAGTGTTTATAGTGTAAGGCTTCATCTTTAATTGAAAAGTTTGCAGGTTTAAACCAAAGTTATTTTTTCAAGCAGTTCAGAAATATCTAAATATAGTAGTTACTTTCTGCATTTCTTTTGTCTTCTGATTTTACTTGCAGGATTATTGTTTCATTGTCATATTTCAGGTATATGCAAAATTGTTTCTCCAATTGCAGCCTCTAACCCAGCTGCTTTTGTCTTAATGGAAGAGAAAAAGGATTTCAAGTTTGAAACAAACTTACAGCCTCTTCGTCTGTCTAAATGGAATGAGAAGGAAACAATAACCTTTTCTATGAGTGGCAGGTGAAATAATATCATGCTTTTAAGCTTTTGTGTTGCTTAATTTATGCAAAATAGAATAAGTGTTTGTTGTTACTGTTTCAACCAGAAAATATACATATCATGAATTTGAGGTTCTTGCAAATAAGACATTTTTCAGTAGATTTCACTGTTCTGGAGGTCTTTCTTCTTCATGTGTGGAAAAGGAGTTCTGGCATGAGATGATGCATGGAGAGAAGGGAACAGTTGAGTATGGAGTCAATGTTGAAGGTAGTGCCTTTTCATGTGATCCTGATGACAAGCTTGGAATAAGCAAATGGAATTTGAAGGTTGTTTTTCTGACTTACACCATTTCTTTGTAGTGTTCTCTTTTAACATCTCCATCCTGAAACAGATTTTTGATTGTCATTGCTTCTCAAAAATTAGAGTCTGCTGATGTTAATGTATTAATTGTTGATTGCAGTAACATTTTTCATGCATGTATTTTTCTTTTATAACATTTTGCATTTGATTTCAGAATTTCTCACGGCTGCTGCAGTCATCCTTACGTTTAGTTGACAAGGAAATTCCCGTAAGAAAGCAATCTTGGAAACCAAAAATGAATTCAAAAGTTAAAATTTCTTCTTTCTAATTCCAATTCTAAATTTTAGGGAATAACTGATCCTATGCTTTACATTGGAATGTTGTTCAGTATGTTTGCATGGCATGTAGAAGATCATTATTTGTACAGGTACATCTAAGCATTGTCTCCTTTTCCACTTCCCTATCCATTGATCATTGTTTAACTTTAACCTGCCTGAGATATTGACACATATATGTGTACATATTTCTGTCTTCTTCACAGCATAAATTATCATCACTCAGGTGCAAGTAAAACTTGGTATGGAGTGCCTGGCTATGCAACCCCTCATTTTGAAAAGACCGTCTTAAAACACGTGTATTGCAATAAGATCTTAACAAAACATGGAGAGGATGGAGCTTTCAGGTTTCTTGCACAAAAAACAACCATGTTCCCACCAAATGTTATGTTACAACATGATGTGGATGTTTACAAGGCTGTACAGAAACCAGGAGAGTTTATCATCACCTTTCCTAGAGCATATCATGCTGGATTTAGTCATGGTAATCTTCCAATCTCTTTGTATGTGTGAATTTGACTACACATGACATGGATTAGAGTTTGATTTTCAGGCATGATGAGGTAAAGATTTTATGTTCTTACTAATCAGAGATAGTTTTAAGTATACCTTCTAAAGTAACTTCTATAAAAGTACACAATCTCACCATGCATGAGAAAGACTGTCTAAATTCTATTGATTATTTGCTTCTTTTTGTTGATCATAGGTTTTAACTGTGGAGAAGCAGTAAATTTTGCCACTGATGATTGGTTTCCATTTGGGGCAGCAGCCAGCAGGCGTTATGCATTTCTCAGAATGATGCCTTTAATTCCATATGAGGAACTTCTTTGTAAAGAGGCAATGTTAGTTTACAAGTCCTCCTCAAGAGTCAGAAGTTCCAAGAACAAGCCTGAAGACACAGCACCTTATAAAGCTATAGTGCAGCCTTTCTTGCATCTTATGCAATTTTATATGATATCCCTTTTGCGACTGAAGAGTTCAAGAAACTTGCAAAGTTATTCAAATACATCAGGTTTGCTGATATGCCGCATATGCCACAGGGATTGTTATGTGGCTTACCTGCTATGCAAGTACTGCTTTTCTCATCCAATTTGTCTTTTCCATGGTAAGACATCATCAATATATTCATTTTGAGAATTGTTACTTCAATTGCTTTCAGTGACATCTTAGATGTAGACTTCATGATGCTTTGAGATGTATTAACTTTCAGTTTGTTAGGAACAAGATGATCTGATTCCTAATGACATGTTTCTTTTTTTGGATCTGTTTATTATGGCATGTAGACATTGCACCACACACTTGTATATGTGGAAGATTTTATTCTGTTTTCATAAGGAATGACATTTTGGAACTGGAAGAAGCTGCCAAAAGTTTTCAACAGAAAAAAAAATGCTGCACTGAATCATTCTCTGTATCAAGTTTACTCTCCTGTAACAGAAATGAATGCATCAAACATCTTGAGGTATGAGGAAAAATTGGTAAAGGCATTTTGATGGATTGGCATTGACACTTCAAAATCTTAAAGGGGTCTAATTCATTTCCATTTTTAAAAAAATTAAAACTGAAAGCAGGGTGATCCTTGGCAGCAAGAAAACAGTGTGAGAGGAACTGCTAATTCTCAATGTGCAGCATCTAAACCGAAAACACAAGTAGCTGACTGCATTAAGCAATGTGTTGAAAACAAGACAAGAATGCTGCATTGGAGAAACAATGTGCTTCCATCTGTGAAGGGTACCAATAGGCCAGAAATCATTTATAACTTGAGAAAACGGAAATCAAATTGATCCTATGAAATCCTGCAACAAACCTTCTTAGTGAATTCACAGGGATAGCCACTATTGATGCAGGTTTCTCCTGATTCATTTGTTGAAACATACATTATTTGAAATTTGCATACTATATATCGGTTTAGCCCTTTCATTTCTTCTATATAGTATTATTTCTAAAATTTGTTAGCAGCAGGATGCACTAAATGTTGAGAAGATTGTCATTGTTCACAAACATTGTTGATGTTGTAACTCGACCAAGGAATTATAGTCTTTGTTCTTTTAACTTTGTTTAGCATAAAATGTTTATCAGTTTTTAACTCTACTGTTATTTTCTTGAATAATTTTTGTTTTCTCTAATATAAATGGAACGTCCCACCTCGATTAAAAGTAAAGTCAATTTATATATTATAACTAACTGCAACTTTAAGTTAGGCTTAAAAGTTGACATCTATCTTTACTTAAAGTTTCAGAATATTTTAATTAAATATATTTAGAATTTTAAACAATATCTAGAATGTATAATTTGAAATTAAATTTGAACTAGTTTGAATGTGTCATTCTATGACACTCGATATACTAAGATTTTTTTATTACTAAGAATATTTTTAAAATAATTTAAAATATATTTCAAAATATTCATACCAAACAAGTAAAATTGAAAACTTTTGCAGTATTTTATCCAAAAAATGTTTTTCAAGATCTCGGGAAAGCTTGATACATAAGAAGCTTTTGAGGTCTTAAAAAACATTGCCGTTAAAATATTTTAAAAGATTCTAAATCAAAAGATATTTTAAGTTATTCGAAAATAGATATTTTAAACCGTTTCAAAAACATTATTTTATTTTATCGTAAGAATGTTTATTATGGGATATTGTAGAGGTATCAATCTAAAATAATTGAAAACTAATTTCACATAATGCAATTTTAATATTATCTGAAATCTTTATTTTGAACTATATTATTTTAAAATGGTTCCGGAAAGTGTGAATGTTAAAAGGAAGCTACTTTCTTCTGTCATCTCATTATTAACAAAATATTTATATTTTACTCTCTTTTTTTTCCTCTCGTGTCAATATACAAAACAAGATATGATAATATATTTCAAATTTCTTTATCTAAAACACTGCTGGAACAGAGTTAGGAAATTATAAATTAATAATCTAAAATATATTTCAGATAAATTTTATTACTTTCAAAAATATTCAGAAATAATCTAATATAATATAAATATTAATTATTTAATACCTTTAAAATATATTATATCTTATGATATGGTAATATAAAATCTTACCATATAATAACTAATTATTAAAGATATCAAATAATAAGATCTATTTAATTACACTTCTCCACCACATAATACTCGCTCAATTCTCACGCTTAATAAAAAATCATTCTTCTCACTTAATCACGCATTTGTCATCGACTCCGCCTTGCTGCCGTGTCACCGCAGATACCTGCTGTTGTGCCACCGCTTCCGTCACCTGATTCATCCTTTTCAGCGGCTCCACCGGCCTTGGGTCTTCCCGTCGTCCACCTATCGTGGTTCGTCCTCTCTCTGTTTTTTTTTTTCATGTTTGCTCTTGGTGTGTTATGCTTTGATTCTGATTTTTATTTGAATTTGAATTTCTATGGTTGTCTTTTATTATTTTTCAATTTCATTTGCATATTATTTTTGTTGGTTATGCTTCCACCATAACCCGTCATGGCTTCGCAAATATTTTGAGAAGGATTTTTGCCACCTAGCTTGCAGCTGTGCCCTAATTGCAGTGTCTGTTGATTACTTTCACCTTATACTGTATTTGAATTGGTGGTTGCCACATAATTAATTTATATATCATGGGAATAGAATTGAACACTTAACCTAGATTTTCGTAGCACGAGTCTGAGTGTTCTGAAGCGAAAATCTGTATGCAGTAGATAGGTTGGGTGCATGTGATTTCATCTTGGAAAATCATTAGCTAGGCTCACTGTACGTTATGAGCAGTTTACTCTCTCAGCGTTTCTTCTATTCTGGTTGAGAATAGGCCAAAAGAAAAATAAAAAGTCCACTTGGCTAAAGAGTTGCATGTAGTAGATCTGTGGGTAGTGGTTTTGTGAACACTGACTTTGATAATTTGCAGCGTAAATGAAATTTCTTTTAGCCTAATCCTAACTCTTTCTATTTAACTCACCCTAGTTTTTTATTGCTCTGTCTATCAGTGAACATACAGAAAATGGCAATTGCACCTGCACAAATTCCTACTAGCTTTGGCCATGAGTTGAGGGCATGTCTTCGTTGCCGCCTTGTCAAAACCTATGATCAGGTCTTTTACCATTTTAACATTTTTTGTTTCACTTTTGTTTTTCTTTTATTTGTTTATAATTTCTGCTGTTGTTTCACAGTTCCGAGAGTCAGGCTGTGAGAACTGCCAGTTCTTTAAGATGGAAGAAGATCATGAGCGTGTTGTTGAATGCACTACTCCTAATTTTAATGGGTTAGTTGGTGCCGATTGTTTTTCGTCCAAATTCCTCCACTTTTTTTTTTTGGGTACTCATTTTGATTTTCTTCTTCCATTTAATTATGCAACAGGATCATTTCTGTTATGGATCCCTCTCGCAGCTGGGCTGCCCGATGGTTGCGCATTGGTATGTCCAATCATCTCTGGTTGCAATGATCACAATTTTTCCTTGCCTTACCTTTCAGTTTTCTTTTTCATTAGACTAAAATATATTTTCGGTCCCTTATCTTTTTGATCCTTTGACTTTTAAAAGATTCATTTTGGTCCTTTTATATCATTTTTTTAGTTGATGTCTTCTGGGAACAGCAATCACTTGATTTTGAGGACAAATTTTGAACTATTTTTTTATTTTCATTTTTAAAATATTTTTTTATTGATTCTAAAGGGCTATAAACAAGGTGAAAATCGGGTGAAAAAGATATAATTTCATATTCTTTTAAAAGACAAACGATCTTTGAAAGACAAATAATCAAAACGAATGTAATGGAAAGACATTTTTTCCCTTAGCAACATTATGATGAGATGGGATTAGTTCTTTGGAATATGCATCATGACATTTTTTTATTAAGTTTTTCATTTTATTTCACATTCTTTAACTTTATAATCATATTTCAAGATCTAAGACATAATTTGAAAACCGGTGAACTTGTATTTTAATAGGAACAAATATAATGATGGATGGTGTTCTCTACTTTGTTGTTTGCTTGATACTGAATTTCTATCTAAATTGAAAACTTGTATTGCCGTTAAGTGGTAAAATTTGGGTTGCAGGAAAATTCGCTCCTGGTGTTTATACTCTTGCGGTCTCAGAGGCACTCCCAGAAGAGATGCAGGTTTGCATATTTTTATTTCTAATACTTTATGATATGCTTTTAAAGGGGATTCATAGCTATTCTTTTCTAGTACAGTATTAGGCAATGATTGACTATGTCAATTCATTCGGTCACCATATATAACCTAGACCTTGATCCTAGACCTTGATCGACTTTGTCCATTCATCCAGTCACAATATATATCCTAGACCTTGCTTCTAAGTTTTGGTAAAATAAAGTTCTAGTGTTGAAACAGAGGAGGGTGTAGTTTCAAATAAAATGAATGCTAATGGAAAAAAGATAACAAATTAAAAAACTTCATCATGCATTTCTTGCTAAGGGTTTCATCAAACCTTCTCTCCAACAAGCAAGATTCACTATATACACTTCATCATTTGAACTCATTCAAATAGTTAGTTACTTCTCCATCATGCATTTCTCGCTAGGTGTTTCATTTCAACCATATTTTAACGCTACCTTTTTTTGTAGACTGTCTACTTAGGTATTGCACATAGTGGGGTGTTATAAGATATGGCGATTTAATGTTTTGTTAGCTGAAAATCTCATTTTTTTAAATCCAAAATATTGGAAGGGAAACTCTGAATTGAGTTGGGTTATGTTCAATACAGTTTCCTGGGGAGTTGGGATTTTGATCAAGTTCTTTGGTATAGATTGAGGCCATGTAAGTAATGAATTACTTGTTACATTATGGAATGGTAAGTTTATTTATAAATTTTTTTATTTATTTACAGGCTATATGCGAGGACGAGCGTGTGCAGTATGTCCCTCCCAAACGTCTGTGAAATATGTTAATATTGGCTGACATCCTTTAACTTAGACAGAGACCATGTTTGATTTGAATTCTGAGCACTATTACTTTTTTTTTCAATGATACTGTAAAAATTGGAGATATTTATTGGAATTAAAATGGTACTACATTGAAAACAATATCCAAGTAAAATAAATAAAAGAATGTGGAAAATCTCACCATGCCAAATGTAGAAACAACAACAATGAAGACGTCAATAGTGAATAATAAATATGTATGGGAAAATATCATTATGACGAAGAAAATTTTTGTTCATTTGGATGGAAAGCTCATGAAAGAGCTTCGAAATTTAATTGAGAATATAGCTTAAGTAATTCCGTCAATTTGGTCCTTTAAAATTGTTTGCTTCTTATCCACATGATGAGTTGAAGCCAGAAAAATTTACAGGGACAAAAAGCTTCTCATAACTATAAAAATAAAATCCTGTGAATGAGGATCAATATATGGGTCTTTTTTAAAAAACAGTGTTATAATTGCCGAAAATGATCAAATTACATTTGAAAAACCAAAATTATTGCCAAAAATATTTATACATTTTTTTAAAAATAAAAAAAGTAACAATATTTTTATAAAATACTTAATTCATTGTTACATAAAACAGTTTAACAATTAATTTTCTGAAACTATATTTCAATTTAAGAAAGTTGAATTCTACCTTGTTCGACTTTTGTTTTTTAAATGTTCAAAAACCATTTTTGAAAAATATCGTTTATTAAAAATGTTATTTATTTATTAAATATATTAGAAAAAAATAACAATAACTCACTTAGACCCTCCTTAAAAAAAATATTAACAACAGTGATTAATAAATAATTAAAACAATAATCAAATTATTGTTATAAACATTAAGAAATTTAAAAGAAAAGAACAAAACCTTAAAATTCAGTAAATGTTTCGTATATTTCCAATTATAGGCTTAATAATAAGGGCGGTAAGTTATTTATAATTAAAAAAACTATTATTAATTTTTTATAATAAAAATAATAAATAACAATAACGTTGTTTAAATTTATTTCTTCATTCTTTAAGAAAAAGTCCGTTTATTCTTCTATAATCGCACATCCCTTTTTGTTAATTTAGTTATTCCTCTAAATTCAATGTTTTTTTTTTTTTGTTTTTTTCATTTTGTGTCCTATGAAATTGAGGTGCAGAGCAGTTAATTCAAATTACCATATTATGAAATCCGAGCTTGTGAGTTTACAAATCACCAACAAAACCAAATCCTTCCTTGGCATTTCCCCGCTTGATCTCCCAAATCTTCACGTCCTCCTTCGCGTTCTTTACAATCCCCATCCCTTCCTTCCACCCGTACCCGGCCAGCAGCGCCGCGGCAAAACCCTCGACTGGGACATCCTTGAATTCGTCGAACCCCTGATCCTCCGGTAGCCTCTCCATGTTGTCCTTCAGCTTCTGCAGCATCGTGCCCTCCACCGGAACGCGGAGCGGCGGCGGAAGTGCGGTGCCGTTGTTTTGCTCAGTTATTATACATAATTAAATATTATTATTAGATAATGATAATAAAATATAATATATTATTTATGTACTTATTAATTCTGATTAAGTTAAAATAAATTTATTTTATCTTATTTACATTTTTTATTTTACTTGGTTGTTATTATTTTTTATAGATTTTTATTATAAATAGAGTGTATATTTCACAAAGGAAAATTAATCTGAGGGTGCAACTATATTGGTAAAGATCTTTGTTTTTTTGTTTGATTGTATGATGAATATGATGTGTTTTTGATTATCTTGAAAGTTAATGTTTGTTTTGATAATTGTGTATGATTAATAATATGTTTTGTATGGTGACAAGATTTATATCATGTTTGTGTTGGGTTTTTCCTATGAAAGTATACATGACTTTGTTACGTTTTCCCATGATAATATGTATTAATGCTATGAAGGGTTAAAAGTATATTGTTTGAAAGTTTTACCATGTAAATATATGTTGTAAAGAATAGTATGATGATATGTTAGGTTGTTTGGGTTGTAATTTGCATAATGATGGGTTGTGAATGATTTGAGTGTTATAATGTATGTATTTGAGTATGTTACAAGGGTATGTGTTGCTGGAATGCATGTATGATGTCTAAAGCATGTTTAAACATGTTTTGGGATTGATGCATGGGGTTTTAGACCTTGGGTTTTTGTCTAAAACGTAGTTATTCTTTAGAATAATCAATTATCGTTTCATACATTGTGAATGTGGAAAATTTAATGTCTTAAACCCACTAGAATAATCGATTAGTAGATTATCACAATTCAATTTGTGTAATTATAAACCTTTTTGGAATAATAGATTATCACTTGTGGTAATTGATTATCCTAGTACAATTTTGTTGGAAACTTCATTTTTAGATGAAGATTGGATTAGGGAAGAGTGTATGAGCCGTAGAACGTGATGTCGAGCAGGGAATGAAAATAGTTGCTATGTTTAGGATTTGGTTTGACTTTTAATTGAGGATGGAGCATTGGTGACTTTGGGTTGTACCTAAACGTGTGGTTGATGAGCATAAGAGTTGAGGATGGGTCTACTTGTTGTACCTAATAAATCTTGAGACTATTTGTTCTGCAATACATGATAACGACTCTCTTTAGCCTTGTGTGAGAAAATGGAGTGAAATTTGAGTGTTGAACCTTCCTTGTGTGGGGGGAATGGTGTTTTGCCTAGTTCTTGTGTGACAAGTCCTTTAGCTGCGAAGGCGGGACAACTCGAGCGGGTCTATATGGGGAAGTTACATGTGACTTGTATGGGAAAACTACATGTGTGGTGAGATAAGGTACAAGAGTGTGACTAATTCGTTCATGATGGAGGTCATGGAGTGGAGATGCTTATGGTGATGATCATGATGAGGATATTCATGATGATTGGTTCGTGATGGGGATATTCATGATAGAGGTACAAGTAGTGATAATCATGATAATGATGATGCTCCAAAGGATGTTACATTGTTAGTGATTGGGTTATGATTGTGGTGTAATTAGTGTAGGTGTTGATGAATGGATAAACCATTGGTCTATGTTTGTGATGTATGTAATGACATCGAGGATCGATGATTGAAGATCAAGGATCAAGGATCGAAGATTGAGGATCAAGGATCGAAGATCGAGGGTTGAGGATTGAAGACCGAGGATCGAGGATCGAAGATCGAGGATCAAAGATTGAGGCTCAGGGATCGAGTAATTAAAGATAGTTTATTTGTTTGTGTTCAGAGGATTAGGAATCTTGTGGATAATACTTCTATGTATGGAGTAGTTTGATTATGGTAGATATGATCAATATATGTATGTATTATGTTGTTATGGTTTGTTGATTGGTACCTTACCCCATATTTGTTTGTGTTTGTGTGGTTGTGAATGAAATTATCGGCAATGATTGTATAATGTGTTATACGTGAGCAAATAATGTTACACATGTTTTAGAGGCATGCTAGATACGAGAGACGACGGGAGACAAACTTGAAATTTTCTTTTAAAGTTATTATGTTTGGATTTCTAAAACAATGTAACTGGAGTTATTTTAATTATTTTTTAATAATATAATTGGATAAGGATTTTGGAACTGTGACGTTTGGAATTAATTATGTACGCTTTCGAAATATTGTGGTTTTAAAATTACGATTTTTAAAAATACGATTTTTGTAATAAGTCATGATTCCCTGATTTTTGGAGCGTTACAAATTGTGTTGCAGTGATAAAAGAATTTTATCTTTGTAGGCGATACCTCCAAGCTTACCATCAAGGACCTATCCTTTAAATCCTTTAAGCACCTCTCAAGATGAACTTCTCCGGTAGCCGCAAAAACATGTTCTACTCTAGTAGACATTGTAACCTGAACAAACGGATTTGCTCGATTTGGAAGCCTTAAGCCCTTGGACAACGAAATCGTATCAGCTGGGTCAGACACCTCAATCACAACTCCCAAAGTTGAGGCTATTAGGATTGTCATACTAAAATAAAGACAATAATTTTTGTTGAAGATCTCATATTGATTTGAAATATGGACAAATTATAGTACACAAATTAGTACAATCTTAACTTTACAACTAATTTTGTAAGGTTGAATTGAATTAAAAGTTCGCTTTCTAAGATAGTATAAGAGTTTATTCTAGTTGGCTTGTTGGACTTTATCGTGTCACGTGTCATCGGATCACTATTAAACCACCTAGAAATATCTAGTTTCAAGTTTGAAGTATCCAATCTTTGGTGTGAGAAAGTGTATTGGAAATTCCACTTCTACTAAAAATATGATTAAATTATTATATATAAGCATATGTAACATAACCTTACAAGTTGGTTTTATAAAATTTAGTTAGACTTAAATTTCATTTTTTCGAGAATTGTTTGGGCGAAGAAAGAGTACCACACTCTTCAATATATGCTTTCCAAGACCTCCAATGGCAACAATATCCCTACCTTGGCAGATGTCACCACTTTCTAGCATTTTTCTAGCTCACAAATCAAAGTCAACCACTCAAGTTGAAACTCCACCATATAATACAAGCTTTGACATACTACTAAAGTTCCACATTAACTAATAAATCATCACGTGGCATTTCCCGGTCCTTCTTCATTTTTGTATGTAAATCATCAAGTAAATGTCCCAAAAGCTCATATTGAAAATGTGATTTATCACCAACTACAAATACTTGCACTGAATTGCCAACTTCAATCCAACTACAACCTGGCTGCTTCTTTAATCCCTTGTCCTTCATTTTCGTTCTGACATTGGCAGCTTCTTTCCATTTCCCTGCTGAAGCATACATATTTGAAAGTAATGAATAGGTGCCAGCATTCTGTGGATCAATTTTCAAAATTTTTTCTGCTACAAGCTTCCCAATATCAGCATTTCCATGTACATTACATCCAGCAAGGAGCGCTCCCCAAACAGTCAATGAAGCCTCCTCCCCAAGCCCCTCAATGATATTGAAAGCTTCGTTCAGCCTACCTGCCCGACCACAAAGATCAATCAAACATGCATAGTGATTTTCTCTAAGTTGTATGGATCTGTTTTTCAGGATTTCATCGAAGTATTTAAGTCCTTCCTCAACTAAACCAGTATGACTACAAGCAGTGAGAAGTCCAACAAAGGTGACATCATTGGCAGGGACACCTAATTCTTGCATTTCCTTAAACAAATTAATTGCCTCCTTGCCATACCCATGATGTGCATAGGCAGCAATCATACCATTCCAAGATATCAAGTCCCTTTGCCTCAATAGCCCATCGTCAAACATCTTCCTAGCCATACGCAACTCACCACATTTTGAGTACATATTTATCAGCGCTGATACAACACATGTGCTATCCTGAAAATTTGTTTTACTTATCATTTGATGAATTTGTTGTCCCTCAGTAAGACCAGCTAAATCACTACAAGCTCCTAAAACGGTCACAAAAGTTCCAGTGTTGGGTTTTAACCCATCAGCAGCCAGCATTTTGCTAAATGCCTTCAATGCTTCTTCACTTAACCCATGTTGCACATACCCAGTCATCATTGCGGTCCAAGTAACGACATTCTTCACAGGCATTTCAAAAAACAGCTTCTCTGCTCGATTTAACTCCCCATTCTGAATGAAACCCGTGATCATGGTATTCCAAGAAGGCATATTCCTCTCAGGCATTCTCTGAAACAAATCCAGAGCCTCATCCAACCTCCCATTTTGCGCATAGCCTGTGATCATCGCATTCCAAGAAACCACATTCCTATCAGGCATCCGATCAAAGAGTGCTCGAGCATCCTCAACCCTCCCATTTTTTGAGAAACCCGCAACCATGGTAGTCCATGAAACCACATCCCTTTCCTTCATCTGATCAAAAAGCCTCTGTGCATCATCAACTCTCCCACATTGCACCAAAGTCGTAATGAGTGTATTCCAAGAAACCACATTCCTCTCCGGCATTCTCCTGAACAAGTCCAAAGCCTGTTGGGTGAGGCCATTCCTTGCATACCCATCAATCATTGTGTTCCAAGACACAACATTCCTCACCGGCATCTCATAAAACAACCTCTCAGCTTCCTTAATTTGGTTATGCCTGATGTACCCATTAACCATGGCTGTCCAAGTGACCACATTCTTTTTGGCATCCAGTCTATCAAACAGCTTCCTGGCTTCCCTGATCATGCCACACTTCAAGTACCCACTTATCATTGTGGTCCACAGGCCACTGTCCCTTTCAGGAATTTCATCGAACACTTTGCGTGCATTGTTGATTTTGCCATTTTGGCAGAGTCTAGAGATTAGGAGATTGCAGCGCTTTATTTCCGAGTGGATAGCAACCGTGGATATTAACCTAATAACATTGCTGCTTGGTGATTTGGGATGGGGCAACAAAGTGAATGGTAAATGATATAACTCCTTCTTCATGTTTCAATGATAACTTAGATTATTGTAACAAACGATGTTTTTATCTATTTAACCATTAATAACACCTTCAATTTCTGGAAACATGTTAACAAAAATCGGTTGACTAAACTATCCTAGCCAAAGAGGAGCATTGATTTGGGCTTCGATTGCAGAGGGGATAGAGAAAGACAACTTGGTGATTATGGTGTTTCATGAAAACAAGAATTGGATTGTTTTGGAGATTATTTTCCAATTCTTCAGTAGTTGCTACCAACATTTTCTTGAAAATAAATTTTACTGGGAACTTTCTCTTCTGCTTTTTATATCCATTCTTAGCCTTTTAAGAAAATCTAATGAGACCCTACGCAAGATTTTTTTGTTTTTTAAGTAATATAATTATTATGTATAAATTTAAGATATGTATATTTAACATTATGATTATATAACTATAACTATTATAAATACATATATATATATATATATATATACATATATATATATATACATATATATATAAAGAATACAATTTTTCTTGTCTTTTTTTACTTTTTAAATTTTACTCTCTTAATTATTGCTTTTTAAATTTAAATAATTATTTGTAATGAAAAAATATTTTTTTAATTTTATTATTTTAGAAATATTGAATTTAAATAATTATTCATATAAAAATATTTACTCTTTTATATTTTAGTAATTATTTTTTAAAATTTAAATAATTATTCATAATAAAAAATTATTTACACATTATTACTTATAATATTTTTTATTTCAATAACTAAAATTTAGACAATAAGACGTGGCACAACAATTAATATTTACTTAATATATAAACAGTTTTTTTAAAAAATAAAAATATCACAAACTCGAGATCTTTAATTTGTATCAATTTTCAAAAATTGTATCAATTTTTAAAAAATTAGAAAATAATTAAGAAAATAAAAATTGAGAAACTATTTTGAGATTCTCTAAAAAAAAGGATAAAAACCGTATTTAAACATACAATTTGAAATAGAGGTGTCTAAATAGAATCTTTTAGATGTAAAACTATTATAAGGTATCAACTAAACATTCAAAACCTATAAATGTATCTTCATACATTGATGCGAATAGATGGTCGTAAATCAATGTTACAAGTTTTCTCATCCCTGAAAAATGTTGTATTTTTCATCAAGAAAGATTTATGTTGCATTTTCTAAAATCCGACAAAATGTATAAATTTAAAACAAATTCGTAATTTGCATTTTTATTTATTTATTTCAGATTTCACAAAAAATTACATCTTAACTCAACCTCATTGTAGCTATGCATTTGAAATTAAAAACTACCCAATCATCCTCATTTCTGATCAATACTTGGAAGAGAACATTCCTTTGCAAGATTGTTTTGGAGGAACCTCTTCATTGCTTGTCAGTAATCACAAATCATGAGTATTTACTGACCCATTTGAACCACTAACTCTGGACGTATGTGAGCTCACGTTCTATTGGTTACACCAATTGGTAGGGCCATCAGCTCTGCAAAACCTGGGGTTTCCCCGGATCAGTTCACGGGATATAGAAAAATTTAAGCTTCAAACTAAACATGAGAAGTTTAATACGTTTCCCAGATTAGCATATTTTTTTCTGGTCTGTACTCTAGGCAATTTAGAATCAATTGATTTCTCTGGCTTAAAGTAGCATTACTCTGGGCCAGAACAACAATAAAAACAGATAAGAATCTCTACTCATGCCATAGATCATTCAAATAACCAATTAAATTTGTCCCCATCCCTCATTATCACCAATTGGACTAAACTCAAATCATCCATGTCTTTCTTCATTCACTACTTTCATCAACAGAATCGCCTGAATCAACCGGCTCTAATGAAACAACTACTCACTCTGGATCTGCTACTGGAAGATATGAATATAGGCATAGGTAAAGGTATGGTCAAAGGCAATCGCAGTGGTTGTTTCACCCAGAGCCGGAGTAGATTCAATCATAGCAGAACCTGATATACATCTTAAGATTAGAAAATGAATCTCTCCAAGCTGAACTTTGATCTTAAAGAGACTCCGACGAGCTTGAAGTCTTATTCATATTACAACCTACAAATTTCATGCTCTAATATCAGTCACAAGATCCATAGCACTTCACACAATATTAGTATATCAAATCAAATATAACATGAGATCAACCAAAAACAAATTATTACACTGAATCTGTAGAAGAACACATGCACACACTCCTAACTTGAAACCCATACTACCAAGTAGCAAACCCATTTCAGTAAACAAGACCCAAAACTGAATCATTTTATAATTTTCTCCTATATTGTTGCCACCTTGAGCTTCGAAACTTATTTTCTCAATGGTTAAAATTTTATTACTCTTAACTTTAGTTCAACATGTTCACTGATCTGAATCATCAAACAGAGTTACTATTTCCTTAAATCTTTGACTCAAGCATAAATGATGCTTGCCGGCTAGCTATATGAAAAGCTTTTTATCGTTGAAGAGCTTATTCAAAAGGTTGATAGCAAAACTTAAAGAAATAAAATACTAAACACAATATATAAAATAAATTTGGATTCTAGACGAGAAAATAACATCAAAAAGCCATGTAAGCACCAGTTTGAACTCGACAAAGATTTTGTATAAGCACTTAATATTGATATAAAAGAAGGAGAAGAAAACTAGTAAAAACAAACAATTCTGCTAGCATTTCATTCACAATAATCAAACAATGATTCAACATACCCGAGAACCCACTAAGGTTCTCTTCACTGATCAGTCACAATATAATATAACTAACTGCAACTGACACAAATGATGCTTGTACTGCAGCTTTTAAAGATTAAGATAAATCAAACCCGAAGTAGATAGAGTTCATCAGAATTGTGTAAAATACAAGAAGATGCCACACCTTTTTACATGTCAGGAGTCTCACATCCTAGCTCAATTCCTGGAATGCGACTTACAATACGTTGGACAACTGGTTTAAAATGAAATCTGACATTACAAAAGGTATTATTGCAATGTAACCAAAGCAAATAGACTAATATTATTACAAAAGCTATCTTGTATTCATACGGTACTATATCAATCAATATGTGAAATGAAAGACAATAATCCGAACTAAAAGTTTTAACTTTAAATGGATGGTCATCCTCTTTAAATTGTCACGGGGTATTAAAGAAGAAGAAAATAAAAAATTCCAAAGATGCATACTTGCAAATCAGTTGATCTCAATGAAAACAGCCATATGCGGAATCAGATGCAACAGAATCAATGTCCCAACAAGCTTGGGTCCCCTATATACTCCGCAATTTGTTCAAGCTTCACATCTAGCAGCTCATGGGTATCAGCATCCCTAACAATGGCCATTTCCCGGTCCAAATCCCTCTCCACCAGACTCCCAAATACACCCTTGTATTTACCAGCCAACACAAGCACAGGTCCCCCTCGTTTCGGAATTGCCGTCTCCAGAAAATCTTGGGACACCCCTTGAACAATCTCCCTGCTCTCATCCATAGATACATCACATGTGGTAGGTCCAACGACATCCAAAATCTCCCCCTTCTTCAAATACAACCGCCCTCCTTTCAAATCCCTGCTAATCACCCTCACCCGAATGTGACTAGTAAGCCAAGAAACCTTCCTCTGATCCACCACTCTCCTCTCTTCTCTCCTACCACCATCCACTCTCTTCTCCTCAACCACATCCCTACGACCCACCCCTTTCCTCTCCTCTCTCTGACTAACATCCACTCTATTCTCCACCTCATCCCTGTCGCGCTTCCTTTTTGGCCCTCTATCCTCACGCTGAATCTTCGACTCCTTCAATTTCCTCAAATACCTCTCTTCATCCTTAGAACCCAATTCAGCAACATCCCCCACCTTCACTTTCACCTTCTCTTCACTTCTGGATAGCTCCAAAACAAGATAATCATCACCAATACTAGACACAACAGTACCCTTTCTCCCAGCATCTCTTCCCCCAACAATCCTAACAACTTTCTCCTTCTTCTCATTCTGCTTTTTGTCTTTCTTGTCCTTGTCATTGCTACTCCTAACCAGCGCAGCAGGAGCATCACCAACAAAACCCAATCCTTCCTTGGCAGTTCTCCGCTTGATCTCCCTAACCTTCACGTCGTCCTTCGCGTTCTTTCCAATCCCCATCCCTTCCTTCCACCCGTACCCGGCCAGCAGCGCGGCGCCAAAACCCTCGACTGGAACATCCTTGAATTCGTCGAACCCCTGATCGTCCGGTAGCCTCTCCATGTCGTCCTTCAGCTTCTGCAGCATCGTGCCCTCCACCGGAACGCGGCGCGGCGGCGGCGGAAGTGCGCTGCCGTTGTTTTGCTCAGTCTTTTTGTCGGTGCGGAGGTTGAGGCCATAGGAGACGTCGGAGTCGGGTTGGCCGTCGACGGCGTGGACTTCGAATGTAAGGGGTTCGGATTCAGGGTCGGCGGTGGGGAGGTGGAGGTTCTTCATCTTCTTAAAGGGTTTCCATTCGTTTTGGACTGGCGGAATTAGGATTTTGGGGGCGAGGGAGGGACCGGGTTTGGAAGGATCGAATTCGGTGATGAGGTGTTTAGATCCGTCAGCGTCGTTTTGGGCGGTGGAAGTGTCGTCGAAGGTATTGACGGGTTTGGGCTTCGATTGGGATTTCGATGAGGGGACGGAAAACGATAGCTTCATTGTTTCACTTCTTCTTTCACGAATCTGACTGAATCGAGAAGAAGAAGATGGTGATAGACCTGCACCAATTAGGGTTCTTCCAAGGTCAATTGTGGCAGTTAAGATACGTGAAAAATTTACCGATTAGAAATAAGGGAATACTCTTTATTTGATAAATAATATTTTTTAATATATATTTTTGTTAAAATAATTGTTATGTTATTTTTTTATTTTACCTTTACGTTTTTTAAGAATAAAAGAATCTTTTATTTTTTATTTATTAAATGTAAAAATTAAAATATGAGTGTAGAAAGATAAAACATGTAAAATTATTAATTATATGAATCTTTTAAATAACTTAATAATTGGCAATTTAAAATTTTGTTGAAAAAAAAATAGAAGATATAATTTTAGTTGGTCTAGAGATTAAAATATATCATGATTAGATATTTTCAAAGATATATTGAGATATATCTTTATATATATTATTATATATTATTATATATAATTAAATATTATTATTAGATAATAATAATAAAAAAATATAATATATTATTTAAAAATTTATCAGAATTAGTTAAATTAAAACTAAATTTATTTTATCTTATTTACATTTTTTATTTTAGTTAGTTGTAATTACTTTTTATGGGTTTTTATTATAAATAGAATATCCTATGTTTATATTCAACTCAAAGAAAATTAATTTCGTACATAAGTATAATTAAATTGGATACTCTTATAGAAACTCGACCATTAAAAAAATGAAACATATAAACTTTGAAGGTGAGAATAATTAATGTGTTTAGGATCATGTTTGACTTTCGATTGAGGATAGAACATTACTGACTGTTGGGTTGTACCTGAACGTGTGGTTGATGAGCAGAAAGATATGTCTACTTGTTATATCTAGTAAATCTTGAGTCTATCTATCGTGTGATACGGGACAACGACTCTCTTTAGCCTTGTGTGCGAAAAGGAGTGGTGTTCGAACCTTCCTTATGTGGGGGAATGTGTTTTACCCCGTCCTTGTGTGACAGGTCCTTTAGCCGTGAAGGCGGGACAACTCGAGCGGGTTTATATGAGGAAATTATAGGTGTGGTAAAGTAAGGTATAAGAGTATGATGAATTCGTTCATGATGGAGGTCATGGAGTGGAGATGCTCATGGTGGTGACCATGATAGGAATATTTATGATGGTGTGTTCATGATGGGGATATTCATGATGATGGGTTCGTGATGGGGATATTCATGATGGAGGTACAAGCAGTGATGATCATGATAACCATGATGCTCCAAAGGATGTTACGTTATTAGTTACTAGGTTATGATTGTGGTATAGTTAGCGTAACATTGTTTGAATTAGTAGTTTATGTGCATGTTTGAATTTCGTTGATCTGGAACGCGAGCATTTAAAATTCGCGAGGTCTTTGTCGGTATTCGAAATCTAGTTAATGTTTCGCCACCTTTCGAAAGTTAATGAAGGCTTAAACGGATTTCGAATGCCGATTAAACCTGTATCAAATTTTAAAATTCGCTTAAACCTGGAAGGTTTTCGAATTCCAGTTATATATTTTTTTGTTATTTTGTTTTTTTTCTATATGTATGTGTTTCAAATTTCTTTTAGGTTTATTAATTTTTTTTTGTTATATTTTGCTTTTTTAAAATTCTTTTTTATTATATTTAATTGTTTATATATTTCTTAAAATATTTAAATATTGTATTACTTTTTGTTGTTTGTATATTTGATTTTTTAATATATTTTTTTTGTTTGTATATTTTGGTTGTCACAAACATAGCAGGAACACGAGGTGCATTTATTTATTATGGTGAGAGTTTAACATAGGGTGAAAGATAACATCAACTTGTAGATGACGGACTCAAGAAACTGATGTTGATGTTCACAAAGAGCATGATGTTACTCAAGAATAGGAGCATGCTGTTAAGCAGAAGGATGTTACTTAATAACAAGAGGAAGTAGGTGGATTTCCAAGAGGTACCATGCCTTATTGGCAGGACTGGGTTAGTACAAAACATGAATTTTAATTGGTAATGAGTAGTTTCAATTATTTTCTATATATTTTGTTGTTGTGTGGGATGAAGGGGAAATCAACTTGATCTCTCATGAGAAAAATTAAATAAATTTAGACCATGTCATAAGACAATTTAATCTTTTGTGTTGAATTCTGTTCTAATGCCCTTAGTTGGTATTTCGTACGACTATGCTGACAAAGTATTGATATTGGTGTTTGCTGACAAATAACATTTTGAGACAAATAATTTCCATATCCTGATGGGTGAGACGACTGTCACATTAGATGATGTGTCGTCACTACTTCACTTACCTATTATAGGACAATTTTGTGAGATTGAGCCGTTGGTTTTAGAGAAGCTCGGAATGTTATTATAGACTTTTAAGGTGTAGACTGCGTTAGGATTGGAGCTAAGATGACACAAGCACATAGTCATAGAGTTAGGTTGAGTTGGTTAAAGGATGTCTATAATGAGTGTTGTGAGCTGCAACACTAGGAGTGTGTGACATTAGCATACTTATTGCATCTAATTGGATGCACTATTTTCACAAATAAGAATGACACCCTCATATGTGTATCATACTTGATGATGTTCAAAGACTTGCATGCATGTGACAGATATGCTTGGGTCGTTGTTGCAATTGTCCATATGTGCAAGTAGCTTAGGATGGCAACTTTACAGAGATGAAGCAAAATGGTTGGATATTCAACTCTTTTACAGGTACATATTTCTCTTGCATTTTGATTTCATATATTTTTCCAATTTATACAAAACTTTAAGTAATTTTTCATAGAGTTGTATTTATGAGCATTTCCCTAGGATGGGAAGGTGGCATGTGCTGCTCACTTACGATGAAAACAATCCTCGTGTAGCACGCTGGATGACAAGGATTTAGGCTTGGAGTCTACTTGAGAACATGTCATATTTGGATGAACTGACGTATGATGGGATCATCTAGTTTTCCATACTAATCACATAGGAAGACTCGTCCATTTCCAGTGATTTGTATAACTTTTGAGCAAGCCCATTCAAGTATTTGTTTTCTTCAAGTAGCTTATGACTTAATCAATTATTATTTTCACAAATCATATTTAGCTTAATTAGGTTTAGTTAAGTATTATTTGAATAATAATCACTTTGGATTAATAATGATAATGAGTATTCTTTATCAAAGAGCTCCTTTATTAGTGATAAAAAATCACATAGTTGCTTACTTGAGAAAAACATTTTCTATTGACGAATATAATATTTGTATATTGTATTTTAGTTTATTACATGAACATAAACCATGTTCTCTATTAAGCTTTTGAGAATGAAAAAAAAAAAACTAAATAGAGTTTTGCACTATACAATATAGTCTCTCTCCTTGAATTGTTTTATATACTTCTGTTTTGGGTTGTTGAGGACCTTCAACTCTTTTAAATGTCGTTGCATCTATTAAATATATTTTATGCAACATTAAATGTTATTTTTATTTTTACTTAACATCCAAATAGTTGAATTTAGACAATATGTGTTAGGAATCTAGGTAAGAATCCTAACTTTCTAATTCACTCGCACTCAAGAATACAACTAGGAAAATCCAGGAGCTTAACCTCCTTCACCAGGTTTGAACCGGTCTACAAACTCAAAAGTAAAAATTGTCCCTTCGTAACTACAAAAGAGGTCCTTTTTATAGACCTTTTCCCGCCCCCTTAACTGCTCAACAGTTAAGTACTCATCTTTATTTCTCTACTATCTTTCTCCTTTCATAAACCCTCCAGGTCCTAACAATATGTCTTTCTTAAAATTTGTCTATAAAGTATATTGTCATACTAAGTAAATAATCTTTCCAAAATTAACAATGAAACAAGTACCATAATTAACTATTCTTCTACTAAGGTTCAAATAATAGAATTTGTATTTTTTAGACTTCTTAGGACAGTCAGTGAAGAAAATCTTCTTATCATGTACATTATAGACTTTTACTTCTATACATGGAACAAAAAAGGACTAAGATTGACATTTTTTAATTCAACAACTTTAACATATGAAACTTCTCAATTATGTATGTTAGTGCAGATACATAAGTGTATTAATCAGATTAACTTGTTTAGTTCCCATCAATATCAAATTGAGAATGTTAGGTAGGCCAACATGTGCTTCTGATGAATGTTTCACTGTAGAGCTTTTCACACACACATTGACTCTTACACTTCTTAAACACATGTTGAACATGAGGAAGGAAAGTGACCTGACACCTATTCTTGACCAAATACTTTCTATATACTATCATCCTAAAGTAGCATTCTCTTCGGCTCTCAGGCTCAGAGATGACAACTTGGAATCAGAATACAACCAACAACACACATGATTCAAATAATCAAATAAAGTTGTCTCCATCCCCAGTTTCACCAATTAAATGAACCTGAACCTGATAAAGAGTTGAAGATTAGGAAATGAATCAGGAAGCTGGAGTTTGAGTTCCCTCCTGTGGATTGAAGAGACTCCCACCAGCTTGAAGTCTCGTACAAATTAGATTCAAAAGACACCCTTCAAAATACATGCTTTAATATCAGTGTTGCATCCACATGTCCATGGCAACATTTGGCACTGGCAAGTGGCAAACTCAATTCAGTAAACAAAATACACAATGCAATACAAAACAATATTACACCATTCCTCACTACCACAATGCACCCGGGTTTACCAAATCATGCCAACCAATTTGATCCTTGATGGAACTAGCAAGATCGGAGTAGGATCCGTACTTTCAACTCAACATACAAGTAATGGGATAAGTATATTAATCAAACAAAAAGTAGCAAAACATATTCACTCAACAAATAAATACATCATTAATATCTATTCCTGTGCTATCTGATACTTCACATTTTAGACACATCAAATGTACAAGACTAAAGCTGAAACTAGAAAGGAGCAAATAATATTCACCAGACCGAGAAATAACCATAAAGCAGAACAATAACAAGATAGGCTACACGCATCTTATCTCTTGATACATAGGCTAGAATGAATTTGCGCTTTCTTCCCTCTCTAACCTGCAGAAGTGGTTTAAAACTACCATAAAACATAGATATGCTTGACTGCTGAAAGCTTCTGAATTGTGAAGGATACTGAAATAAAGTTTTCAGGGAAATTGGAACACTACACCACAAAAGCTTAATAAAACTTACATGTTTCACAAAAATTATGCATTGTTTGCTATTTGATCACCTCACTCCTTTAATACTTGTGAACCATGGAAATATAAATTTGTCAATGAACTTAATTAATACTCATTGTCTGAATAGTCTTCATAAAGCAATCAACTATGACAGTACAGTTTTGACATTTGATACTTTTGAACCATGGCAATTTAGAAAGAAATCACCGCAAGAAAAAAAAAATAATAATGACGAAAAGGTGGAGATGAAAAGAATGTAAAGTGGTCAATTTGTGCCTTCAAAGGCTTAGGAATTGATTGTCAGATGAGTGAAACAGATGCATGGTAAATGAATATAACACCACAGCCAGTATATTGCTACCGATCTGAAGTCAAATTCCATTTTCCAGAACATAAGAAAAGCCAAATCATACATACATTGAAATGGAACATTATATTTTACTCAAAATATAAAATCATCATGAATTTGATTGTATTCTATGTAACAAAATTTTGGTGAAGCTACAAATAAATAAACTCACAATGAAAAATTGTTCCTAACGGTACAGTACATGAAGTATGAGTTACACATATTCCACAACTAGATGTTCTCGTAACAGCTAAGGAGACAACTGTAACGAGATGCCTCAGACTTTACGAGCCAGTGTCCTCTGCTTGGTTCCATGCTGCACAACCTTTTCCTCCACAGGAAGGCCCTTGCGACGCCTGACAGCATCAATTAACTTTCTTGCGGTGTTTGGAAGAACACTAGAACCATCTCCAAACTCTTCAATTTCCTCTTCTGTTTTAGGTACAAAGAAAGGATCCTCAGAAAGTGCTTCCCAGTGGCTAAGGACAAGAAGTGCACTTGCAGCACCAGAAGTCCACCTTCTAAGCTCATCCGCAAAACCAAAGCTCTCAGAAACAGGAACATATGCATGGACAGTGAAGAAAGGGGAACCTTCTTGCATCTCTTCCTTCAAAATTCGGGCCCTTCTCCGGGAAAGTACAGCATACATAGGACCCAAATATTCAGTAGGTGTATTCAATTCACAGAAGTACATTGCTTCTACAAGCCGTGGCTTATTCTGAAGCACAGCTGCTCTACATGCATCTTTGACAGTTGCTATTACCTGCCCTGCAAAGATGCCATACTGCTCAGATTGCTGGGGCGTTTCAGATTCATCACCATGCCCTGAAAATGGAGATATGCGAGCCTCAACAACAAATGCCAAACCCCACATAGGTTCCTCGCACAAGGGTCCGGCTGAAGTGGCCAGCTGGAACCCAGATATTACACTACTCTCAAGATGTTCAGCGTCCATGTACAGAGCTTGGTTTGCAGTTGAAGGCCTCTCGGCAACAGAGTCACTGGTACTAGAATCGGCCACAAAACCCAACCTCTCTGATACATGAGAACAACCACGTATTAAGACAGAGTTATCGGTACTCTCTGCTTTGTTATCAGGAGTGAATAGTAGGTTAGGACCAATCTGCCTTGGTCCAAGTGCCCATATCCTCCTCAAAACCTTTAGCCACTTCAGTTTACATTTCTCTGCATGGTCCTTGTCATCTTCATTCCTGCTCAAAATATCACCCTCCACTGCATCCAATATGCGTTTTTTTAGCACTTCAACTGGGTTTTCATTTTCAAGAATACTTGGTCTCTGGGTTTCCAAACTTTTTAATGTATGCCCAGAGTTTACTCCAATGATATCTGCAAGTAAATCAGAGCTTTCATCGAGCACCTTTGTCAGAGAAGGTAGAAGTTTCATCACCTGCACCCGAACAACACATCTTCCATTGGGTGTTGTTTTTTCAACATAATCTGATCTCCTGCTAAGAACTTTCAAATTTTCCATCACGTTCAATACCTCTCCCTCGATGGTTTCTTTGTAGGACACAAGAGGTGGAGAAACCTCCAAGCTTACCTTGGCAAACCTATCCTTCAAATCCTTTACGCACCTCTCAAGATGAACTTCTCCAGCAGCAGCAAGAACATGCTCTCCCCTAGAAGACACTGTGACCTCAACAAACGGATCTGCTCGATTGAGAAGCCTCAAGCCCCTGAGCAACGCACCCACATCAGCAGGGTCGGACGGCTCAATCGCTACTCTCAAAGTCGGGGCAACTTGGAATGCCATACTCGAAAAAGGCCAACAATTCCTAGTGGAAGAAAGAGTAGCACTCTTCAATATATGCTGCCCAAGACCTCCAATGGCAACAATATTTCCTGCCTTGGCAGATGTCACAACTTTCAACCCTTGTCCCATCATCAAATACAACGATTTCAACTCAGCCTCCTGTATATGCTTCTGCATCGATTCTCCTTTCAACGGATCATACAATGGAGAAAGCACAAAAACTCTCTGCCCCGCATACAAAACCCCACTAAAAATCCTAGCAAAAGCCAGAAAACACTCATCGGAATCACCCTCCCCTTCGTCACCATAGCCATTGCCAACCTCCCCCCTCTGTCCGGGCACCATCTTAACCGGCAAAGCAAACATCTTCGACACGAAAGCCACACAAGGAACCTCATCCCCACAGTCACACCCTTCCACTGCCTTCCTCACCATCTCCGCCTCCTCCACCACGCGCTCCTCCACCACATCCCCAACAACCTCCCTTTTCGGAATCAACCTCGATATCCGAAACGCCTGTGCCGCAACCGGGTTCGGCAGACACCTAACCACCATCGACAAAACCGCGTCCGACAGCGGAAGCCACCGGCTCATAACAGCCTGCAGCACGACCTTCACATCCTTATTCTGCAGCTCGCGCGGTGGCACCGACAAACTAAACGATCTAATAACCTTCTCCACCAGCCCCTTGTCCCCTTCCAACGCCCCCTGATAAACCTGCCACAAGGGTTCCAACACAAACTGAACAAACATAGGTTTCTTATTAGCACCAGCACCTTTCTTCCCCACAATCATCTTCGTCTTAGGGTTAAAATACCTAGGTCCCCACAACGCTCTCAACAACGCATTCACACTTGCACCAAGCTTGGACGCGTATATCTCCGCAAACTCACGAATCCCAAATCCCCAACCGTCTAAGGCGCAAGCGAATATAACATTCCCCTTCTGCGGCTGAAAAACGTCCTCGTTATCGTCGTAATCCTCCAGAGTCTCACCAGTGCTGCCGATGGTTCCGGTGCCGGCGAGTAGAGAATCGACGTCGGAGAGGTATTTTTCTGATTTGTAAGCGCTGACTATTCCGTTGACCTCGTGCACGATTCGCAATAGGCGTGTGTAAGCTTCGGAGGGAGTGAGTTTGAGTTCGGTGATCAAGCGATCGAGCTTGTTGAGAACGAGGCAAGGGGTGAGGCGCTCGATCCAGCACTGGCGGAGGACGGCGTGTGTCTGAATGTGGACGCCCTCCACGGCGTCGACCAGGAGGAGCGCACCGTCGCTGAGGCGCGCCGCCGTGGAGACCTCGCTGCAGAAGTCGATGTGACCAGGGGAGTCGATGAGGTTCACCGCGTGGCCGCGGTAGCGTAGGAGGATGGAGGAGCTCTTCATGGTGATGGCGCGCCGCTGCTCCTCGTCAAGGTAGTCCATGAAGCGGACACGCCCGGCGAGCTTCGGGTGAACGACGCCGCCGCCCGCAGCCGCAATTAGGTGGTCGGCGAGGGTGGTCTTGCCATGGTCGACGTGGGCGAGGATGCAGATGTTGCGGATTCGATCGCGGTCGCAATTGCCATCGGAACTTCCCTCCTCCATTTTCGAATCTGAAGAAGCACTTCAAGAAAAGAAAATAAAAACTGGTAAAAGGACGCAGAAGTTAGAGACAGCGGCTTCGGTATAACGCGCGTTTGCCGTAAAACGACGTCAATCCAAACATGCCGCCAATATCTGATAAACCCTAAAAAGCAATTTCAAGACAAAGAAGAAGGACTACATATTTTTATTCAAACATAAACTATTGTATCTTCATACAACAGATTATCGAACTGGATTTTGTGCTTATTTTTTCGGTTATATAAATTAGATTTAATTATGGTTTTAATAATTTAAATTCGAAAATATTTTTATCTAAATTTGGGGACTTAAAATAGTTTTTTTAAGTTAGGATAGGGAATCTCTTATATTTATAATTATGCAAAATTAATAATTCAAAATAATAATTGATTGTTGATTTTAATAGCACATTAAAGACCAGACTATGGCATAAGTGTTCTATAATCAAAAAATTGATTTTGAGAGAAAATATCTCATCTATTATGATTACAAATTATAATAAAAAACACAAAAAGATTTTTATTATAATTTTTTTACTCTAATATGGCATGCATGTCTTTCCTATATTGTTCAATGCCTTGTCCAAGGATAAAGATACAGGGACAACCAGAGTCGTTTTTATACTTATTTTTAATTATAAATCAAAACTTATCATAAATTATGAAATAGAATATAATTAAAATTATAATATTTTTAAGTAAAAGTAAGTAGCATAAAAATATCTGAAGTACTTTTATAAAAAAAACTAAATAAATAAATGATATAAAAATAATATTATATTAATTCAAATAATAAATTATTTTTCAAGAAATTAAATAAAAAATAAAAAACAATTACTTCTAATTCAAAAAATAGTAATATTTTTTGTCAAATAAATAAAATTAATAAAAAATATATAAGAACAATAATATAGTAATTTAAATGTTTAGCAAATCAACCATAATCTATTCTATAATATTAAAGAAAAAAAATTATCAAATATATATATATATATATATATATATATATATATATATATAATTTCTAGTCTTTTTTTTCTCTCTGTATCTATATATAGTGTATTGATTATGAGCAAAATTAGTAGATAGTTTTTCTGAACATAGTTTTCTCTGTACCAAAAAGTTACAATCAATTTTAATATTTTGAGCTTTTAATCAAATATTGAAGAAGATGTAATATGAGATAGCAAATATAATTATTATTAATACATTAAAAATATATATATATATATATATATATATATATATATATATATATAGTTATTTTGTAGAGATTATAAAAACTATACAAATACATTATTTAAGATTACGGTGAATTGTCTAAAAACTAACAGTAGTGAGAGTTTTAATTTTTTTTAAAAATTTATGAATTTCACAAATTATAATACATTTTAGATGATTGTTAGGTTAAATTTTTCACTTTCCTGCTTTCATTTCATTTTCAACTTTCTTTCTTGTTGGTTTCTTTTAACATTTTCAGCTTTCCTTCTCATTTCTTCCTTTTTAATGTTTTCAAATTTTCTTCTCGTCTAATGACTTCATCAAACCTAAACGTAAGGAGCTTAATAGATCTCATAACGTAGCTCAGCCCTACTTATCACGAAGGTGATGAGTCGTTTAGGGTCAACGTTGGACTAGATGAGGAAGTTGTGGACTTACAAGGCGACTATGAGATGGTTCTGCTCTATGCTGGAGATGTCGATGTTTCCTCAATGGTAGGAGGAGAGAAGGCTTTATGGATGATAGAGGTTATGAGGGGCATGTACTAGTATCAAAGGTCGAGGCAGTTGGTGAAGATGCATACTCAAGTACAATCAAATTTGAATGTACCTGCTTGACAAAGAGGAAATAGCCTTTATAACGAAAGGGGTCAACTTTTACTACAAGGTCATGCCTTTCAGTTTGCAAAACGCTAGGACAATGTACCAACGCTTGATGGGCAAGGTGTTTACTGACCTCATGGGAAATATAACGGAGGTCTACATGAGTGATATGGTCGTCAAATCTGCCACCGCAATCAACCATTTGACACACCACAAGTTGTCTTAGACAAGGTACGCCACCATAGCATGAGGCTAAACCCGGAAAAATGTTTCTTTGGTGTAGGAGACGACAAGTTTCTAAGTTTCACAAGGGATTGGGGCTAGCCTAGACAAATGCAAAGTTATTCTTAGCATGAGAAGCCTAGCTAATCTGAAAGAGGTCTAGAGTTTAAAAGACAGACTGGTCTCTCTAGCTTGCTTCTTACCATGCCTAACACAAAAAACAAAACCCCTTTTTAGGATCTTAAAAGGAGTTTAGACCTACAGTTGTCCTAATTATGATCTTTTCAACCTGACGACTACGCTACTACTTTTACAACTTCAACATTTGTGTTCACATAAACTATCACATCAAGCATATTCTACAGAAACTCGAGCTAGGAGTGCGCATGACAACATGGTCATAGAGCTTTCCTAGTTTTGGCTAACCTACCAAAATAGGGACCAATGAAATCATAATTCCTCGCAGATTTCCTAACATAACTCCAAACTAAAGGGAAACAACTCATGTGGTGGTCCCTCAACATCGACGGTCTCTTTAACAATAAAGGTAGTGACATAAACATCATATTGGAGGACCCGATGACCCTATCCTAAAATAGGTCATCTATTCTAACTTCAACGACTTCAACAATCAGGTTAAGTATGAAGCCTTTATTGCTGGATTACGACTTGCTCATGAGCTAGGAGTAAAAAAGTTGCACTGCTACATCTGAAACACAAGAAAACACTAGAAAAGGGGGGGGGGGGGGGAGGGTGGTGAGAGGGTTGAATAGTGTTTTAAAAACTTTTCGCAAAATAATGTTTAATGACTTTTTTAGGGGTTAGACAGTCTGTAATAGATGTTAGACGCTTGTATGTTTAAAAGAGTGTTTAGAAAAATGTTTAAGGCAAAGCAATAACACACATATTTTTATATTGATTTGCTCCAACCTGAGCTACATCTAGTTCTCCCTTAAAACCTCCTAAAGGGTTTCACTAATCTTTAACAAAGATTACACGAGTTTCACTACTCTTGGTTTACAACGAGTATCAACTACTCCTGATTTCAACACTAGTTAACTCACTATATATAAAAGTAAAATCTCATCTTGGCTCCCTAGATAATCCAATATGCATGCCCTAAGTAGGTCTTTTAATGACTAAGTTGTTATCTTATATTGACCATTTGTCTAAACAAGATAAGCATAATTGAGTCTTTTGTGTGCTTATTGCAGAGCATTCTTACCTTTTCGCTTGTCCACATGTGTCTATTCGGTCCTTACAGGGTTGATTACCTGCAAAAGCACTCTGATGCTCAAGTTATGTGGAATTTAAGAAGATAATAAATGTTGCTCTAATTTAACTCTATAAACTACCTAGGTTGCCTTATTTATAGTGTTTCTTGTGGGCTTTTACCTTATCATGAGTCTGTATTTGGCCTAATTGTTGTTGGCCTACCTTACCCTTGTCCTAACCTTGGATTAATACTTTAATCTTGTTTAATTATCTTAGTATTTGCTTTGTTTTTTATGCATAAGAATTTATGATGGTGTTGAGAGTTTGAGGCTTCGAATCCAAATATTGTCATGTGTACCATAATGAAAACATTCCTAATCTTGCACTTGTCTTGACCAAATAATCAAAGACTACTCAACTTAGTCGATCATTTTCGATGTACGTAAAAGATTGACCAATTTGAACGTGTACATAAAATTTGTTTGTTAGAATTTAGAAGTTAACATAAGATATCTGTAACACATAATAATAAAAAGTATATCATGCAATCTCATTTTTGATATATAATTAGGTCATACTTTTCCAAAAAATGACATTTTTCGTTAACTGATCCACTATAACTAAAACAAAATTATGTTCTTCACAAAATGGAGACAGTAACAAAGTTCATAACCACATTATCTCATTTTCATTTCCATTATGACACTTCCAACGATAGCAACAAATCACTTTTTCTCCAGTATTCCACCTTAGTTTTCTTATAAATGAAATATAGTTCTACAAATTGAGTTACATCTCTTTTCAAATTAGCCTACAAAACACGATTCTTTAAATTTTGATACACCTTTTGTGTTTGGATGCAAAAAACAGGTTCAAACAGTTTATTCTAAAAATAAAGACTATATATGATTGGAAGAAATTGTAATCACTTCTAGAAAAAATAGAAACAGTTTTACAAACTAAATTAACTTATATAAACAAATTAAAATAAAAGTTTTAAAAACTATGTGAAAATTTCTTTCAAGTCAAATTGTACGTACAAAAAGTTTAGTTCACGTTAAAAAGTAAGAACATTTTCCTTTATTTTATTCTTTCTCTCCAATGTTTGAAGAATGGTTGACATAAAAAGGAAGTAACACCTTTACTCTTTCTTTTCAACTCATTTGAAAAAGAAAAATGTGAACAGAGAGAAAAAGTGTATTCTGAGTACTAACGGGTGATGTATTTTGGATTCTTCTTCAAATGAAACTAAACTCACCTCTCGTCTGCACAAAATGAATAACGTTATATGTCTACATCCAGACCAGCTAGATGACTGTTCAATAATTATTTTATTTATTAAATTAGAGTATATTAAATATCTGAATATTGCTAAAAGTTTAAATTAAGTTAAACATGATCTGTTTTCCTCGATACAATACTAGTTAATTCGAGTTTCTAATTTGAAAGATTTACGATATAATATCTTTCTTATAGAATAATTATATATATATATATATATATATTAAATTGGTTCTAGTTGATATAAGATTTTTAATCTATTTCTCGAGGAATATATATACAGTTGTGCTGTACTTTTCTAACATCTAAACAGTTGCATATACATAACAATAATTTGATAAACAAGGCACAACATATATTAACCATTGAAAGAGTGATGCAGAAAAAAAAAACATTTATATATATACAGATATAGATGCACATATTCTGAAAATTATTTTGATTTTCAAAGGTGGTTGGTGTCTTGTGGGCACAGAGTAAGAGGCTCTTAATACTGGCACATGTGGCAATGAAGGTTGTGCACAGAAATTGTGATTCTTTGTCTTTTCTAATTTAGTCTTCAACCATTTATAGAAACCTTAATATTCTCACTTTTTTCCTATTGTGGCAAACTTCAGACTTCACTTTAGACCCAGGAATGATAGTGGTTTAGTTTGCAACAACTCCTTCTGTCCACACTCATGAAATGACACCACAAACCCTAATCTTTTGAGAGTATTACCACAAGACCCTTCAAAAGAACACTCCATTATTCATCTTCTGCTTGGACCTGCTTCATGCAATTTAAGAAATAAATTTAGATGAATGAGGTATGCCTCTAAAATCTCATGTGCACCAGCAAAATTTTCATACACACCACAGAAATTCAAACTTATGTTCTTAGCAAGAATACTGATAAACACTTGTTAGTAAAAATTGCATGTAAGTATGTATGCACATATGTGTGCCTTAGCTACTACACATTCATTATATCACCAACACAAAATGACAATACTACCCTTGCCTCTCCTCTGCATTATCCTGTCATATACAAAATTGCATTGTGGCAGTTTTGGACATCCATGGTTGGCTCTCAGAAATTTCCTTCACATTTTATGGTATATATATTAATAGCAAGCTAGTGTCATATTTCTCAAGCTCTAATTCCACAAGTAATAAGAAAGTTTTCAGAGGTATGAAGTTGTTGATTTCAACACTTCTTCTACTTCCTCCTCTTCACCATCTCTTTCTCACCTTCTTATCAGCTTTTTCTTTAATGCCCCCTATCTTTTACTTTACAAGTAGCCCTTATAAAGAATTTTCTGCATTTTTCAATCATATAGCTGCTCACAGTATATTTATGCAGTCTAAATTACTAACTTGTTATTATAAGTAATACAGTCATCGTTTTTTTTTCTGTCAAAATCCATGCTTGTTTGCTGTTGAAATTAGAAGGTAGAAGAACTCAAAGGGTTGGTTTACATAGACATATATATAAATTTTCTTTAACTTGTTTCTTTATGTGGTAATGTGTGTAGGGATTCAAGGAGAAACTAAGGGTAGAAGGAAATTGAGGTAGGGTTTGTGAGACATGGGACGTGGAAAGATTGAGATAAAGAGGATCGAGAACACCACCACAAGGCAAGTTACCTTTTCCAAAAGAAGAGGTGGCCTCATCAAGAAGACAAAGGAGCTTTCTGTGCTCTGTGATGCACAGATCGGGATCATCATCTTCTCCAGCACTGGGAAGATGTGGCAATGGTGCACTGAACCCTTCAGGTGCATGCCTACTACACCTTCATTTCCTTTTCTCTCAGATCCCTTGCTTTTGAACTTTGTTCAACTTCTGAAGTAGGACAAGGGTTTGTAAAATTTTGTACAAGTATGCATTTTTTATGAATGGCTTCCATTTGTGTTGGTTTTTAGCATTTTTCTGACTAAGTGATTCTTTTTCGCTACTAAACTTTTGATTCCATTTCTGAAGTATAATAAGGGTAAATTTGTGACTTGTTTCTACACACAGCTTTCAGTTGTTATATTCTTCCAAAATGGCTTCCATTTCTGCTCTAGTTTTTAGCATTAATTCTGTTGATTTGTTTTCTTCTTAATTGCTTCTAAAACTTTCATTTTGTCCCTAAAGTAAAATAAGGATTTCTAGATATTTGTATCGATATATATGTAACAGTTTTCTTGTGTTAGTTCTTCCAAAATGGCTTCCGTATCTGTGGTAGTTTTCATCATCTTGTTGATTAATTTCTCTCTTCAAATGTATATACTAATTCTGTGGTGTGTTAAGTGGCTCTTTGTGTTGTGTCTGTGTGTCATGTGAGAGGAGGTTTTAGGTCGATATCATCTTAATTTCATTCTCGAAAGTAAGGTTGACCCACTTGAGTGCCTTGGACTTGGAGTGCAGTTTCATGTCTGACATAGTGATTATAGATCGGATCAGTTCATGCAATGATGTGTTTTCTCAGTGTGGCATGTGCTGGGTTATAGATTTCGTTTTCAACCACAATATACTTGTGATCTTCTACATTAAACTCTCTCATCAAACCCTAACTTTTTCATGTCTGAACTATGCATTCATTTTTCTGGCTAAAAACCTATCATATTAATCAAACTCGTCTCTTTTTCCTGCATCCATGTTCAATGTTACTCATCTTCAACTAACCAGCTAGTACTTTACATTATTCTAGATATTAATAATTAAAACTGTCATATCAAACTCAGAGTTAACTAAAACTGTTTGATAATTTATAGTTTCTCACCTAAGTAGTTGAAAGCACCATATCCAGTGCACTTGACATTTTGCTGATTTTATTTTCTGTAAAATATGAAGCTTGATTCATCATGGATTTATTTTATTACTGGATTAAACATGAAAACTCTTTGATCAGGATGGAGCAGATCATAGAAAAGTACCAGAGAGCAACAGGAGCTCGCATTGCAGAATGTGACCATCCCCGTGTATGAGGCTCAAGTGTTAAATTTTCGTTCATATTCTGATAAAATCAAAGAAAAAAAAAGTGATTTTGTTTTTTGTATTATGAATCAAAGAAACGTTTCTATACATTTGCAAATAGGGTAAATTTTGGTACATAAAGCTAAACTCACGTGTGCTTATTTAAAGTTTGAAAAGTAAATTTTTTGAATATACAAGAATAAAGGTGAATAATTGCTTAAAATATTATACTTTGCAGGAAGAATTTATCCATGACATGGCAATGCTGAGGCAAGAAACTCTCCGTCTTGAACTGGGAATTCAAAGGTATCTTGGAGAAGACATTGGTTGTTTGCAATTCGAAGATTTGACTAAACTTGAAGAAGAATTGGAGAATTCTGTGGCAAAGGTTCGAAATCGTCAGGTATGTATGACTGTTCTGATACTTATTTAACTTAATTTCTTGTCTATTACATTTTCAACAGGTGTTAAAAATTTGAGGTAATAAGATTTTTGTGACTAAAAAGATGCATTTAATGGAGTATGTTTAGTGCTTGTTACTACTTTAATATCAGTTAAGTATATGCTTTCTGCTGTTAAACCGTGTTACTTTTAATTGAGGTCTATAACAGTTCTTCAAAGATGAGATCTTACCCTTAATTCGTTACAGTGACAACGTTTGATGAAAATAATGAAAAGTGTGTGATGTGTGTCAAATTAAACAAAATTACCTGATTCATTAAAATATCAAACTAGTTGTTTAGTTTTCTTGGTCATCAAAATTATTTCAAATGTCAGAACATGTTATTCCTGCGGAGTGTGTCAATAATCACAAGTGGCTAAGGTGTTCAATGTCATGTAGATTAATTAGAGTCGTGTTTTCTATGTGTAAGTTCTTACACATTATTATACTTTTTTTTTCCTTTTAAGTTGCTCATTGATTTTAATAAAATTACACAGCTTTTATAAATTCCATGTTTCAAAATACGGTTTTTTCACCTATATAGCCAAATCCGAAACAAATTTTAAAAAATTAATTGAGAATAGACAAGCCATGCAATTTCATATAAAAAAGTTGTGCAATTCCAAAACTGTAAAAAGTGAAAATCATGCTACCAACAACTTCCAATCATGGTAGTCTATTGCAAAATACTTATAATTGATTATTAATAGATTTTATTTGTGTTACTCGTAACTGTAATATCAATCACAAAGAACTTGTAATCGATTATATTTGTAAATAATATGATTAAAATCTATTGATAATCGATTACAATCTTTGAAAATAGTTGGAAACATAAGACGACTTTCAAATTCGTCTTGAAATACACAACTTTTTTTATATGAATCGTGTAAGAATTGCATGACTTGTTTATTTTTATAAATTTTTTAAAATTTAACAATTCTAGTAATATATGTTTCGAATTTGTCCTCAAAATGCACTTTAAGCAAAAAAGTTAAAACAATTGAAACATGAAGAAGAGTTCTTCGTAATATAGCCAATCACTTTTTCATGGTTCCATTTTTGTCACCAATTGTCTGACATTACTATATATCCATGCAGAATGAACTCTTACAACAACAAATGGAGAATCTGAGAAGGAAGGTAACTAATGGCCCTCTTTCACATCCATAATCTATACATTATATACAAACCCTACCCATTAATTTTCTGTAGACACAAAACAACATTATCATTCATATTTATTAACTCGGCCTTCTTAATTATAATTCAGGAAAGGATCTTGGAAGAGGAAAACAATAATTTGTCCAGCTGGGTAAGAATATACTTACAAATCTAATATATATTATAAATGTTTGTAAAGAGAAAAAAAATAATAATACAATTTTCCATAAAATAAATACATATACAAGATAATACTAAAAATTTTAAAAAGTTATACAAAAAAAGTTTCCATAAATTAACTTACACATAATTAATTTTAACTTTGAGAAAAGTCATCCCTATTTTTCTTGTTGACATGTTTACTGAAAAAGCTGTCCAAACTTACTTTTATCTGACATAAATTAAGAAACTAGTAATATTACTGTAATGTCAGATGATGTAAATATGTTGTGTGTTAACAAAAAAGTTGGAAAGATTCAGGAACACAGAGCAGTGTTGGAGTTTGAGAAGGCTACATTGGAAGCAAGCAAACCAATGGATATGATGGATCAGTTTCCATTCTTTGAAGAACAATCTGCTGGTAGCATCCTTCAACTTGCTTCTCCTGTGCTTCCACACTTTCACCCTTATCTTCAGCTTGCACAACCCAATATCAAGCCTCAGTGAAGGTCAAAAAGCGTAGCAATATATGGTATATATATATATCTCTCTCTTTATGTTCTTATTTTATCAGTTACAAAGAATAGATATATATCAGAAAATATTTGAAGTGTTTCTTGCTAGGATACTCCTTAAGGCTTCTTCCTGATAATCTACATTCTGAAAAGACTTTCTTTTCCTTCTTTTGTGTGTTAAAGAGTCTACTGTTTATGACAACAAATGTCTAATCTAAACCTGCGTAAACATGTTTATGTATTTTGTCTACAGAACACTAAAAAGATATGCTTGCTTGCATATGTATTTTGTTGTTATAACAGCTTCAAAACATGAGAATTAGGTTTTTCTAGCTGAGTAAGTTTATTGAAGAAATAGTTTCTTGAAGAAAGTATATGAACTTTTGGAGTGTTTGTTTATAGTTTTTACATAACTATTTTGGAAAATGTGAGTTTAAGAGTGTAACATTCTCATGGTTAGTATAAGACATAAGAAAAATATTCTCATGAATATAATTTATTTTTATGAATCTACATCACTCGTGTTTATGAAAGCTTTTTCTTCTCATCTTTACCTTATTCTATCTATTTTTTTTTATCTTTTAAAGATATTTTAGTTTTGAATTGAAAAAAATTGAAGAATATTCTTAAGAAATGATAATGTTATACCAAAATTAATCTGAATCAATTCTCAATCACAGTGTTTTCAGAAATATCATTCCTCCATGCATATATGGTTTAATCCACACAAATGAAGTTCAATTAATATTTTTTTAATTTCTGCTTTTTCTTCTTCTTCTCTTTCTTAGTATAGATTACATTAGTTATAGATGCCGAAGAATATGATATGTGTGGCTTGTGATGAATTGCAGAGTAATGAAAGATGGAGTAATTTCTTGAGGGAAGGAAGAAGCTAATTAATGGTGTCCTTGTAATAATAGATAGATTTCAAGCCTCTTTCATCAGGAATCATCATGGCTTGGAAATAACTTGTTGTTACCTTTTTTTTTTAATTAATTAAGTATGTAGATCAAATTTAATTTTAGTTGTTCTGAGAGTATGTGTTTATGGTACAACAGAGATACTAGATAGAAATGTATGGAAGAAAGTGCTTTTTTTAGAGCTCCTAATATAATATAAGAAATGTTAAAAAAACATGTAAACTATTCAAACAATAAAAAAAAACTAAAACAAACTTAATGTTATGATTCATATATATTATTTTATTATTTAATATTTCATAAAGAGTAGGAAAATCAGCAAGAAAGAAATTTTAATTAATTAATATTTTTATAGTTTTATTGAATTTATATTTTGAAATACCTTTATGTTGGTTATTGATACTATGATTTAAAATATATTATTTTATCATTTAATACTTAACAAATAGAAAATCATTAAAAATAATTAATGAATGTCAAGTACTTTTTATTGATGTTTTGATACGTTAATTAAAGTGTTTCTTTTCAATGTACATTCAGATATTTAACTTAATAATTGTGCAATACATAAGGTATTTAAGTGGTATGATACAAATTTGAAATATGATTATTAATTAATTTTAATTGAAATATATATATATATATATATATATATATAATAAAATATATATTAAAATAGTTAATTTATTTATATTAAAAAAATTTAATATTAAAATCATTAAGTCTCATATTTATTATATACGTCTTCCTGTATATATTATACATATTATACGTCAAATCGATTAGTAAGTTTGTGAATATCTTCATTTTATTAAATAATAATTATATTAAAAAATAAAAATAAGATTATTTTTCTAAAGTATGTAGATTAATATTATAATTTATATAAATTAATATTTTAAATCATTATATTTAAAAGTAAAATTAATTTCATTAATGTGATTTAAATTTTAAATATACACTTGTATTAATTTAATTTTTTTAAAGAGTAAAAAAAAACTTATTATGTTAATTATAATGATCATTATATAAATTTTCAATTATTTTATATTGTTTGAATTACTTTTAACATTTTCTTATAAGATTTACAATAATTAGAAAGTTTTATAAGATTCATATTTTAATTAACGTTTTTTCATTGGCACAAAAATATACTTATAAGAAGGAAATATATTATTTTATTTTGGCTTCCTACCTAACTCATGCATCCTTCTTACCCTATACATGATGTTGTACTAATAACCTATACCTTTTCCAATTAAAAGTAGAACATAATTAATTTGAATATTACAATATGTAAAAGAAAAAAAAAACTTTTTAAGGTAAAAACAAGTTGTTGCAAGTCATTTTCCTTCTTTACTTTCTATGTCTATAAAAGTTAGAAAATTATCATGGTTAAAAGTCATGTCTTGATGCAAAGACAGCATTTACTAAGTTATTTACTAATCATCCATCAATAAGATTCTCATATCCAAAATAGAATTTTACCTCTTTTGTTATGTAGATATTAGTATGACCCTTATCAATTGAGCTATACCTTAGTATATAATACGCATTCATTAAACTGAATTTGAAGAAATCGGAGATAATTTTAAATTTGGTTGGATTATTTGAATCAATAAAATTAAATAATTATGATTAAATGTAATGGATATCTAATTTATCTCAAATTTACGTTTTAATATTGATAATTTATTTTTGGTATTATATTTTTTATTAAAATTTAATAATAAATTATACAAAATCATAACTCATTATAACGATCATTACTAAAATTATACATGTTATTTTTTAGTTTAAGATTCATCATAGTTATTTCATTGCAATTTGAATAACCTGATCGAATTAACTTATAACTTGAACAATTTATATTTAATTAACTCGATAAATTAGATGGTCCAATATAGATTTTGGAATATTAAATTCATGTTATACTAAATTAGTGAAATTGGATTCGAATTCAATCTAATTTTACCGTGTCTAATTGGACCAACTTTTATTGGATTAGAGCAAGTGAAGGAATCTATTTATTTATTTTTATTTCAATCATACTATAAATTAAACTTTGAATTAAAAATTGAACCAACTTTTATTGGATTAGAGCTAGAGAAGTAATTTATTTATTTATTTTCATTTCAATCATACTATAAATTAAACTTTGAAATAAGAAAAATAAGGATTGAATTTTAAGATCTAACTTGAGGGTGTGAAATGTACAAGAAAAAAGAACTAAATGAAGAAAAAGAAAGGACTCGATTTGCACATGATTGCAAGAGCATCTTATGCAACATCATGTAATTTACAACAAAGCTAAACTATTGATTGGCTTCCCAAAATCCATTTGGTTTTTCACAATTGCTTTTGTCTTCATATTGTTTCCAATGATGATGACATCAATCTAAATTTTTCTGCTAAACAAGCCATTGAGTAAATTTGATTGCATGCCTCTTTGACGACATGAAGGAAAATCAAAAGAAATATGCCTCCAAAAGCAGCAACTCTCAACACTACTCTTTCTGGTGGTGAGTTCAGTGTTAGGTAAACACAATCCACAGTGATCAAGATCCAGCAAAACTTTTCCATCAACTCTTTGATGAACAGCAATTTTGCTGCATAATTTTCTGCTGAGATTTTGCATACAATCCTCAAACACAACACCCCCACAACAAAAAATGTGGTCATTGACCAACCCCTGTACCTCACCAGTTTCCCTCCCACAACCAAGGTCTCTTTCCTGCACACACAAGATGCACACTCACCTGAAAATGTTGAGGACACAAGTGCATCAAAACCTGTGTAATAAGGCAGCACAACAGAATCAAGATACAAGCTTGCATGCAAAATTCCAGACACTGTTGATGCCACAAAGAAAGTGTATTTGAAGTCCTTATCAGCTGCGCTGTCAAAGGACAATGCAGAAATGAGAACCATCAGAAGAATTGCAGGACCAAGGCAAGAGAGTGGGAATACTGTGTTGATTTGAGGACCCTTTGCAAAGGCCAGGATTATAATCGGAAGGGACACTGGCCCAGATGGCAAAAGGAATCTTTTTGACTGACTCAAAAAGATTCTCCCTCTTCCAGAACTCATGTCCATTATCACTGTGACAAGAGTCACAATGTAAGAGGCTGCTGTGAAGAGAAGCACCAAGATATCAACAAGAAGAGGGTAGTTTGAAGGGTGTGTTTTGTCACAGAAATAGTGGTAAGGGCAGTTGACAGTGTCCAAGGTTTCCTCCACTTGCCAACTGATGCACTTGAAGAATGTGGCATGAAGTTGTTCTTGGTCCCATCCAGGCTGGAATGTTGGGTATGCTGGGAGCCAGAGCAACATGTTCATTATATGGTTCTGTTGGTAAATTAAAATCTGATCTTATAAATAAGAACCTTGTGGATAATTCTTTTGGTTGGTTGGGATACTCAACTTCAAGGTGAAGTGGATGAAGAAAGACCAACTAATCAAAATTCCATCTTGCAGTGAATAATGAATTTGGTAGAGCATTAAAACAACCCTGTGGCCTCATTTATTCACTTTCATTTTGCAATTTCCTCTGTCAATTGCCTTTCAGAGAGGAATTCAGTTCCTATCTGATGCATACCAAGTGTTTTTGTGAGGGTGTTGTTTAATTTTTAAGTGAAGAAATTGGTGTTAAGATTAAAGCAACGTGACTCCAAAGGGAAAGTGATTTTGTTTGGTGAGTGATGAACATTTTGTTGATTGCATGATGTGCTGCCAAACTGATGGTATCTGCTATGTACAAACAAAAACTGGTATACCAACAGCATTATGCAGAAGTTGTACCTGGTGATTATGTTCATGTTTCTTTGTTAGTTGTGTGAAACGCATTAAAGTTAATGATGAAATTTAGTATTTTTACTTATCTTAGAATAATGCACTTTGGTACCTAATCGGTTCCGAAGATCATTGTCAGAAGAATCCCATTTCAATTAATGCTTTCACCTTCTCTTTAAGACAAGGTTAACTTGTCCTTTTCATTGCAAAAGTTAAATTAGAAAGATCTTCACCAATAGAAGAAAGAGTTTAATAATGCACTTATGCAACTTTTGTACACTCAAGTAAATCATTTTTCATCACCTTAAGGGCTTGTTTGGTTTTGAGAAGGGAATGTAGATTAGTAGAGTAGCTCATACTACTTTTATTGTACTCCAATGTGATGTTTTAAAAAGAGTATTTTTACTCTAAATTTGTCTTTATCTTTTTTATTGACGTACATCTTTAATATACTTTCTTCTCTTATCTAAACATACTAAATATTAATAAGTAATTTAATAATATATAACAGATAAGTGTAACAAACTTTAAATTTTATTATAATAAATTTTAAATAAATATGATAATATGTTAAAAAATAAAATTAATTTAATTTTACAAAATTAGTTTATGAAATAAAATTATATGTCTAATTATGTTATGTAATTTTTTATTTTATTTTTAGTTAACATGAAATATCTTAAGTAAAGTAGTGTAAAATATGATATCATTTTTGTTCACAGGAAAATTGAGATACTTGAGGAATTCTTTAGGTGACGTGCTTAAACTCAATATTATCTTATAATTTATACTGACTAAGCAATAGACTTCCGAGGTTGCACCACAAGTTGAACCTCAAGCTAAACTTGTTAGAACTGGACTTTAAGCCTTACTCAACCCTACAAAACCAGTTTATAGGGTGAGGTTTGCACCCACTTATAAATTATGAATTGGTCTTATCTTTAGTCGATGGAGGACTTCCAACAAAGCTAGTGGTTACATTATAAGCTCTATCACAGGCTTCACCATTCGCTCTACCACAAACTTTAGCATAAGTCGAACCTCAGGTTGGATCAATGGCTACACCACAAACTCCACCATAGACTCTAACAAACTTTACCATAGGGTGCACTATAGGCTCTATCACAGGTTACACCATTTAAATAGATTTTGTCACAAGAACCGAATCTTGAAAAGTATTAGTGTCACTCTTAGATTGATAATGCTGTTTTATTTTTGTACCAAATGTTTTCTTGCACCAAAATTAGCTTTGACATCTTGTTGTAATATTCTACAATTAGATAAATCATGACCAATCATTTTACAATTTGAACAAAATAGAGACAATTTCTCACACTTCACACCAACAACAAACGTAGAGGTATTTCCACCAAAATTTTGTTAGGTAATTCAAATAACAAATCAACATCAACTAAAACATGACCAAAAAATCTGCGAGACTTATTCATGGTGTAATCATCCAAAAATAAAAATATGTCAATTTCAATGTGTAATAAAAAAATTGCTTTGGATTACAAATATTCTAAAAAAGAAATATATTATACGAACTCAACATTAAGTTTGACAAACTCTTCTTTAAAAATATAGATGTTATTACAAGGCATATATTTATTCTTCTTATGACCGTAATTAGGATATCTAGTTTTCCAACATGGAATATTTCTATAAAACTTAGGTCTTTTTCTCAACTAACTTTATGCCTAAGACTTCGTCACATTGTAAATTTAGTCACATTCATCAATATAATTTATTTATTATATCTCCTATAATTTTAACATAAAGTTTATACATACAAATAAATATGCACATTTCTTATTTATATTATAAATTTTACATTTTTCAATCAGTTTTCAGCAAAAGATTCATTTTCGGCTACCTTTTCGTCAACGACGATCAAGAAAAGAACATTTTGTTATTTATTCCTTTCACATATGCAAAGAGAAGAGAAAGAATAGATGTGCTAATATTTTTAGTATATCACTTCAGAATTTTACTTTGTAGAAACATATATTGTAAGTCATGAATTTTTTAAAGCGGTTTTTCTAATGAGTTTAATTTGATCTCCATTATATATTTTGTTTGGCTATTTTTTTTATTTAGTTTTTATGATGTGATGAAAATAAAGAATAAATATTAATAACTTCATTACAATTGTTTATTAGCCTCTTTTCCTTTAAGGGGTCAAAATATTAACATTAATTTTAACTGTACAACTCTACACATTTTCCTAAAAAATAAAATTCACTTATGGTATTTTTTTAACGGATAGAATGGTGCACTTTTAATCTTTTGATAAAATTAAAACTAATGTTATTGAGGAAAGATTCTGATAGCTAATCATTTATGCTACATGTCTAAAGTTATAAATTTTGACATGTAGGGAATAATTTAGTTAATATTATAAATGTAAAATGGAAAAGCGATATCTAATAAAACATTCCATTCGACGATTTTTACATTTTATATTTAGGCTTAATATCTCTTTTTGTCTCTCTCTTTATAAGGGAAATATTCAATTTCGTCCTACCTTTTTTAAAAAGTTCAATGTGGTCCTAAGTTGTGAAAATTGGTCACGACGTTAAATATTTAACGATCTAGCTGACAGTGCAACGTGACAGTAACAATGTTTTTCATTAATTGAGAACGTGACAGTGGCAGTGATTAAAATTCTGAATTAGGATTTGGGTATTCGAAATCGCGATTTTGGGATAAGCATTTTGGAGGACCTGCAAACCCAAATTGGGTGATCTTGAAGGTAGCCCTCTTGCAATTCAATTATTTCAAAGCGCTTTGTCCAGTCTAGTTGTGTTTTCTTCACTGGATCTGCCATGATGTTACAAGAACAAGCAAATTATTAAGATCATGCATGCACTGGTTGGTTCTGTTTCAAACTTATCCGAAATAGGATGCAGAAAAGGAATATGCTCAGTTAATGGTAAGAAACATACCAAATAAAAAACAGTCCAAGCTTTTTGGCAAGTACTCGTATACCAGCATTTTTTCTTCTCCTTGAATTGAACATCCAAGCAGTCTAACCAGATTTCTATGTTGTAGTTTGGCTATTAGCATCATTTCATTCTTGAACTCCTCTAATCCTTGACTGGACTTTCTTGAAAGCCTCTTAACAGCTATTTCCTCTCCTCCTGGAAGCTTCCCCTGGTAAATGGAATAAATGAAGCTATTAACCTTTTATTACGAAATGAGTTTTGCGTTTAAGGAACACCTTTTTTCTCTTGTCTTTCCATCACATACATATTTTTTCACCTTCAAGATCACCCAATTTAGATTTGCAGGTCCTCCAAAATGCTTATCCCCAAATCGCGATTTCGAATACCCAAACCCTAACTCAGAATTTTAATCACTGCTACTGCCACGTTCTCAGTTAATGAAAAACACTGTCACTGTCACGTTACGAAGGTAAACAACCACGTTGCACACATCAGTCCACGCTGTCAGCTGGATCGTTAAATATTTGACACCGTGACCAAAAATGATTTAATTCGACACTTTTTTCACAACTTGGGACCACATTGAACTTTTTAAAAAAGGTAGGACGAAATTGAACATTTCCCTTATAAAGAGGGACAAAAAGAGGTATTAAGTCTTATATTTATTTCTCTCTACCATCATCATATCATATAATAATCTTGAGTGAGAAAATAATTTGTACAAATTATTATATGAATGTTTATTTACAAATAACATTTCTCTACAAAAATAATATTCTCACTTTCACTTAATTTTTGAGAAAAATATGTTTTAAAATCTCTTATCATAAAAGGACGATTTTTTCCATTCATACTAACTAAATTGACGAGTTGAATTGTATTCATTATGTAAAAACGTATATTTATGTTTACGTTTATTCTTATTTCAATATTTGTAAATACTTTTGTTTCAAAAATTAAAAATAAAAAATAAAAATAAACAACACATAATATTATAAATACTTTTTTTTTCTCTTTTGTAATTCAAGAAATTTTGAAGTCTGGAAGTATTTGATATGTTTAAGTTGATGTATAATGAGCCATAGTACATTATATCTCTTTCTTTTAAATTATGAATAAAGTTGTCTTTGTTGTTAGATTTATGTTTAATTCATTTTCATAAAATTGGTCAACAGAAAATATGAAGTCTATACTCTTATAATTTTATTTTAATTAGAATGGATAATGTTTTAACATAATGAGAATTTATTAGTTTAATATTAAAACATTTTAGTAGAGAAAGTTTTATAAATGATTTTTATTATTTTAAAATATACTAATTTTTAGAATTTTTTTAGTGTTTCCTCTTTTCTTTTTTTTATTTATTTCACTCTTTGTTTATCTTTTTTAAGATTTGAGATTGTATGAGTGATCTTCATGACAAATTCTTTAGATTCAATCTATCAATCAGGATTTTTATGACTGTGTGAGAGACTAACCTTATATGTGATGGTTCAGTAAAACAATGTATTAGCACCACGAGTGTATGGATTCACAAATGCACATATCTAGATAAATTCAGTCTAGATGAATCTTGTGATGCATGTTATCTATTGTGATATTCTTTGTGAATAAGTTATATATTTATAAAATTATTGTACATTATGTTTATTTTGTAAATTGGTTTATTCTCTTATTTTTGTTGCATTTTGTTGTGTGTTTGGACTCTTTTTTTTCAATGATCACCCATATCAATGTGTGTAAAGAAAAATATAGGTGTTAAGACACCTATAAAGGATGAGGAGGTAATTGTATAAACTATTAAGATATATTAAATCTTCTTGTGTATAGTTTTGAAATTGAACCATAAGTAGTTTCAGATGTATACATGATATAATATTGTAGTCTTATCATTTGGATGACTATATTAATATACAATACATTATAAATTGTCTATTTTTTTATTAAAATAGATTTTAGATGTTTTTAATACTTTATTAAAAAAAATATTTTTCTTATTTTTTTTAATAATTAAACAAAACACTAAAGAAGTAAGTGTATGAAAATAGAAAATTAGATTCTAAAGGGATATAGAGAGTCATGTCTATCTCTTTTTTCTAATAATGTTTGGACAATTTGTAAAGTTATTGGGTAACAGGCATTCCAAAAGAGTGGTTTTGTGATTGAGAGTGGAAGAAATAAACGAAAGTGAGTTAAGCATGAGAAGCTAATTCTGATTGATAGTAATAAAAATAATAAAAATAAAATGAGATGCTGAGCACTTTATTCCAGTGATTCAGAAGCAGCATAAAATCCCATCACAGTTATATAAAAGGGAAAAGGAATCAATAGCATTCAAACATTAAGGGATTCTCTGCAGCCCAACTTTCGGATGAGATGAAATAAATTAATTAGCAAAACCTTCTTTTCAATGAATTCTGTGGTTGAAACAATATATGTTGTAGGTTCTTGACCATTTTTTTTCTTTTTTTTTTCAATTTTTCCATTTTCATGAAACAATTGTTCATCTTTCTTTTCAATAGATTCTAGATTTAGAAGGTGAAAAAGTATAAATTATATCTGATTAATCATAAATTTAAATTTTATGAAAAGTAATTTGTTTACTTAAAATTAAAGAATTTTAAATTTCACATAGATATATCTTAATAATATATTCTAAATATATTTTTAAGTTGAAAAAGAAACAACGGATGAAATAGAAATGTCCAAAAAAACAAGAAATATAGTTAATAAATTCTGATATATTCTTTCAAAGAATATTAATCTATTGAAATTACACACTAAATGGCATGGCAAGAATGAGAAGACATGAGTGGCCATGCTTTTGAAATTTGATTAATGTATTTACAAATCAATGTTTGTTCCCACTAATGAAAAGTTTGAGAAGGTGATGTCATTAAACATGGCTGATTATGACATGAAAATTCCCACCAAAACAAATTAAAATGAAAAAAAATATTGGAATGGAATATATCATATCTTTTGATTTGTTCTTCTCTTCTTAGGGTTAATTCATCTCTCTCTATATATGGAATAAGATATCATTGTTCAAAAGCTAAACATACAATTAAGTGTAATTAAGAGAGTAAAAGAAGCAAAAATGATGAAGGCTGTTTTGGTGATGATTATTGTTAACCTAGCTTTGGCTTTTGTCAATATATTTCTTAAGAAAGTGCTTAATGAAGGAATGGATTACTTCACCATCTTAACATACCGACAAGCTATTTCAGCCATTTTCTTAGCACCTATTGCTTGCTTCTATGAAAGGTACCATTTACTTCAATCAATTCTTACTTTTTCTGCTCTTGCTTGGTATATGCTTGTTAAGAATTTTTCAATTTATTTCATCATAAATAATCTAAAAAAAAAGAAATGTGAAATTTCTTCTATTATAAGTTCTTAATACGGAGTTGTTTAAAGAATTTTAAATATGGACATTTTCTTCCTATAGTATGTTTTTTTCTATCTCTAAAAATATCTTTTTTACTTAGTTCTTTCAGATTATATAATTTAAAAATTAAAAATAACCTTCAAATTATTATTTTCAGATTGTCTAATGTGGAAGTCAAAAACGACTTCTTGTTTGAACAATACGAAAACTAAAATAACTTTAAGAAATTGAAGAGGTTTGAGAAATAAAAAATGGTTTCTAGATGGCATAATCCGAAAGTCATTTGATTTTCAGATTAGACATTCTAAAAGTTAATTTTGATTTCTAAATTACATAATCTAAACATTATTTTTTGAAATTTGGAAGTATTTTCAACTTTTAAATTACACAGTCTAACATAACAAAATTGATTTCTTTCTTGAATGAGGATGCAGGAAGAAATATATGGAGATACAAGCATAAGTTTCCTAAATGAGTGCTGGCTATTTTCTAATTTTTTTTTTGTTCAATTTGGATTGATTACTAATTTATTGTCATTAATTTTGTTTGTTAATTTAATTTAACAGGGAAAGGAAGCTGGAGGGTCACATAATATGTCTGCTTTTCATAAGTGCTCTTGTGGGGTAAGAATTCTATAAAAATTGCTAGTTTTGGAAAGAAATTTGATAATATTATTTTTTTTAATACATCCTTTTACTAAAAATGTGAGTTTTAAGTTATTTTTATTAAATATACGTGAGCTTTATTCCTTATTTGAGAGAATTTATTTTAAATCAATGAACCCCATTTAAATTTGTATACAAGACAGTGAGTTTGGAAAATACACATTTGAGATTATATATAGTATATATTTGAAAACATTTCTCTATAAAAACTTGTAAGAATGAGAAGTTTATTTATTTAATTTTTCCACTAAAAGTGATAATGGGAGAAGCTAAAACATTACAGTGTTTGACTTATTTGCAGGGTTACCTTTACACAATACCTGTTTCTTATGGGACTGGAATATACATCTGCAACTTTCTCATGTGCATTTCTAAATATGGTGCCTGTATTTACCTTTATCATGGCACTGCCACTCGGGTAAGTCAAACAAAATCATGGATACAGATGAATATATATATATATATATATATATATATATATATATATATATATATATATATATATAAGTAAATTTTTAGTTTTCAAATTATACAATCTGAAAAACGTTTTTTAAAAAACAATAACTTCTAAAGATTGAAATCACAGGAAATGTCTTGTGAAAGTTTTATGCAGCAAATTTTGTGACATTATAGATCAGTGGATGCTACAGTGATTGTGACCCTTTTATCTTGAAACTTGAAATTGTAAGGATAGAGAAGGTAAACATGAGAAAAGGGAGTGCTAAGGCTAAGGTTTTGGGAACTTTTGTGTGTATTGGTGGAGCTTTGATGTTGATCCTTTACAAAGGAATGCCCTTAATCAAGCAAGAACAAGAACACATTGCAGACAAAGGCACAACAACAGCATCAGCTTCCAATATAAAGAAATGGATAATAGGTTCACTGCTTCTGATTGCAGGATGTGGCTTGTGGTCTTCATGGTTTCTCATACAAGCAAGGATTAGCAGAAAGTATCCATTTCAATACTCTAGCACAGCCCTTTTGTCCTTTTTTGCTGCCATTCAATCAGCAATTTTAACTTTGCTCATTGACAGAAGTAAGACCAAATGGATTCTCAGAGGAAAGTTAGAGATTCTCACTGTTGTATATTCTGTAAGTATCCATATCCTTTATCCAAAAACTCAACATTTAGAAATGGTTGTGGAAGTTTCTTGTCATGTCACCATGATTTAAATACAATAGTGAGCCATTGTTTCAATCCTTGAAAGTCCCATTAGTGTCTAAAATTGAAGAATTCATAAAATAAGTTTTTAGAAGTATAACTGTCAATTATATTAGTTTTAGAGTTTAGTTTGATCCATTTTGAGGGAATAAACTAGTAGTTTAGTCCCAAATTTGAATTTCAATTCACTCACTTTAAGCAACAAATTTATAGTATTAAAATGGATACAAACTTTTGCTTACAAATAGATTTTTTTAAGATTAAATTACACTTAAAGTTCACTTTAAGACATTTTGTACAAGATCCAAACAAGCCAAGCCAGCATCATTTATACAAAATTTTGCATTAAAAGTTAGCTGTGTGTGGAGACAGGGACTGGTTGGATCAGGGTTGTGCTATGTGGCAATGTCATGGTGTGTGAAACAAAGGGGTCCAGTTTTCACTTCAGCATTCACCCCTCTTCTGCAGATGTTTGTGGCAGTGCTTGATTTCTCTATATTACAAGAGGAGATTTATTTGGGAAGGTTGGATTTGGTTATGATCATTCTGTTTTCTTTTTCTTTTCATTTTTTCACCTTTTTTTACAGTGCATTGCCTCTGATGCATCCCTGCATACATGAGCAGTGTTGCAGGATCAGTGTTGGTTATTTCTGGCACTTATATTTTACTTTGGGGTAAAAGTAAAGAGGAAGAACAAAATGCCATGAAGGATAGTCAAGAAGATGAAGAATGTATGAACAATTTTGAGGACAATCCAAATGTAGCCTCTAAGCTAAGGCTTAAAGGGGAACAAGGATTATCTGAAGTACAAGTGAAGCAGTTGGCCATTGAAGTAACTAGAAGCTGATAAAATTCTCAAGAATTTCATGCAGGAGAGAATGTTTAGAAGTTTAGCTTCAGTACCAATTTTTCAATTACTCTTGTGTGCATAATGGCAAAGCTTTCATATGCATTCATGTAATGTACTGGTTGATTTGCACATGTAAAACCTAACTTGTAATTTCACGGTGATAGATATTTTATGAATATTCACTGACTGTAGTAGTTAAAAGTCCCACGTCACTCATTTATAATATATAAGTAAGTGTAAATTTTATCTTACAAACTAATTTTTTTTAGTATTAAATTAGATTTAAAGTTTACGAAATTATCACATCTTTAAATGTGCTCTCATTTTTAGTAATGTAATTATCATTACATTTTCTTGTTGTTAATTTTTGTTGGAACAATTTTCTTTTCACATTACCAAATTTCTTCTAATTTTTAACATGGTAGTTTTTCACAATTTTAATTGTCTTTCTTCCAGTAATTTGTTTCCTTGCATATACCACATAGATAATATCTCAAAAATTTGTAGAGTTCTCTTCATAAAAAATTTCACCATATTTCTTTCCTCGACGTTCTTTATTTCTAGTTCGCAATTTGAACTTGAAAGAAATTTTCGATGGAATCTTGATCGTGTATCTTTACTCATGATTCAAGTAAATCCACTCATTTTGACAAAAATAAAGTAGAATCATTTTTTTTCTTTATATCTCAGAAAAATAGTCTTTTATGGTTGCAAACTCTTCCATTTTTATTAACTTAAACTCGCTTATTAAATTTGAATTATAACAACACAAACAAAAGTACTTTCTTGAAATTCCTATGGAAGGATAGTGTCAAAATAAATAAAACTTTTGAATTTTACTTTTTCTTAGTTTCCTTCAGTTAATTTTTCTTAGCTGCATAAGAGTTGAAGTATAAACAAAAACAGAGTGTTTTTTAATAGGATCCCGTATACTTTAGAAGAAAAAAGCCTTCTTTATTATCTTTAAACCTCAATTTTCATGGGTGAAAGTGGGATAGGAATAGATAACGGTATTACTGTTAGTCATAAATTAAGAAAAAAAATATAAATAAAAGTATATAGTAGGGTTTCTTTTTGAAATAATTGGGTAAATATCTACATTTAGCTTATGATCTAACATACTGTGATGGCACTGTTATAGTAAGGGTAGTATTTAGTCGATTAATTGAGGTGATGTGAGCAAATGCTGATATAGAGAAATAGCTAAAAAACAGCTTCAGTGACAATAATGGAGTAGTAGATTTCCTGAGAAGTGGTTTTGGGAAAGTTCCATTTTATTGATTACAATAGATTCAACAGTACTTTTTTTTTCAAGTTATAGGACTCGTAATTGTAGATACTCCCTGTATATTAGAGATAAATAATCCCTTTATTCTACAAATTTTTAGCATCCATACACCAAGCTTTTTTACTCAGTTCTAGAATATTCAACAAATTTGATGAAGCAGCAGGGATCAGGAAAGCTCATGATCCCAATCTCCCTCTGGAAAGTGTTGCCTTTCTTATTTGCAACTTATGCCATTGGTCGCATCCCAATTTATAGGGATGACCAAGTTATGCACACCATATTGCCACTTGGGTTAAGAGAAACTCAGAAATATAACCTAACGTTGCCAGATTCTAGTCCTTGTTAACAGAGGAAGAACAATATCTGGTGAAGGATACAAGAAAACAAAAACGAATAATGTATGAATAATTGTGAGAACACTCCGAATTTGCCCTTTAAACTGAGGTCTAATGGGGAACAAGGATTCTCTGAAATGCTATGGTAACAACAGTAGACAAAATTTTCAATAATTAGGTGCATAACAAATGATCAACAAATTTAGGTTGAGAAGTAATTCATCAATTACTCAGTCAAGCAGAGCATGCCAATTCTTTAATCACAGTTTTTTATCTACATATATATGTAATGTACTTGCTAATTTGCACATGTAAAGCACAACAATTCCAATTTCATAGGGAGAGATGATACAACATACACTAATAAATATCTACACTACCAGAATAAAAGAAGTATTTGATTCCATCCTTTTCAAATCAACTAAGAAAAGAAAGGAAAGAATATTGCTTGAGCCAACGCTCCTTACTAGGATTCAACCACAGGTTCGCAGGCATAGGAAGTCAAATCAATCTGGACAAGAAAAACACTTGTATAAACAAAAGATAGCACGTTGCTTATTTGGATAAGAAAGCATATAGAAAATAATAATAATAATAATAACAATAATAATAATAATAATAAAACAACTAGAGTGAAACAGAGGATAGTACTTGGATTGCTATGAAATTTGCAAGGCTCTGACCCGAGCAGTCAGTTCCCTGACTTGGCTTCTTAATCGCTCAGGATTGCAGAAGAAATCAACAAAGACTCGTCTTTGAAGTCCAATTTCTTGTGAATGATGTTTTACAATCTGGATGCCAGTACAAAGTTTCAGTCATAACAATAATTTCAGAATCTTTGAAATGCATGTGGAATATATACACATTCATGTAAAACTTGACAATAGAGGTGTGGTTCAATATGATTGTGACGAGATGGAAATGAAAGATTGAAAGAAGCTAAGTTTTATCAAGAAAAAACATCAGTATATGTCAAGAGTGACTACATCGATTTGAACTTAAAAACTATTATTACTAATTTATTTTACTTTTTCAGTGTTAAATATATTATTTTTATCTTTTATTTTTAGTTATTTTATTATTATTATTTATTTGTATTTTGGACTTAACCCATATTTCTTTTATTATAAATATAATACTCTATATATATATTTAACACAAATAGAAATTAATCTCATACACAATTTTTATTATATTCATCATTCAGTAAGGCCAGGGCCAAGGCTCAATTTTCAGGATTAATAAACTATTGTCCTCACATTTTAAGTTTTCAGATTCAATAGTATGAAAAAAACTATACCAAAGAAGTATTTTCATGAAAGTTATTAGTGAAAGGAAATACTAAGAGAAGCGTGTTAGGTAAGAAGAGTAGAAAACCCAGGTCAAGAGTATCAAAAAGATTATTAGGTCTTTTTCTTGAGGGTAGAAGCGGGTGGAAATTAAAGAATTCCAGCATTTTTATCATGCTTATGCTGTCGTTTGCGTTTCACTGCACTGAGTAAATGCTTCAGAAAACATTAACTCTCCTCAACGACAAGCAGGGAATGGAACGACTTAAGTAATCAAATAGCAGTAGACTTAATAATAGGGAGAAAAAACAATCTAGTTAATTGGATCATGTTAATATGAAAAAAATTTAGCATAAACATGCATATTGAAACTCTTAACAATTGAATTTACTTTAATGCAATATTGAAATTCCTAACAATTGAAACTCTTAACAATTGAATTTACTTTACTGCAATACAGTTGGCCTAGATAAAATTCAACAAACTATTCCCCAGATTCCAACCAACCAATTAGAAGATGCCCAATAACAGGGTTTCTTCAAAGAAATCAGTGACTTGGGGAAATTACTAACCAGATGACATGATAAAAGGTTCAGATCCATGTACCTCATTCTTCTTGACATGCTCGTGTGTCACCTCTTCAACCGCAGCAGACAGCTTTGCGTTAATCTTTTCCATTTCATCAAGCTCTTTCATTAATGGCTAAATAATATTGGATGGACCAAGGCAAAATGTCAAAACAAAATATAAACAAAAAGGTAAAAAACTGAAATGCCCATTTGGATAAAACTTAGATTCAGATATGTAATCAAAATGTAGTTACTTTTTTTTCACAAAGGTCCACATCACAACTACATCAGAAACTAATCCATTCCCTTAAAACCCTGACAATGGAACAACGGTTTTGATTTTATTCTTTACAGAGGACATGACAAATACTCTACCTTTTAGGAAAAGGCTTTGGTTGTTATTAATGGACATGAAAAGTATAGTTAATATTTGTTAATAAAAAAATACAAAAAGTACTGCTACAATTATGTCTTACAAATTAAAACCAAGCCACAGTATAGATCTGGAAGTCATACCCGAGGGGTCAGTATTGGTTGTGCTGTGGTTGAAGATGCAAAGAGCAGTTGCTGCAGGCTTTGAATAAGGTTGCACCTATAGATTAAAAAATTGACATGAACAATTGCAGTAAATGAGGAACAAAACAACACTCCAAACTAGACAATAAGTAAAAGAAAACCCATTGCTATCTACGAAACTCACTCTAACTGATAGGATATAGGGTGATAGGTTATAAGGGGTTTAAAGGAGAAGGGCAGTTAGGAGGGAAGAGTTATTTGACAGTTAGTTAGTTAGTGGAAAGATTAATTGCCTCTTTTTTTCTGGTAACACAACAATGTGCGTAAGCATACAAGGAAGCCTGTCTCCGTCCACAGGATGCAATGTTCCTGTCCCAACTACACAACAAAACAATGTGTCCCTTCAAGACACTTATTCCCCCCTATATAGCTATTTCCTAAAACAAACTCCCAAACATAACTGCCTAACCAACTTCCCCCTCCATCCCACCTTATGTCCTGTTTTTGTCCCCTTTTTTTCCTGACATAAACCCTTAAGACCCTATCACTATCTCACTAAACAATTGCAGAAACTTTATACCGCTGCAAATGTAAAACTGTATGGACATGGACCCTAAATATTGACAATGCAAATAGAATGTCACAAACAACAATATTTTACAGTCAAGCCTACAGCACAGATGATTTATTTATATATTAAGAAAATGAAATCAATAAAATAAATAGAAGAGATTTGATATTCTCTAATAATAAGGCTATGACACAGAATAAATAAAAACAACCTTATATATATATATATATATATATATATATATATATATATATATATATATATATTCTTGATTATATAGGATCTACTCTTTATTTCTATAATTATAACAGGTTGCATAAGCATGTCTGTCTAAAAATTTCATATTTGCTAAATTCACAAAAAATAGCAGCCTCCAATGATTTTATAGATTAAGGGTATTTTTCAACAAATTTTAGCATTTCTAAGAGAAAATAAAAAGTTTAATGTTCTTCTTGAGCTAAAATCACCTTATGCATTCCTAAACTAATTTTAGCTTAAGGAGAAACTTAATTTTGTTTTCCTTAATTTTCTCTCTTGTAAGTGTTTATGGAGAATCCAAACGAACTCTAACTCAAATGACACCAATCCAAAACTTGACACACTCATCAATCAATGCCCCTATATAGAAAATTATTTTGATTAAACCACCATTGATATGTTATTATGCAGAACCATGTCATATTTAGAAAACAAAAATTAATGACAAATGATCTGATGAAGTTCAAGCATTGTACTTTTTTTTTAAGATAATTCAATGTTGTAGAAAACAAATAACTTAACAAGAAATTTTATGAGCTTGATGTTTATGATGCAAACTATTAGAAATACTAAACGATATTATCTCATAATACTTTACAGTATCTTTAGATGATCTCTGAGGATTTATTTTTCTTTAATATTTTATGATTTCTTTCCTTATTTAATTATGGTCTTTATAATTATGAACACATTTTATCATAATCAAATTTATTAGGATATGATTTATAAGCATATCAGATCATATATATAGGAATAAAATCTCTAATAGCTTTGTATTTTTCGTAATCAGCTCATATAACATGGACTGTGTTGTGTAGTCCATACACACATTTTTCAGCATATATTGCGTCTATTTTCCTCTTTCAACACAGACTTTCCATTCAATAGAGAGTTTTGTGAGAAATTCATTAAGTAAAACAGTTAAGGATTGGCGTTAAATTAACTTTGATTTACTCCACAGTATATATCCTAACCTAACCCTATGATTGCAATAGAAGGAATATATTGGTGACATCCAAAAGAGCGTTAATTAAATAAGGTCAGTGAAGCATAAGCGTTCATAATTTTAAAGCATTTCATAAATTATAGTACATTGATTTAATTACAATACTTACAGTTCATTAATACACCTATTTCTATCTTCGGGAAGAGAATTCTCAAGGTCGGACTGAAGGCTCGTCAAATCCGAATGAAGAGCTGATATCTGCTTGACAATGCCAGGAGCTGATACATATGTCGACAGTGAAGCTTGTGTATCTGGGAAGAAAATGTAGAGCACCGTACAGGATAGCATATCAGAAGGATAACAGGAACACTCTAACTTGAATAAATCATAATATTCTGATGAATAAATACTCACTTGAATATATTTTTAGCAGGTCTCTGATAGCATGCAAAAAATGATCACTGTCATGTACTCCTCCTTGTTCTTGAACATCAGAGGCAGCTTGGATCAGGGCCAAGCAATGACCCTGCAAACCATAAAGGGAAGTTCAAAAGATAAAAGTAGAGGTGTGATGCAAAACTGGACTTTGGCCCTAAAGTTTAGAAGGAAAATATAAAGAAGGTATTCAATGGTCTTCTAGAGGGGGATTTGACTCCTCAAAGGTGAGAGGAGAACACTTGATAGGATTGTGATAAAATCAATGATGCTTAATTGAAGGAGCCAAATACATTCAACAATTGTGAGTTCACTTTGTTCTCTAAAGTGCACCTACTAACTCTAAAGGAGCGAAATCCCTTAGTGGCAGAGGACAAAAGGGAGAATTTATATAAGAAACTCTACTTAGCGTGACTCTAATAAAAGCACATTGCATCTATTTCATGTTAATCACCAATATTTCTTAAGTGCAACCAACAAGTCATGAATGATAAGACCTAACGTTGTATCGTATGCCTTCACTCTCAGATTGGATTAAACAAATGAAAAATACTTGGGTGTATAATTTCATAAACATTTTAATAGAGTAATTCTATCTGTTTGTATGATTTCATTATACTACTATGAAAGAAGAAACGAGAACAGGAGAAGAAGCTCCTCATGATCAAAGATCACTCAATGACCCCGTTTCCATATGACAACACTTGTTTTCTCTCCTCAACTAACTATTCCCCATCCCATCTCACTACTCACCTAAAAGAAAGTTAAGGGGGTTTAAGATAACCAATCACACCACGTGCAAGAAAAGAAAATCAGACACTTTAAATTGGAAGTGGTAAATGGGAATTTTGAAATAAGAAATATACCACTACAAGTCAAAGCAATGAAAATAAATAATCACACAATTAAAGAATAAGTGCAATGCCAAAATTCTAAGGATACATACCACCCGTCCCTCAGTTGCAGACAAGTATGCTTGAAGCTCAGACTCAATAACCTTGAGCAACGAAAATGCTCCAAGCATGTGCTTCTTTTCCAATTGGCAGGCTATCTTTAAGAACTGATGCCTGGCAAGGAGATTGATGAGATGGTTTATGAACTGCCAAAAGAATGGAGAGGTTTGTTATCAGTAGAAGTACTTGATCAATTTAAGACAAATCCAAACAGCCTGATAGAATATGTAAAATTCATTGACTTTAAAGAAAGAGATAAGTAGTGTGAACTGTTTCATTATTATTTGATTTGATTGGAGAAGTAATTTATAGAATACAGATATAGAGTCCTAGGTCTGACTAACTGAAAGCTGTCACTACTAACTCAACAGCTGTCATCACTGACAGAGGCAGCTCTAAGCTATTCACTGGTCTATATTACTTGCAGTGTAACCTATACACTATCAGAAGAGAAGATAAGAAACTGTGGAAAAACATAAAATCTATATTACTTTTTTAAAACTTATTACAAGATACTACCTATTTATAGAACTATGAACCTAATAGTTAGGCACATCCTAACCTAAGTTAGGCACATCCCAAAGACATAAGTTAGGCACCTCCTAGACAAGTTAGGCACCTCCTAAGATACATAAATATTACATTTGATATTCCAACACTCCCCCTCAAGCTGGATCATACATATTGTATGTGCCTAGCTTGGAATAAACACACTCAAATGGAAAGTACATCAATAAACTCAAATGGAAACAAAGGCATCAAAGATCCAAAGACGTTGGAGGTCCAAAATTCTTTGTTGGACAACTCCCCAGTGGTGGTGATACTTAGCAGTGTATCACAAGAAGATCGGGCTAATCTCTAGCCCAAGAAGAACTGACGCAGTTGCGTCTATCTGAGACGGTAGTTGGCGGCGAACGGTGGTGGACAGCGGCAACATGAGAGGCCTTCAAAGGCTAAAAGCCACAAACCTGTAGGGTCTTAAGCACCCTAAACAACAATGAATCTTTAGGGACTTAACTGCCCTAATAACAACGAACCTGCAGAAACTGAACTGTCTGCAATGTCTAACAGCAACAAACTTGTAGGGACTTAACCACCCTACAACGGCTGAAATAGCAACAAACCTACAGGGACAAACTACCCTGTAGCAGCTGAAACTTCCCCTCACACGGAGGTGGAAGAACGGGTGAGAACCGATCCGTACAAGGGACAAATCTGAAATCCCATAACATCAAACGAGTCAAATCAGCGGTCGATCTCAAAGAACAACTCCACATGAGCTGTTACAACAAGGCAAAACGGCCCCTGGACAACGGAAACGGCGTGTGGACAATGGAAAAGGCGCCTGGACAGCGGCAAACGACGCCATAGAGTAGCAAACGGCGCCAGACAGCACCAATCAGTGGTTGTACAGCACCAATCAGTGGCTGTACAGCAGCAAACTGTGCTGTACAGCAGCAAACAGTGGCTGTACAGCAGTAAACAGTGCCTGTACAGTAGCAAACAGTGCCTGTACAGCAAAAAACAGTGCCTGTACAGTGGAAGACAGCACCTGGAGAGCGGCAGACGGCGCGGAGAACGGCAAACAGGCTTGGTCACAGGTTGAATCAACGGAACAGCAACATCAAAAACATCACTGTTGAGAACAACAGTACCCTGGTTCAGATTCTTCAAAACAGAAATTGATTAGTATTTGGAGTCGGCACATCAGTAGTACACGCATCCAGCAAAGTGGAAGTCACCGGTCCAGCAATGAAACATATTATAAAGCACACGGCCAATCACGTCCAGTAGCTTGGAGAGATTAGGAAGAGCACGGAGGGGAACAACAGCACTTCACGGTGGGCAACAACCTCCACCAGTCCAGCAACTTCCATCCAGCAGCTTTGGGGTGAAAACAACAACTGGTCCAGCAAGGCAGCAGTAGGCACAAGGGAGCTGGGTCACGGCCATGACAGTAGCACGTAGGGAGCAGCCACCAACAGCAAGAAGAAGCGGAGCAGCAGCAGCGTCCAACCTTCACGCGGACAGAAGAACGGCAGCAATGGCTTCTCTGAGGGTCTGAACAGAGAGAGGAGGTCCAGACGACGGCTATGGAGGTGTCGCGGAGACATTCCGGCGAGCAGAGGGCGGCGCGTGGACAGTACGCGCCTGTTTGCAGCACACAAAGAGGCGGCGCGTGACGGAGCGTGGAGGAGAATCAGGCGAACCCACCGGCGGGGTTGGCTGTCGCTCGAGGAGGCGCTTCCGATCCGCTGGTCATCGGACGGAACTGCGACGGTGGCCGGCGGTAGACGGTGGCCGGCGGCGGTCGACTCGGCGGTCGACGATGGAGAGCAGCGGTGACGGCGGAGAGCAGCAGTGCACCTCAAGGCAGTGGCCTAGTTCTCTCGGTCTTGGTCATTGATTGGCAGCAACATGATAATCCCAAAAATAACTCAGCATCACTTAAAATACCAGTTTCAGCTACTGGTCCAAAAGGGAAAGGGAATGCGTTCAAACCCCATTCTGAGACAAATTCTAGAAGAGGCTAATTTCTGAAGAAGAGACTTTTAGGAGGGGCTATCGGCGGTCGAGTCGGCGGCTATGGTGGCCGGCGACGGCGATGGCAGCGGTGGCGACGGTGGCTGGCCACAGACAAAGGCTGGCAACAGACAGTAGCTGGCGATGATCGACGGCAGAGACGACTAGCTGCACTAGTGCTTACTGGAATTTTAGGGACTGTCGGTGGTGGCAACGGTTGCGGACGGCGTAGACAACAGCGGAGAGATGCGAGATAACCGCGACCAACGGCACTGGACAAGTGCAAACAGTAGTGATAGTATTGGTGGACAACCTATGACAGAAATTTTAGGGGCTGCCGGCGGCCATGGCGGCCGGCCGCCGGCAGACAGCCAAGACCACCAGAAGAGGATCAGACAACTAGCTCTGATACCATGTGGAAAAACATAAAATCTATATTACTTTTTTAAAACTTATTACAAGATACTACCTATTTATAGAACTATGAACCTAATAGTTAGGCACATCCTAACCTAAGTTAGGCACATCCCAAAGACATAAGTTAGGCACCTCCTAGACAAGTTAGGCACCTCCTAAGATACATAAATATTACATTTGATATTCCAACAGAAACTGCAACTCAATTTAAAAGTTAGCTATGACCGAGAACAGAAACTTGGAGAACCAATCTAAAATTCGAGGATGCGCACAAAAATCTAACCAGCATAGCCCAACACATAGGAAATATTTATAAATAACAATCATAGTACAAAAAGATGGCTAAACTTACTGCTTTCTGCCTATTAATGTAGTACTCTTGTCGCATGACCTTCAAATCATAATCACCTATAGGATAAAGAATGCAAAATTAATGAAATAAAATTGAATTTCTTCTCAATAGTTGTGTTAAGAAAATACCTTGTAAAATGTACGTATCTTGGAGTTGAGCTAGCTCCCAGCACAAATCTGAAATAGTCTGAAAAGGGAAGAAAATGATAAGGCATTGGACCACACACAGACCAATTATTTAGAAATTGTATTATAGGACTTAGTTTTAATAATAATAATAACTGTCCTTTAAAAGCTTCTATAGAGAATAATTAAGTACTTCCGTTCATATTGGTGTAGGAGTTAAGGAAAATTAAGTCATGTGTTTTCTGGACAGAGATAACATTTCTAGGAGCTTCGAAGTCTGGGAGAGCAAGACTGATGTTGTTAGAGATTCAGGTAAGAAATCTAACTCACTCACACTCTCACGCTCACAGAAACGAACACCACACAGTATGGGATGAATAATGGGTGTGTATTCACAAGAAAGAAACAAGAATACAGAATAGTCCAGGAGCTTAACCTCCTTCACCAGGTACTAAGACCGGTCAACAAATCAACAAATGTCTAACCACCTAACTGATACAACAAAGAGGTTCTTATATAAGCCTCTTTCCCAAACCCACTTAACTGACTAGCAGTTAAGTCCTCTGTTTTACCTTTCTTCTCTCATAGACCCTCCATTCTCTAACAGATGTAATATCCGCAATCTGGTGATTTAATAATATTATTATCTTTTTGAAATTGGTGATCTATTATTATTTTGGACCGACCTACCAGATCAAGATGGACTTCCTGTAACAAGCAAAGCATATTATCATGATTCATGACACCTGTCAGAGAAGGCTGGATGATTTGTCATGGAAATTAGAAGGGATGGAAGCCAGAATTGAGACTCAGGAGGATGCTGGCATATTCTGATAAGATTTTATTTACTCAATAATGAAGTGTTGTTTTCTCTAATTCCCTCATTGCCAATTTTTCTTTCAATTTTTTCCAAAGTTTATGAAAACTTGGGATCTCAATGTGAAACGCCATGATGAATGAATTGCATAATTGAACTAAGTCAAAGTTAGAAGAACATTCTTTTATCCTTGTTCCACAGCTGAAGCGTTATGGTCAAATAGCTCGGTGTCCAAGTGAAACAATCATTTCTCTGTATGCAAGGTGTTGTTTGGCCCCAGATAAAATGAACATATAAAAGGAGAAATCAGGACCAAGTAGCGGAGGGGGTTTCAGAGGGAAAGAAAGTTGGGGTATCAGTGGGGAAATCAATTTGTTGGGGATTGTTAGATATATTATATCTTTTATCTTTTAGTTAGTTTGTTATTATTTCTCATTTGTATTTTGGGCTTAGCCCATATTTCTTCTATTATAAATAGAGAACCCTGTGTGTGTATTTTAACACAAAGGAGATTAATCTAAATATAGTTTTTCACTATATTCAACATGGTATCAGAGCAGGTTCTCTGATCTTCTTCTGGTGTCTCTGCTGTCTGCCGGCGGCTGGCCGCCATGGCCGCCGGCAGCCCCTAAAACTTCAGTGGGCAACCCTTCTCTCTTTCTTTTTCTCTTAAATTTGTGCCACAGTCAGCACTGTGCAGTCAGATCTCTCCACCGTCGCCGCCACTTCTTTCCGGCCAGTCCGTCGCCGCCTCCGGCCACCGCTACCGCCGTCGCCGCCGCCGCCGCCGGAGTTCCAGAATCGACCGGCGACCACACCATCGGAATCGTCTCGGCCGGGCTACCACCGTCGCACAAAGATCGCGGCGATCGGAGCACCCACGCGCCGCCACGCGCCGCCGCAAGATTCGCCGCTGCTGCCGCGCGTGCCGGCGCGTCGCCGGAGCTTTCCGCCGCCGATCAGCACTGCCGTGATTGCCTCTTCGCCCTCTTTCTGGATCTGTGGTCGTTGCATCAATCGGAGTACTTTGAATTTTTAGGGTTTCTCCCTCGCCATGGCTGCCCAACTTGATGATCGGAGTCGGTCTCGCCAACCAGACCATCGCCGCTGGCCATGCCGTTTGCCGCTGTCCCGCGCCATTTGCTGCTGTCCACGCGCCGTTTCCCGCTGTCCAGGCGCCGTTTAGTTTGCCGCTGTTCGGCACTGTTTGCCACTTTTCGGTGCTAGAGTTAGCCCGATGTTTGGCCCTGTTTGTCGCTGTTCAGTGCTAGAGTTAGCACTGTTTGCTGCTGTTTGGTGCTAGAGTTAGCACTGTTTGCCATTGTTCGATGCTAGAGTTTAGCCCGATCTTCTTGTGATACACGGCTGAGTATCACCACTTGGGAGTTGTCCAGCAAAGAATCTTGGACCTCCAACATATCTTGATGTCTTTGTTTTAGCATTGTAGCTTAATATTTTGTTTTGTTTTAGTGGTTCAGCAACTGTGATCTTTCACATTTCCACCTTCACACTAAGGGGGAGTACGTTTCCAAGACACTGCAAGTCACATAAATATGGGTGTAGTCCCTGCAGTTTTGTAGATTTCAGCTACTACTGTTGATCCCGTCACCCATCCATCATTGATGAGAATTTAGTGTAGTCCCTGCAGTTTTGTAGCTCTTAGCTTTCAGCTACTACTGTTGATCCCGTCACTCATCCATCATTGATTGGGAATCAGTCCTTGCAGTTTATCATTGTCTACACGGCTCTCCTTCATCCACTTTTGAAGTTGAAGTTTCACAAGCTGCTGTTAGTCCATCTATGTTTGCCTCACACCCTTGAAGACAAATCATCTAGTTCAACACTGAGTTCATCTATTTCAAGCTTAGTTCATACAATTTGTATGCTCCAGCTTGAGGGGGAGTGTTAGATATATTATATCTTTTATCTTTTAGTTAGTTTGTTATTATTTCTCATTTGTATTTTGGGCTTAGCCCATATTTCTTCTATTATAAATAGAGAACCCTATGTGTGTATTTTAACACAAGGGAGATTAATCTAAATATAGTTTTTCACTATATTCAACAGGGATTAGTGGGGACAATCAGTTGTTGGGGATGGATTAACTGTTAGAGGAGAAGATAGCAGAGTGGGTTTTGGAGAAACATCAAAATCTAAAGTCTAGACTTATTTTCCTTTTCTTTGCATACAAATCACAATATTCTCGAGCTTATTTCCAATCAGATTTACTGTCTTTCTTAGAAAAGTACTTCTAAGTCCACCTTACAAAACCCCACTTGAAAGTTGAAATTTACAGCTACTTGTAGAATAGCCTGACTCACTTCATATTGGAAATATCAATTGTACCACGCATGTTTTCCTTCTCTTCATTATTTGATGAACTGAATGAAGGTCATTGAATTTTTGAAATACATACAACTGAAAGTCACTAACACTCCATCTACAGGAGTAATAGGCATAAGTAATGCCCCCTTTCTGAAAGTGTAATTACTTTGGATCTGAATAGAAGAGTGGGCAGTAGAATAAGATTTCATAATGGACTAGGCTACAAAACGTACCAACTTACCAAAATATCAGACAAAAGAGAGTGAACTATGAAAATATTGAAGAATGTAAATTGCAATGCCTTGAAGATTCACATAGCACAAAAATCAAATCCATAAATGCTACATTGGTAATTAGATGATCCTTTAGACAGGGAAGTCCAGGCATTTTCAATGGAAAAATAAATTGATACAACAATTCTAGAATAAAAACAATCTAGTAACAAACCTCTGATAGCAGCTTCTCTTCATGGTTATAAAGATTTGAAAGTTCTCCTTTCAATTCAGAATGCTTTCTCCTGTACTCACAGGCAGCAATATCACGTACGAAAAAGTGTAATTTAATAAAAAGCATTTATGGTCAAAAGAATTTTAAGTTAACATTTCCTTCAGAATGCAACAGATAACCACCCCACCCCCCAAAAATGCATAACCTTAGTACAACTCTGCAATGGTGTGTTTTCTCACAATTATTCAAAAATAAGGTGTGGCAAAAATTTAGAAAAGGTGTTTTGTATAGGTTTTACAAATTGAGGATTTCAAGCAAGTAGGGTAAAATAGAAGGGAGGTAGGTTTATAATAAAGCATGCTAGTGTCAATTGATTTTGTGTGCACTGTCTGTACTTTTACAATAAGGGATCGCAAATAGAGCTATCAAGGCTACTGATAATCAATGCAAAAGCCCGTGGTTTAGACTTGAGAAAATTGATATCTAGAGGTCAAAATTTTCAAGTACAACACCAGGAAACATAAAGGCACAATATAGATTGTATCAACATTATTAGTACCTAAGAGAATGAAGATCAAGATGAATATGAGCCTCATCTGATGATACTTGTGATTTAAGCGTCATTAAAATGGCCTGCTGCTTGGCATTCTTGACCTGTGCTTCAACCCATTGTTTTTCACTTACTCCAAATCTGACAAAGTTTACACAGACCATTAACACTAAAAGATTGGTGAAATTTTAGAAACATGACTCTCGCAGCTATTCCAATTAGATCAAGATGAGGAACTACTAAAAAGTGTTCTGTATGCTTTCTGTAGGACCACATGAATCACAGATGGTCAGACATAGGATGACACGCAGGATACATGATTTTATGTCAGTTAACCTATAAACTACCTCAAATAAAAAGAAATTACAAACTGATTATGATTAACATTGTACTACTATAGGCATGATTATCAAGCACACTGCCCAGGCTGGGTAGCATTCAAGGTTGAGTTTGCTATGCAAAACAATTGACAACTTATAAGACATGAGCTCATCATAATTGCTAATATAGATAACCACACTATACCATAATAGACTAATAGCAGATAAATATCCATATCTAGAACTCTTGAAGTACAACTTGGTGCACATTAAACCAATCAACAATGTACCAAAATAAGTAATCTGCAATGTTATCAAAAGAAGCACATACATTGAGCGAAGCCGGCGTAACTCAGATACACGTTGATGATGTGATTTTTCCAAATCTGCTGAACCACCAAAAGTAAACAAATAGGCTCAACAGGTCCAGTTAACAATATTCAAGGACATACAGGATATATATTCTGTGTGTAAGCCACAGAATAGTAGTATTTAATATGTAGAGTGAACTCCATACAGATTTTTTTTTAGCCTTCCTTTTGTCCAGACTTTAGATACTCTAGATGCATCTTAGTTTGTTAAGTACAGGGATTTTATGTGAATTAAGGTGTGTATAATTTTAACAGACTTTTAAAAACAGTTTTAAACTTACAGGGTTGGTACAGGATGCCAGAATTTTTAAGCAGTTCATGCCTATACCACTTCAATAAAGATCCAATATCAGTAGGAAAATAATTATTATATAAAAAAACAGAAATATATTTACATAGATAAGAACAAAGTAAAAACTAAAAAAGCTCACATTTACTGCCAATAAGGAAATAAACAAAATCCAACTAAAATTTGGGACTCGTGATGGCTGAAGAAAAAAATAAGATAATTGTAAGGACCAGCATGTACACCTCTAACATAGCTATTTGAGATCTCATCAAGATTCACCCAAGAGCATTTAGATTTCCCCTCCTCAGCAACAAGTCGAAATGGACCCTGCCATTGAATTAAAAAAAGAAGTCATAAAAGGGTATGAAGAACTTGAGAGAACATAAATCAATAAAAATATTTACAACATCATTATCAGAAGTAAAAAACAGAAAGGTAACTTGAAGACAATAATACAGAACTGAGAAAGAGAAGAGAAGAGAATTTGTAAAAACTGAAAAATGGTTTCTTGCATTACTTGTTTGAAGTACATATTTTAATTACTATACAGATCTAGTAGCTTGCTGTGCAAGGTTTGTTGACTAGACTATAGATCGAGCTAGCTGGCAGCTCAGCATAACTGATTTCACTAAGTTAGTTACAACAAATGCTGACAATGAACCTACATTACTAAGCGCTTACAACAGTTAGCTTAGCTAGTATCACACCTGTATAGTGACGTGCACAGCAACACCCATATCATGCATAGCGGGTGTTAGAAAAACACTATTCAACCTCCCTTCTAGTATTTTCCAAACTTCAATTGGTATCAGAGTCTACCTCGATGAGCTAGTTCCTAACAAAACTAGAGGAAACGGTCCAAAGGCTTCAATAGCTTACCTGATGATCATCAAAGAAGGACAACCAGCAAGAGACAGACAAGTTGAAACAGTGGTCCAGACTCATCAAGAAGCAAACATCTTATCTCCAACATACAGAGGATTTTTCAAGGACATCAAGAAGAAGGCTCAACATCTCTAACAAAACAATAAACATCCTTCATCTCAGCACAAAAGAGGGCACTCCAAATGAAGTTCAAATGATCCTCGAGGAACTCAAGGTCTTGGGAAAACTCTACCACAATACCAAGCCATCCTAGACAATGAAGAACTCGGGGTGTCCTCTCAAAATACCCAGGAATTCGGATGACACTAGACAACAAAACTCTTCACTAAGTATAAGAGCTTGATCACTCAACGAATGAGCTCAAAAGTCATGAAGGGATCGTCTAGAAGAATATTGGCACAAATCTTCAGGACATAAGTTGTAAAATAAAGCAGATGAAAGAAAAGCTCACATAAGAGACAATGCTCATAAGCACAAGAAAGGATTTGGGTAAGTCTATGGAAGGCATAAAAGGATAAACATCAGTCTCACGACAAAAGTGTCTAACACTCCTTAAGGGAGCTAAACGAAAATAGGATTGAAGAGGTTAAAATAAGTATTTGTCATAAGGATCAACAAGACTCTCCCCACGGCACAATCAAATATATAACTAAAGGAATCAGAAGGAGGAAGCTATCTCAACGAAAATGGACAAAGAATAAGATCACAAGCTTTGGAGAAGTAGGTATGAACTACATTCTCTCTTACAACAAAAATCTGTTTTAGAGTAAGAATTGCCTAGGGATAAATTATCTATGAGGAAATTGACATATGGGATGTCAATATTTGTATGGACCCTCTAAGTACAAGATGTTGTATCTAGGAAAATGTCTTGTTCTCTGATGCATGGAAGAGTATCACTCCAACGTACAATCAGTAACAATAAGGCGTCTAGAAACAAACTACTCAAAGTTATCATCTATCCTAGATGATAGAGAAGAATTTGGTCGTATAGAACCTAGTAGCGTTTAGACAAAAAACCATCCATAACGACACTAGAGTATATCGTTTACTAACTACCAAACACTCTGAATAAAAGAAAGATAGTTGAGTATGATTGTTAGGAAGCATGAGTGTTAAGTCATTCAGTACCTATCAATGTCTAAGGTTATAGTCTAGGATAGATCATCTATAGACACGATGCTTAAAGTAACAAAGAGCGTTTAGAACTAAGCCACTTTAGCATCCAAAACCGTCGTCTAGGTAAAACACTTAGAACGCAGCTTTCCACGTCATTCACAATCATACGGGGCACATTTAATGCGCAATGATGCCTCCACTAAAACCCCTGATGGTTAACTTCCCAAGAAGCTGTAGAATTCAAATCAAAGGTCTTTCTTGGTTGGCATTAAAACCTAGAAATCCCATCATTCTCTTGAATATCTTAAAAACTTCCAATTTCCTCTCACTCACTCTCTCATCTAGAACACAAATCTATCATTCTAAATCCCTCAAAAACTCATTCCTTTCCCATACCCGAAATCATGACAGCAAATCAAGCACCAATCTCTCTCTCAAGGAAGTTCTGAAAGTGGCAAAACGGACTAGCAGCATTAGCATATCTGGTGAATCAAACAAGACTCTTCATCTGGAAGAGGTAACAACCTTAGAGGAACTTCAAGTACTAGGAAAATGTATCTCATCAATGTTCAGAAGGTGTGGAACTAAGAACTACTTCTCATGGGATGAGCCAATTCTTCCAAAGCTAGTAAGAGAGTTATGGAAAAATGCTCAAGCTGAAGCAGACTGCATAAGATCAGTCATTGGAAAAGAAATTGCTGTCGATGTAGACACCATATCTAAAGCAATCAACTGCTTCCGGTTTAATGACTGCTTCCAGGAAGAGTGGGATGAAATCTACGCCTTTGGTGAAAAGGTGGAAAGGACTCTCTATGGAGAAAATTTTGAAAATAAATATATCTGCAATGATATCATTGTTGAAAAGCTAAGCGAGCCAACAAAGACTTTTCTCTACATCTGTCGAAGAACCTTTCTGCACAACAACTCCAACAACGAAGTTACTAACCTAGAAAAGTTTGCCATCTATCATCTTATGGATAAAACTCCCTTCAATCTACCCCATCTTATTTTCATCCATCTTTCTCAAACTTTAACCAACCAGAAAATTAATGTGCTAGGGAGCCATTACTCTCTTCTCAGCTATAGAATTCTTGTCAAGAAAGGAATCCTCGACATTATGATGACTTCAAGCTTTCCAGCTCCAACCTTAAACAACATCCTCACAAAGGGTACAGTAAGAGGACAAAAGCTCAGTTATAGAGAACTAGGAACCTCCCACTATGAATCTATTGATTCCAACACCAGGATGAGTGTTGAAGACTCCAGAAAACGCTCCAGGGCAGAGGAGAAAAGCTTAGTTTTAGAGAACTTGTTCTTTGTTTGAATTTTTCTGCTTTCACCATTTTACAATCTAAGACTATACTCAAGGCTACTTCATTTAATGTTATTTGTTTAAACTTCAAAACCAAAGATGTTGTAGACGAACTTGTCTTGTCTCAACGGCAAGATAAGGAACAATCACAAGAAAAGTATAAAACAACAACTCACAAGTTATCAACCTTTATCGGTGCACTAAGTTTTACCCTATAAAGGGAATCTACTAATCCTTCTAAGCTACGTATATTATCAATTTGTTATAATTAATAGAAAAATAGTATTTCAAAGTATATTTATCCCAGAAAAAAATATAGACCAAGAAGACAGTAAGGAAAAAACACAGCCCACTTACTGTGTCCAGTTGCTTAGCAAACCACTGATTTAGCTCTTTTAGACATGATGAGTCTCCAAGCAAGAATTGGTTGAAGTCTGAGTATGCCAAATATATGCCATCTTCTGCATGTCAAAATAGCTAAATTCATCAAAAGAAATATCAAAACTCATCATGAGTTTTCAACATACTATACCACAACAACAACCATGCATTATATTAGATGGGGTTAGACACATATCAAACAACACCATCATGCTCTATCGAAAACCAAATTTTCAAGAAGATGAGACTTCAACAAAATTCATATCTCCTTTAAAACTGTCCATTTTGAATCTCTTCCATTTAACAAATTCATGACCCATGGAACATGGAAATTAAAATTTTATCTCAGTGCCTGACATGGTTGAACAACAAAACTTATAATAATTATACAGCAATAAATTTCATACTGACACTTAGGGATAACAAAAAAGAACTTTATAAAAATGAGTAGAACAATAAATTATTATTCAAGAGAAACAATGAAAAGAAATATTACCATCTCCTGAATGATAATGTGCCAACTCATGCCCTGTGGAAGCAATTCTTTCGAGAACCGCATTCATCTAAACAATGAAGAAATTTAATGAAAACAAACCACCATGAGATGATAACTGAGGCGAAAAGAAATACAAATTTCTCACAATAACAGTGAACAAAAACTCAAATTATCAATGGGGTTCATATATTTTTCAAACTTACAAATGTTCATTATTGGACTTACAGTTTCCTAAGAGGTACACCACTTGTATAAGAGAACTTTATCACATTTCAGACAACATTAGCAATCATCAAACTTACATGGGGAACAAAATAATCCATAACAGAGAGCATGGAAATAATACATTACACGTGGAAGCAGTGACTTGCCTGTAAGTTTCGGACAGAAAGGCTATCGTCAATATTAGAAAGGTGTCCTTTAACAATAGAAGTTGCAGCAAGGCGTGGTCGTCTTCCTTGTGTCAAGGCTGAGCCCTGCCCCGAAAGCATGTCAAACTGAGATTGTAGATGCCTCAGCTGCCTCTGCAAGGCCAGAGCCTCCTCTCTATACACCAGAGTTGCCTCTCTAAAGCCAAAAACACAAACAATAAGGCAATGCTCCATATTCATTTCATTGAACATACACCCTACCACCACCTACAGGAGAAGAAAACAGAAAGGTATAATGAACTGTACTTCCCCCATAAGTTAAAATCAACTTATGCAAGTAACTTTGACATAAAGTTCTCTTCAAGTTCTCTTGTCTAACTTCTCCAATAGTTGAGATGCATATACTTGATTTTAACTCACAAGTGGAGCTCAATTCATTTTACCTTCTTATTTTCTCCTCCTGTCGAATGAATTTTATCCACAGAAGAGCGTAATAGAGATCAATTGAAGTTATCAGTAGAAGTACTTGATATCTTTCAACCCCTCCTCAGCACCGAAAACTGCCTCCTGATTGTCTCTCCTTTCAGAGAAGGCCGAAATGCTGTGGTAAGCAAAGTCCAAATCCTCACCCTGCTCGATTCAACTTATTTCAGATTCACTATGTAATAAAGTACTAACTTACTAGTTCATTTCCAATTCCAAAACTAAGAACTCAATACAGTGCAATTCATCACCTCTAACAGCTTCCCTTCTTGCTTGAACTGCTCGTACCTGAAACAAGGAGAGAAACCATTCACATTCTATGATTATCAACAATTCATAACCAAATAAGTAAGGGATAATTGGGAGAGAGAGAGAGAGAGAGAGGTAACTGGGAAAGCTCCGATAGGGAAAGGACATTGGAAGTACGGAGATTGGAGCAGATCCAGTTGAGAAGGGGGCGAGTATCTTCATACTGAAACGGCCATTCGAAGCTATCAGGGTCCAATGCTTCCCATCCTTCGTACCCCAATTCTCCCAACAATGTGCAAAGTCGACCGCCGCTCATTCTTCCACAGATTTGATGCAGAACCTTTCCTCCTTTCTATTTGGTTTTGGCCTACTCTGCTTCACACTGAAGCAAAGAAAGGGATCCACCAAAATTTGAAATTTGAACAGGACAAAACATGAAAAGCAAGAAATAAAATTTAAAATTGTTCCTGAGTTCGCTCATTTTTTTACCTTCACTCAGTAAATTCCGATGAAATCAATATCAACGCTTTCAAACCGAATCGGTAATTTACCAAAAGACTTACCCAAAAGCGTAAAGAAAATTTCCACGACAACAATAATTAATGTGTATGTTCCCCGAAAAGCATTACATACTCATGTGCAGTGGACGGATTGAGGTGCTCGACGGCGGACGGAGGTGGTTGGGTGGTTCCACGGCGGGAGCTTTAGAGGCTAGGGATTGACTGCCGTAAATTGCAGCGGTGTAGACTTTTTTTCCACTGTATATACTAAGCCGTTTTAACAAGTCCTACTTGAAGTTACTCATTTATGTTTTGTTTGCTAGAAATTATCTATGAAATTAAATGAGATTTGATTAGGAAAGATATTTGAATATTATGGTATTTTGATTTGGGAGATTTGTTCACTTTATAATGATTTTTAAGAAAAGTTTTGAAAGAGAATTTAAATTATTTGTAGGGATTATTTGTTAAATTACTAATATATTATTGTATTTAATGTTTGATTTTTTAACTTTTCTATAATAATTATTAGAAGTTAATATTCTAAAATAATTAATATTTTTAAGAAATTATTTACTTTTATTTTTTCAACCAAATTTTTTAACTTAAAAATATTTTTACTCAATATAATGATTAATTATTTTGTCTCTAAATTAATTATTATTTAATAATTTTCTTGTATAAATAAAAAATAAAGTATGGTTCATCTTATTACATATGCTCACAATATAAAATTGAAGGTTGAACAAGGCATAAATACATTCATATCGAAACCACATAAGTTAAACAAATTGGTGTTCATGCAATGCGATGAATATTTAGCTTCTATTATCGTAGTCACGTTATATATTTAACTTTTTTTTTTAGCTAATTGACATAAGAATACATGCAAATTGATTAGTTATCACATCTTAAAATTACCACTATTTATTAGAATGATAGATTGGCTGATTCACTGGTTTTAATAAGCTTTGTAAGTGCACTCTAACTTATGAAACCAACATAAACCTACAAAGTTTCTACACTAAGTATAGTTGCTCTCGAGATCAAGGATTAATAATAACTCTTTTTAATCTTATCTCGAGTTCGGAATAATTTTCAATAATATAGAGATTTATCTTGAATTTCCACCATAATTAAAACCAACAAATAATAAAAATATATTATATTTAATTTCAAATTATTATAGAAAAATATATTATTAAATATAGAAAGTATTTTATTTTCTCAATTGTTTTAATAATTATTTTAGTATATGGAGTTGATTGTCTCTTTTTTAATTGTCGGTTGTTCACTTCTTATTATTAAGTTTAATTTCTATTTTTCAATGTTGATCAATAGGTATGTGTCAAAGGTCTTTCGATGAGAATGTTAATTTAATTTCAAGAATAAAGATAATAAATGTATAATTAATGAGTAACCTATAACTTTAACTTGGACTTATATTTATAGTTTTGGACTTTTAATTAAGATCGACCTAATGAAGTAAAAAACGTGATATATTTTCATTTTAACTATTTAATTCATTCGATGGATATGAGTTCAATAAATGAACTCATCCTTATTTGATAGATCACGATTTGGTTGGGATTCATTTTCTTAAACTCTTCCATAATCGACTGTTGTGAAAATAATGTTTGGTAGGGGTTCTATTTAAACTCGTCCTTAATAGGTTATTTAACTTAAATCTTAAAATGCTTCGATACATAGGGTAATCGTCTCCTTTCCAACGGGCGGTTGTTTACTTCTTATCTTCAATTTTAATTCCTATTCTTCAATGTCGATTAGTAGGTACCTATCAAAGGTCTTTTGTTGCCAAAGTTAGTTTGGTTCTGAAAGCAAGGGTAATAAATGCATTGTAACCTACCATCTTAACTTGGATCTATACTTATAGTTTTGTCCATGGACTTTTGATTATGATCGACCTAATTACAACTTAAACATGACAAATCCTGAAGTGTTTAACTGAAATGATTTTTAGAGTTAATCTGCTTCACATTGACCATTAATTGTTATGACATTAATGCATTTTGATTATCCAATCCAACATAAGGAATTTCTACCTTATGTTGATTGAAGAACTTATGGTCTGACTATCAATTGATCGAGATATACAGAGTAACTTTATAAAATTCAAAAACTTAAATTACTCCAAATATTATAAAATATATAGGATTAAGGTCTATTAAATTATTATAATATATATGTATAAAACAACTTATAAAAACTTATTATAAGTATAAACTACGTTTATCAATTAAACAACTTAATTTATTAAAAAAATATACGTATAAAAATTATACTTTTACCTTTTATTTATTTTGTGATAAATTCATTCCGTGTAAACACTTAATTAATTGAAAATTTTGAAATAAAATAAACATGAGGTAATAACTAAGATAGGAAAAAGGTGATGTTCTATTTTTAGATTTAATTAAAATAAAGGTAAGATGTAAATATAAATGTATGTTTACTCATATTTACACTTCATATATATATATATATATAATAGAAAAAATATAGTATAAAACTTTTGTGGGGGTCTCATATAACACTATGTTTATGAATTAAAATAAATAAATACACTAGGAGAAAAGATCAAAAATAAGAACCAGTCAAATAACAAAGTCCAAATCTTAATTTTAATTAGTAATGTTTTTGAGGTAAATAGTAACTTGATCTCCAACTTTCTAGCAAATATTAATAAATTTAATAAATTTATTCAGATATGTGGTCATTCAAACCTATTTTAGTTATGAAATTTTTTCAACCATAAAAAACATGTTGTTTCTCTACTTATTAATAATTACATACTTTTGAGGGGAATCAAGGAGAGCAAAATTGAGTTAGGATATTTGTGACATCTATCATTTGAAAGATGGCAACTAGCTTAGATGGAGTGCGTCACTATGAGGGCAATATCACAACATTTGTACTGATTACATGTTTTGTGGCTGCAATGGGAGGTCTTCTCTTTGGATATGATCTTGGTATTACAGGAGGAGTGACTTCCATGGAACCATTTTTGATGAAGTTCTTTCCTAGTGTGTACAAAAAGATGAAAGATGAGTCAGAAAGTAAAAATCAATACTGCAAATTTAACAACCAACTTCTTACATTATTCACCTCTTCCTTATACCTTGCAGCACTACTAGCTTCGTTTTTTGCTTCTACCACAACTAGAATGTTAGGGCGTAAAGCCTCTATGCTCAGTGGTGGCTTATTTTTTCTTATTGGTTCACTATTGAATGGGTTTGCCATGAACATTGAAATGTTAATCATTGGTCGTATACTTTTAGGATTTGGAGTGGGATTTTGTAATCAGGTAAGAATTAAAATTAGTTATATATCCTAATCATTTAAAGTGGTTTATCTTTTTCATTTTCTAAGAAAAATTATGTTTAACTTTTTCATCTTTATATTTTATTAATTACATCTGCAGTCTGTACCAGTGTATTTGTCTGAAGTGGCTCCACCAAAAATTAGAGGAGCACTCAATATTGGCTTCCAAATGATGATCACACTTGGTATCCTAGTTGCAAACCTAATCAACTATGGTACATCCAAACATACAAATGGATGGAGAATTTCTCTAGGCATTGCAGCTGTGCCAGCAATTGTATTATGTATAGGATCTCTCTGTGTTGTTGAAACACCTAATTCTTTGATTGAAAGAGGAAAATATGAAAAAGCTAAGAAAATGTTGGAGAAGATTCGTGGAACTGAGAAAATTGATGAGGAATATCAAGATCTTGTTGATGCTAGTGAAATGGCAAAGAAGGTAGAACATCCATGGAAGAACATTGCAAGAGCAAAGTACAGGCCTCAACTAATTTTCTGCACTTTTATTCCAGCCTTTCAACAACTCACTGGCATCAATGTCATCATGTTTTATGCCCCAGTTCTCTTTCAAATTTTAGGCTTCGGTGGTGATGCTTCACTCATGTCTGCAGTTATTTCTGGAGCTGTTAACGTTGTTGCCACACTAGTTTCTATCTTCACAGTAGACAAGTTTGGAAGAAGAGTGTTATTTCTTGAAGGTGGTGTCCAAATGTTTATTTGTCAGGTAAAAGTTGATAAGTCCAATATTTTTATACTTTTGCAACCCATAACTTCAATAAAACTTTAAACCTAGCTAATTTCTCTTAATGGATTTAAACCTAACTCAACTTTACAACATCAATTTGTAAGGTGAGATTCATATACATCTCAAGCATGAGACTAGATATTTAAGGATAGTTTGATAATAGCCAAATAATGTGTGACACAATCAACTTAACAAATAACAAGCCTTGTTAAAATAAACATTAAATGACTCTGATGCTAACTCGATCCTACAAAATCATGAGATTTACACCCACTTACATACTATAAGTTGACCTTATTTTTAGTTGATTAGGGATTTTCAACAATTTATTGTACGTGAACATGCATGATTAATTTAAAAATATTACTTGAACAACCATCAATGCATTTATATAACACACAATATTTTTGTGTATCACATCTATAAATCTTGAAACCTAAGCTAAACATAATTTGTTATATATTGTGTTTCTTATTGCTAATACTTTTGGTTGAAGGTTATTGTTGGAATCATCATTGCTTTAAAGTTTGGACTAAATGGTCAAGGAGCATTTAGTAAAGTTGAAGCAAATATTTTGTTGTTCTTTATATGTGCATATGTTGCAGCATTTGCATGGTCATGGGGACCATTGGGATGGTTGGTGCCAAGTGAAATATGCTCTCTAGAAATTCGACCAGCAGGCCAAGCTATTAATGTTGCCACCAACATGTTATTTACGTTTGTAATTGCTCAAGTCTTTCTTAGCATGCTTTGTCACATGAAGTTTGGTCTCTTCTTCTTATTCGGAGGATTTGTGGTTATCATGACTATTTTCATTGCATTTCTTTTACCCGAAACCAAGAACATTCCAGTTGAAGAAATGAGTATACTTTGGACTTCACATTGGTTTTGGAAGAAAATTGTTTCCAAGGATATTGAGTTCAACACTAGGAACAATAACAGTGCTATGTAAAGACAATTGTAGTTAAGTATTAGTCATGATAGAAATAAATGAGTTATTTTTATTGTTCTTGTTCCGTCTTAGTTTAAATTTCTTAATTCATCAAGTAAAAAAAATTATTGTAAGTTGTTTTTTAGATTTTTGAATTTTTACGTTTAATTCATTATGATATCTTTTTTATAAAGGTATGTCATCTCGTGATTTCAATTCAAGTTAGGTAAATGCATCATAATATTTTTTGAATTACAATAAGGTGTACTTTCCATTTTTAAAATTATTTTTTGTCTTTAAATGCTCAATAATAATTTAGCTTACTATAATAAATCCTCAATCATAAATTCAATAATAATAATTCAACTAGTTTAATTTTCTCATAACCCTTTTACAACATTAACAGTAATTCATTTTTACTTTGTCACCATTTAATTGTTTAATGATTAACCAAAATATAAACTTTATCTTTTACAACTCCATGTTCTTTTTTGAATGCATCCTCGTGCTACTTAAAAACATCCTTATGTTCTCAATAACATCCTCCTACTACTCATGAACATTAAAATGAGATAATATTACAACTTCTTTACTACGATTACTTGCATAAATGTTTAGGCCTTTTTTTAGTTTCATCTTGTGAAGAACTCTCAGTCTAGTATGTCGATGCACCTTATACTATTTTCATTTTTATAACAAATAAAATCATAAAAAAAAATTAAAACCAATATACATACAAAATAACTAATTTAAAAGAAAATAAAATAAGAACCAATTAAAAGTAAATTTTAAAAAATTACAATTAAAAAATATTGAAAAATTACAATAATATATATAAAATTCTTAACCAATAAATCCTACTACTCATGAACATTAGAATGAGATAATGTTACAACTTCTTCACCACGATTACTTGCACGAATGTCTAGGCCTTTTTTTAGTTTCATCTTGTGAAAAACTCTGAGTCTAGTATGTCGATGCACCTTGTACTATTTTCATTTTTATAACAAACAAAATCATAAAAAAATTAAAATCAATATACATACAAAATAACTAATTTAAAAGAAAATAAAATAAGAACCAATTAAAAGTAAATTTTAAAAAATTACAATTAAAAAATATTGAAAAATTACAATAATATATATAAAATTCTTAACCAATAAATCCTAAATCCCAAAAACCAAACCCAAAACTATAAAGGAAAACACAAAAAATACATAAAATAAAAAAATAACAAAACCTAAAAATAAATTAAAAAATATAAACAATAATAAAAATAAAAAATTAAATAAATTTAAAAAAAAATGAAAAACTTCAAACCTTAAACAATAAATAAAAGAGATCAAAATTAAATTAAAAAAAACTAATATATATATATATATAGGAGTATGCTAACGCTTGTACGCCTGTTTTTCAGTTGGTACGTTTTAGCAATGTGTACCAGATTTTAGTAGACAAAAATACCCTTATATATCATGGATTCTAAGTTTTAAGTAAGGGTATTTTAATAATTTTCATTCTCAAAACTAAAAAAAAAAAAGGAAACCCCCCAAACCCTTACCCACCTCTCTCATTCCTCTCAACCCTTTCTCTTTCATCTTTCTCACTCCAATCTTTTCTCTGTCATCCCTACTATAGCCCCAATTGAAAAAATAAAAAATTTCTCTCAACCCCTTTCTCTTTCATCTTTCTGACTCTAATCTTTTCTCTGTCATCCCTATTGTAGCCCCAATTGAAAAAATCAAAAACCGTTAAACAATCTTACAAAAAAAATTATTTCATAATGAGTTTTCATCTTATAATTTTTGTCTCATGTAATTTTATCCAATTTTTACAAACATAAAGGAATTGGTAATTGACCTGGAAAAAATCAGAAATACTCGTTGTTAAATAATTTCTTACAAAAAATGATTTTATAATGAGTTTTTATTTTATAATTTTTGTCTTGTCTAATTTTATGTATTTTTCACAAGCATAATGACATCAAATGAATTGGTAATTGGCCTGGAAAAAATCAAAAACACTCATTGTTAAACAATTTCTTACAAAAAATGACTTTATAATAAGTTTTCATTTTATAATTTTTTTGATATATAATTTTATCTAATTTTCACAAGCATAATGACATCCAAAAGAATTGGTAATTGGCTTGGAGGGTTTTTTTAGAGATGATGATTCAACATATGCAGATGATGAAATTAGAGAGGTTAGTGACGATGGTGAAATTGAAGAGATCTTGAATGAACCTTTGCCTGAAAGTGAATATGTCAATGACTCAACTCTTTACAAAGGCAAATTGTTTAAAGGCAAATGTTTTTGATTTTTTCAATTGTTTAAAGGCAAATGTTTCTGATTTTTTCAATTCGAACTACAGTAGGGTTGACAGAGAAAGAGAAAGGATCGAGAGGAATGAGAGAGGTGAGTAAGGGTTTGGGTTTTTTTTTTTTAAGTTTTGAGAATGAAAATTATTAAAATACCCTTAACCTTAAAACTTAGAATTCATGATATATAAGGGTATTTTTGTCTACTAAAATCCGGTACACATTGTTAAAATGTACCAACTGAAAAACAGGCGTACCTGCGTTAGCAAACCCCATATATATATATATATATATATACACACCAAATTTCGGAATACAATAAAGAGATTCATTAAATTTCAAAATCATGTTAAGAAATGTACTAATTTTAAGTTCGATAAACTTTAATTGGATTTCAAAATTAAACCTATTAATCGAAATTTGAAATCTTTGACATGAATTCAAAATATGATAATAAGTTCAAGTCTAATAATCCTTCAACTGGATTTTGTAATGCAATACAATTTTTAACAGAATTTTAAATTAGTGAATCCCATTTTCCCAAATCTAACACTATACACTAAATCTCCAATATCTATATTCATCAACATTATCCTATACATTTACAACCAAATGTAAATGAAGAAATGTAAATGAATATATACCTTCAACTATAAATCAAGATTCAACACTGAGAAAGAAAGGAACATAGAGATATGGTGGTCCACGGGTGAGGAAAGAAAGAACATAAGAAAAGTATGAGAATAAAAGTGAATGGATGGGATAATTATAAGAGTTTTTTTTTTTTTGCCATAGTCAAAAGGATAATTTAAGTGTTTATAACTTGGAGGTGAAAAAGAAAACTTGGAAGTACAACAAAACCCTATACGAAAATTCTCATTTTGTCCTTCTAGGATTACATAATTCAAAAATTGTTTTTTATATAACCCAAAAGTTAAAAATACTGCAGTTGGAAGAATTAAAAAATAATAATAATTTCCATATATTATTACATTTCAAAAGTTATATTTTACTTTAGAATTGTATAATCAAGAAGTCAAATGCATAATATGAAAGTCTTTATTTGTTTTTTTAAGATAAAAATACTTTCAAATTATATAATTCAAAAGTCGTTTTCAATTTCTGAATCTCAATTATTCTTAACTATTTCACAATCTAAAAAGAACAAAATAAAAATTCTAATATTCATGGGTACACGAAGAATTTGCCCAAACATGAACCAAACCTGTGTATGCATCTTTTATTGTGCACATGATTCAAGATTTGCACATGTTAGTTATACTGTTTTCCTCTCTTTATTCACTCTTTTCTTTTACTTACCAAAAATGGTGAAAAAACGAATTTTTTTCGTCAAAATCATTTTGCTCAATTGCTTCAAATTTTATTAAATAGAAAGAATCTTGAATCTTAAAAAGCATATATGTAGTTAAAAATCTTGAAGTCATTGACGGCAAAGTCACTACAAACACGCACGTGTTAGGTACTATTAGATAATAAATTTAAAAAATAAATAGAACCTTTTTGTGTGAAAATCAATGACGGTATACCTTTATATTACCACCCTTACTTTATGCATTTCCCAATAACTCCCTGAACTTTTTGGATAGACTTCTCCAGAAATTCTAGTAGAGAGAATTGTAAAACAAATAAAATTAACTTTTTTATTAGTTAAAATTTATTACTGCACAAGCAAAAATTAAAGAAATTATAGAAAAGAGTTTCTAAATTTAGAGGGATGCAGGTTGAAATATACCGGTGTAGAAAGAAATGTCCTTAAACAAAACTTTTTAAAACATCAGTGGTCCAAACCAACTAGCCCACGTTTTACGCCCCCACAAGAATAGGACTTGTACAGGTTGAAGTTCTAGTTCAGGAAAACCACTCATTCCAAAGTAGTAGGTAGAGGTGTGCACACAAAGACTCATTTATGCTTCAATTTTACTATTAATTAAAACAGACATTTTCAAATGCAGTTTTATCTCATCTGAAATTGAAATATCATTTTAATAACCTGCACAATGAAAAATTCATGATTTATTATTAAGTATTATTTAGTTTATTCATTTGTAAATTATTATCCTAAAACTGGTATGAAGAATTCCAGACAAAATACATTTTTTTTTATATAAAATTAAGATATCCGAGATAAACAAGCCCTTCATAGTTCAACAATCATTTATTATTAAAAGAAAAAATAAAACAAAAAAATAGAGCCAAATCAAACCCATAATCGAGAAATGAAAAACAAGCTCACTTAAATAATTCAAGATAAAAATAACATTGATAACACTAACTATTATACTTTCTGATGCAAGAAAATTGCCTTTAAATTCCTACCATTAATTATCATTCTAAACGAGCTTGATCTTTGAAATCTAAATATCCCTAAATCATAACACATTTCGTACCTTGTTTCACCTCGTCGTGTAATATGAGGGACCCATCAATTATTGGAACCTGACCCTTCTGTATTGTGCTTAGCAATAATTTAAAACCAGTCAGCATCGCAAATTTAAATACCCCACCAATAATCCATCTGCATAAAAGTACAAAATTAATAAAAAAAGATGGGCTGGTTTTAGTACACTCTTCATCCTTCCGGTTTCCCCTTCGCACACACCACCATGGGGGTAACAATCAAATATTCACAGCTCAGTTGGGCCCAAAAAACAAATATGATCTCCAAAAGGCTGTGAGAATCAAATTCTTTCACGGACACAATCAAAACATCATCATGAAAGGAATCATAAACTGAAATGGAATACATCAACTATTTATGTTAGTAAGAAGATCAGTGATTGGGCTATTTTTTTCATCTCTTACAAGGGTTTCCACAAAACTGTAGCTAACCTATCAAACTTTACCCAGTGAGTTTTCTTATATGGTGAAAGTAAACTAGGGTTCTCCCTAAATTGATAAGTGATTCAGTTGATCCTTGTTTCAAGAGATATTCTGCATAGTGCGTGTTTGTGTGTGTTTTCATTGGGAGGATAAGATGGAGAGAGAAAGGGAAAGGAGGGGCCAGGGCATCACATGGTTGTTTCAAAGGGAGAGGCAACAAAAGCCAATGACATAGCGACCAGTTTAACTTAGTCATTAATAAGATACAATAATACATCACATGTCAGCCAATGTTGAGTTTTAAAACCACACCTCGAAGACCCAGATTGACCATGCCATGTTGATTTAAGATGCGCCACAAAAGATTTTATTTTAATTTAACCAAGTGTGAAATTAAACGTCGAAAATGGTAACCACACACACGTAGGTTAGATTTCAACACAGGCTGCACCAAACCTTATCTCTCTTAGCATACTGAAAAGCCAGAATGCCTAGGTCATGACGGCAGAACAGAAACGGTTTCAAAACACATTCAGTTCAAGCAAATCTTCAAATTACCAATCAATACAGTTTGAAGAGCAAAAAGCATAACAAGTAAACCATTCAATTTGAAGCTTTAAAATGCGTAGTAATCATAATAATGTATAGAAAGGAAAAAAGAACTTAAAATGGCAATAATAGACGTCATAGAGAAGTAAACAGATTGGTTTTAGTTACTTCACTAACACCCCAAGGAAACCAGTTACATGCTAGAAAACACATTATCATTGTTGGCACAAAGATGAATCTAAGAAATGGCTAAGAATTTGAGATAAAAATCTTGAAACAGAGGTCTTACATTGCAGAACCAGGCTGTTTCGTTACGATATTAGTGATCCCTGAAACAACCAAGACTGCGTGAAAGTGAAGAGCAATGCAGCATAGTTCACCAATGGCCACTACGGAAGGACCACAGTCCCTCAATCATGCCCAATGACATGAATTCTCAATCAATATTGGAAAGAAAGGATGTCACTCCAAGAAAACGGGAGAAGCACTTGATTGCCAAATACACAATCAAACACTCAACCCAAATCTATTATCTACGAATGCTAAACACTTTAGTGGACTCAATTAAGAAATAAGAATGAGAAACATAAGTCAGTCAAGTTCAAAATCTATTGTGAAAGTGGAAAACAGAAGCAACAAGAATTTAACATTCATGCATTCATTCATTCACCTTATTGGAGCAAGTAAGAACAAGAACTGTGTATGTGACATTTTCCACAATAGTAACATGATTAAATTAATTTTCACTTCATTACACTTGCATCTGCATCAGCATTTGCATCTGCATCTGCATACCGAATCGATCAAGGTTCTGAAAACCACTTCCAGCCTCAATCCCTAGTTATTCATCATCTCATAATAAACATCATAATCTCTTTCTCTCCTTGCAGAGCAATGGTCTAAACAAATTCATCATCTCCTAACGGGTAACCTAAATCAGTTTTCCAAACTAGGAAAACCCTAATCCAATTGAATTCCTCAATTCATGGACTTCTCCCCTCAAAAACTACCAAAAATTAGAAAATCCTAACCCTAAAATTGCACTAAGAAGTAAAAATCTCCTCTTCTCCACAACATTCCACACAACAGCAACAGCACCATCAACACGAACAAAGTCACAGAGCCACAGACAAACTCAAACACACGCACGCATGCGTAATACATATATTATTCTATATACGAATTACGAAGAACATAACTGAATCAATCACAAATTTCACAATTCAACGAGGCTCCTCGTCTCGCCGGCCGGAATTTCCATGGCCGCCGGACAACGAGGCGAGCAAATTGAGGTGGCCGGGGAGGTAAGTTCCGAGCCTCGCCGCTGAGGCTTCTCCCATGGCTGCCTGTTGTTGCTGGTGATGGTGCTGGTGTTGGTGGTGGTGGAACAAGGAGTTCTGCGACGAGACCGAAACGAGTTCCGGAGGCGCCGCGGCTGCAGCCGCGGCCGCGAAGCTCCAGACCTGGCTGAAGTCAGGACGCGGCGGGAGCGCCCAGAGCGCGGGCGGCGTGGGCGGCGCGACGAGCGAAACGGCCTCGTCCTTGGACACGGCGTCGGTGTCGTCGGGGCGAATGCGCTTGCCGAGAATGAAAGGCGTGGGGGGAGGGAGGAGCGGCTTGTGATCGGAGACGGTGGAGAAAGTGGCCGGTGTGGTGCCGGTGCCGGTGGCAGCGATGATGGAGGGCTCTGCCTGGCGGAGGAGCCACTCGATGGTCTGGCCGTCGGACTTGTGGCCTAACTCACGCGTGAGCTGGAACACGCGAGCCGCGCATATGATCGGCATGCGAATGCGCCGTCCACGGCCGTCGACTTTGCTGTGACGGTCCTTGGACGGAGGTTTCTTAACGGCCAGCGCCGTTCCCTGGGTGGTGGTGGTGGCGGCGGCGGTGGTGGCGCTTCTCTGGTGCGAGTCGACGACTGCGTTTGCGTCGTTAGTGGTGACGCCGTTGGTGGGTCCGTCAGAGTTGGACATGATGGTTGGAATTGGATTAGGGCGTGTTTGGTTGCGGCGCGAGAGAAGAAGAATAAGAATAAGGGGTTTTGGTTTGGGTTTGACGTTGAGAACTGAAGCGAAGTGAATTGAAGGAGAGAGTAATGATTGAGCCAGAAACAGGAGGTGGTGGAGACTGAAGAGAGGCACATGGGTACTGGGCCCCACACCCCAAACTCTTCTTTCTCCTCTCTAACACACTGGGACCCATTCACTTTCCGTACTTCTTCGTTATACACTTCAACTTTCTCTCCGTTTCTTCTTTTGTTATCTCCACGCACCTACGTTTAATCATCCACTCTTCTTTTGCCACCTCTCCTTCTTCCAACATCTAACTAACGCCTCATTATTCTATTCAAAATTCATGTCACACAATTCCGGACATCTTTTTGCTTTCTTCACCCCCCTTCTTTCTCACTTTACCCTCCCCTCGCTTACTTTCTACAACGCAGTCACTTCAACTTTAATCAAAATCATGTAAGCATCGATTTACATAGCTTCATTGCACCCTCTTAGAGCCATTTACAATACCAAATTCAATCAACAAGAAACAACCTATTTTTCCGCCAAAAACACGTAAAAAAAGAATTCAATGAGAAGTGATTGACCGAGTTTTGCTTGAGTGTAGCAGGTGTGAGTGAGTTAGTTAATTAACAAAGCTGCAATGCTTCCTGATCTCGCCACTGGAGCCAGTGAGCACTTCTATGGAACCCATTTGCACCATTGCCTTGGCAAACTTCTCAGACCAGCTTGCACCGTTGTTTGCATTGTTCACGACCATGTCTCTTGTGGACTGGGTGGTGAACAGCGTCTGATCCGACGTCAACAGGCCACGGTGGTTGATCAATCCCTCGTAGTATTTGATGTCCAAACGAACCGGAGTGGAAGGGTCAAGAGAGAGTGTTGGGTCTGAGGTAGCAGGTGGCGCAGGGCACTTGGTCTTCAACGTTTCAGCGTAGGAAGAGTCCATGGAGGGATCTTGCGTGAACGTGTCATTGAAAGAGTACAAGCGCTTCGAGAAGGCGGAACAGTGCGACACACCAATCGAATGAGCTCCTGAAAGTGTCACCATTTCGTCTGCACTCAAACCCTTCTGTGCAAATCTACTCACGAGTTCAGCGGCACTCGAGGTTGGTGCAGGTAGATTCTGTGCCACTTCGTCGGCGATAGAGACACGACCGTCTCTGCGTCCTGATGGAACGTCGTAGTTTATGCCGCCAACTTTAAGAGCACTGTCTCGTGCTGCGAAAGCCAATATGTCTGCACACGACACCGTTCCAGGACATGCAGCCTCCAACTGTGTCTTGGCCTCCTCGATCACCTCGAACCCACGTAAGCTTGGGTTGTTGGCAAGATGGTCTCTTTCCGCTATTGGGTTACCCGGGGTAGATGCTAGCAACACAGAACCCTCACAGCCCTGAAGAAAAAGTACGTAATGGTGAAATTCAGTCTTTAATATGCAACCAGAAACTGAAACTATTGAATACAGTTAAGTTAAGTGAAGTGAAGTTACCCTAACAAAGCAGTCATGGAAATGCATCCTAATGAGACCAGCAGCTATGCCAGGATTTTCAGAAATTCCTTTGTTTACGGCATTTCTCACTATTTCCTCCGCAGATGAACATGTGGAGGTGTAGAAACCTACTTTGAGAGACGCTGAAGTCAGTGATGGAACAGAAACTAGAATGAGAACCAAAGTTGAAATCATTTGAAGGAAACGTGGAGTGTCAATATCCATCGCTGGTAACCTTATTTAGCAGAATATATATATGATTAAAAGTTTGCAAAAGAGAAGACAAAAGGAAGAGTTGTATTGTGTATATATTTTGTTGAGTAAGAGATGGAGAGAATAGAG